>NC_058133.1:173925792-174139679 GCF_016433145.1 Gracilinanus agilis
CCATCAATATTATGAACAACTACAATCTTCCATAGAACCACAAAACAGCTGTGGAAAGCTGTATTGGAATTTCCCAAGACTTCTCTCTTTATGCCACCATATTGACCCCAGCATTTCAGAAGCTATGCCCTATTGAAATTTCAGGTTTCAGGAGTTTTTAAAAAGAGGAACGAATAAAGGAATGAAGGAAAGGGAAAAGAAGAGGAGGAAAAGAGAGAAGTAAGAGAAAGAAAGAAAGAAGGAAAGAAAGAAAAAAAGAGAAAATTTATTGCTTATTTTGGGTAAAACATAGTGCTACATGATAGGAATAAAAACATCTAATGGATGGACGCAATGGAATGGAAAAAAAGAGAAGGTTTCAGTCACAAGTCAAATGTAGAGACCCTCTGGTGTTTAGGGTATGGTATCAAAGCAGATTTGGAAGGCTGAATAAATAGACCTGAGCTGTTCAGACAAATATTTTAGAGACAGAACTATGACGTGTAAGGAACAAGAGACTGCATATAGCCTTTCTGCAGTATACGCATCTCTTTTGAATAATATATCTTTCAAACCACCCTGGAAATATGTAGTACTGTCCTACAGTTGGCCAGATTTCTCTAACTTTAGTAGTAGTAGTAGTAGTAGTAGTAGTAGTAGTAGTAGTAGTAGTAGTAGTAGTAGTAGCCCAAAAAAGTTTTATTGATGTATTTTTTTTGAACATAGTTTTTTTAATTGATTTTCATAAGGCACAGCCCCATGGCCCTTCACCATAACCCGAAAATTTGTTTTTATTTTGAATTTTTGGAGGAAGGCCTAGATCTATGATCTTTTTTTCCCAGATTTAAATATTTTATTTATGTATTTTGTTTTTACATTACAAACATTTATAATTTTCCCTCTGCCCTCCCCAAAATTTCTGAGAGGTCTCCTGTAACAAAAATAAAATAATTAAACAAAACTAACAATACAATGACCTCATCTAAAAATGAATGTAACATTATATACATCTGCACTACACCGCTGCATTAATTTTTTTTTTTAGTTACCAAAAATGTATTCCCTCTACTTTTTACTAGTCATTCCATTTGGGAGAAAAGAAGAAAAAATGAATTTCTTTTAAAAAATACACATAGTCAAGCAAAAAATAAAATATTTGCTCATTTGCTGTATACAAAAATATAGTCTCATTCTGCATCCTAAATCTGTTACCTCTGTTTCAAGAAATGAATGACATTCTCTAGTATCAAGGATGGACATTGTATCTATCAAGAGTTCTTATGAGGGCAGCTAGTTGACTCAGTTGATTGAGAGCCAGGCCCAGAGATGGGAGGTCCTTGTTTCAGATCTGGCCTCTAACACTTCCCACCTGTGTGACCCTCAGCAAGTCTGCTTTTCTGCCTTGGAACCAATACATAGTATTGATTCTAAGACAGAGGGTAAAGGGCATTTTTTTAAAGAGTTCTTAGTATAGCTTTCCAAGCTATTTGCCTTTCTAGTCTTACTGTATAAATTGTTTTCTTAGTTCTGCTTATGCATTCTTTAGTTTATCATTCTTCAAAATTGTTCATTTTTACAATATTGATGTAGTATAAAATGGTTCTGATTCCACTCACTTCCTTCTATATCAGTTCATAGAAATCTTCCCATGTCTCTTTGAAATCATGTTTCCTTATTTCTTACAGAATTATAGAACTCCAACACTCTCTTGCTTAGAACACGTCTTATTTATCCATTCCTCAATTGATGGGCATCCCTTTATTTTGCAATTTTTTACCACCACAAAAAAAAAAAAGAGACTGATAGAAATATTTTTGTATGCATAGTACCTTTTCTTCTTTCTTTGACTTCTCCTGCCCTGGCAGTTGTATTCCTGTGTCATAAGGGTATGTAATATCTAGCAACATTTTGTGCACAGGCCAGTGCCCTCTGATTAAGTAGCTGAGTGGGGTTCTCTGGAAGCCCAGGGGAATATTTGAATGTTACATGCCCGGCATCAGCAGAAAGAGAATGTGATAACTACAAAGCTTCATAGCCAGATTTCTCCAACTCTGAATAGGTTAGTGAGTACTGAGACAAGGCAGTGGACATCTTCAAGAACTTCACAAGGTTTTTCGGAGTAGACTGGGTTACCTCGATCTCGCTGGCTCAGGCCAATTTTCTCATATCTTTCTCAAAAACTAAAAAATTAAATCTTTTCTCTTCCTCCACCAGCAGCTTAATTTTGTTTAATATACTCTACCCACCCCACCCTACCCCCACCTTTCTCATTAAATCAAACTGAAAATGACCTGACAGAATTGGTTTAACAGCAGCAACAGTTCCCTAGGGTTAATTGGGCATTTGACAGGCACTTCAGTAAAAGCTTCTGGTGCTCAGAAAAAGGCAGTCTCTGACTACAGTACATCCTGGCTCCAATACCAGTTAAGTAAGTTGAGCAGGCCTCAGTTTCCCTATCTGAAAACCTACTCAATTTGCCTCCCAGGGCTATTTTTTTTTTTTTAATTGAGCATGTAACTTTTAATAATAGTTTCCTTTTATCCTCATAATAGCACTGTGAGAAACTTAGAACAGATATTACTACCTCCATTTTATAAATGAGAAAACTGAGAGGTAGAAATTTAAGTGACTTGCTCCATTTTAAATGAAAGTATACATAAAGTGCCAGCCAGTTGTCCTGTCAACAATTGTTACCTCCACTTTAGTAAATTTAAAAATAATTTTATTGCTGTTTTCTGTTTCTTATATCACCACAGTATCCTATATAATTTTCTTCCTCCCCTTCCCTAAGAGCTGAACTGTTTCATATGACAAATAAAAGGTTATTTTTTTAAGAGAAAAAAGAAATCAGCAGAACCAGTCAATATGTTGAGAGAGACCAAAAACATATGCAATGTGTAACACATGAATCTCCTTCCTCCACAAAAATGTAGGTTAGGGATGCCTTCTGTTATCTTTTCATTCAAGTTCCACTTAATCCATATAATTTTGTTACATTTACTTTTGATTTTTTGGTGTGTCATATAGTTTATTGTTAATATTCTAATTCATTAGTTAAACCTTTGCAACTAGAGGAGATCCATAAAACATTTATCTGTATCGAAAAAATAATCATAATACTTCTTTGATTTCAAGAACATATTCATTTTAGAATTTAATATTCCTTTATCACATAATTACAAATAGAGTGATAGAAACTCTGCATTGAAATAGCTGGCCAAAGGTTAAAAGGCACTAGAAGAACTGGAACGTGAATCTAAAGGTCCTGATTTCTAACTCTGGACACTAGATGATAGTGCTTCAGTGTGTAAATGAGAAAAAAATCATTTTATAGAGTGAAAGGAATCTGCATCTTTTCTTTTGCTCCAAATAGTCACAGTATGGCTATTATTCTTTGAGAACTTATCCTCATGTAATGGGTTTAAATTTGTAGATCTTGACATACACAGGGTTTCCTGTTAGAACCAGAAAATAAATTTGATCTTTACCACCACAGTCAATGATAATATCCTGGAGAAGTAATTGTATTTATAAAAGGACTGTGGACCCACCACATTTTTCAGTCATCCCTGGATTTAGGAGGAAGATTGTCTCCTTTCAGTGTTGTCATCAATTTAACCTAACATCCTGGATTGCATCACTGTTATGGCTTATACCAAATATGTCAGGGGAACTCATCAATATTTCCCTACACTGTCACCAGTAAATATTTGTCCATGAGTGAGTAGGGTGGAGAGGAAAGAGATATGGATCTCTTGTGTAGGAAGTTTGGTATGTAGAATTTATTTGAAGAGTATTTATAGTTAGTTGGCCATATATTGTGCCATACTGCATTGGCATCTGGGTTTCTGTGAATTTACAATAATAATTCAGTTTGCACACTCAAATTTTACTGAAGATTTTCAAAATTTTGGCTTGTTTGATCCTATTGTGAGGGTCTTGGAGAAATTTAGGATCTTGTGGATAACCTTAAGCTTCTTTTCTAATTGAATGGTTCATACTTCTTCCGAAAGTATTTTAAGGAATAATAAAAGCAGCAGGATCTTCTAGGCTTTAGAACTCTCCTTTGTCCATATTATCAATCCTCTTGTGAAATGTTCTGTATTTCTTATTCATGACCAAGTCCTTTAAAACAATGAAATATGGTGAAATTTTATACAGAGAATTTTTATTTTTATATAAAGAGATTTATTTGCTTTTTCCATGGATGATGCCTTCATCCTAAATGGTAATAAGAGAAGTCCTTAATAGTTAGTGTATTGTTGAACAAATTTATGTCCTGTTTTATTTTCCTAAGAATCATAGTACTTTTTTTGGAGGAGAGCCTTAAAGTCAGCATTTTCCACTACTGGACCAAATGTTTCTAAAAAATATCATCTTCAAAAAATAAGCCTAGTCAGACTTAGGATTTTCTGTCCTTTTCAGGCTAATTTGTCATCTACTTTTGGGGGCACTGGGGTTCATTTTTCCTAAAGGAATTCAAGCAAAGGTTGTATGAACACTTGTTGGTTATATGATAAAGAAGATTCTTCCTAAGGAATGGGCTCACCTATGTGACTAATGATGTCTCTCACCCTCTGTTGTTCTGAGATGTAGTATTTGAATATATTATCTCATTTGATCCTTACTTCAGCCTTATTAGTTAGATATTGTAACTGTAATAATGCCTCTTTTCAGGTGAGGGAACTGAAACTCAATGAATCTTAGAATTTTAGTGTTGGAAGGAAATGAAGGGGAAATATATTCCAACTATAAGTAGGAATCCTTTCTTTATCACCATAAATTGAGATTGTACAACTGGAAGACTTCTGGTAGCTGAGAATTCACTACATGCTGAGGTAGTCCATTGCATTACTGGACATTTCTAATTGTGAGATGCTTCCATCCTCTGTTCTTATACCCTACCAAAACAGTTATTCAAATGTAATCTTTTGTACATACTAACCCTTCAAATCTTTGGGGGTTAAGGGGCTGTTGAGAAGATTGTGTTCTCTCCATGCCTGTGATGGTCAAACTATAACAGACATGCCAAAAAGGGCATGCAGAGCCCTCTTGGTGATGTAATGCAAGGTGACTAACAGAAACTTTTTGCTTCTGTAATTTCTAGCAGTCACAAAAAGTCAATTAGAAGTCTTAGAATCTTCAGAAAGTCAGTTAGAACTTAAAGCTATAAATAGAGGTGAAGTTCCTCTCTCGCTGTGGCTGGAGGCTTTGCTTTGGCTTAGCCTGTTAGCTGCGGCCTTTTGGCTTGGCTTTGGCCTAATTGCTTCGGCCTTGGCCTGTGCTTATTTGTCTTGGGGAAATTTTAACCTATCTCATTTCTCTGGACCTCTCCCTGATCTCTCCATCTACATTCCCTTCCCTTCCCTTCCCCTGAATTTCCTTTGGGCCCTGGGTGGAAGGGAGGGCTTGGTGATTGAACATTGTGGGTTTTAGTTTCTATAGACAAGTAGAGTGTCCTCAAATAAGTTACCCCTAGTTTTAGTGATTTAATAAGGACTTTACTTAAAAGGCAGTCAAATCTCCCAACTGGGAGAGCAGGCTCTCTCAGTCTAAACCTCTCCGTGACCCATCCCCCACCATCACCTGTCTCCCTAGCAGCAGTTAGAAAATCCTGAACCTCTTTCCCTCTGACTAACCTGAGATTAATAAATCCCCTTGTTACCTACTCAAAGCCTCTGGCAAATCATTGTATCGAAAATTGAGACAAGGGCTAAAGAGGGAAGGAATCCTTTTCTTTTTATTTCTTGAGAGTACTGGGGGCAGCCATCTTGGCAGGAAGTACCTACCTGAGACTTCCTCCAGCCATCAGTTTGGCTGTCAGGGAGGGGCCCTCTCAACTCCTCCCTGAAGAGACTTTAGAAACTAACAAGAGAAACCCTCCAGCCAAAACCTAAACATTTCTTACTGACCCTAGTTTCCTCCCTATATTCTCTGTCTCAAGCCTCTGGGAATAAACTTGTTTGAGCTGCCCTCTCCTACATACCCCACTTCCTTTATCTCCTATATACCTTCCCTTACCTTCATTCCTCCTCCAATCACCTTATAATCACCTAATATCCCCTTTATCCTTCCTCACACCCAAATTGCCTTCAAGATCCACTCAGATTTCCTTATTTACTTCTTGCTAACAGTGAGCTGGCCTGCAGTTGCCAGCCAGAGCTCATTACTAGAAAGCCAGAGGGACTAGGGTGGAGCTGTTCCCTTCTCCCTTTCCATTTACCTGAGGACATTTGTCACTTCCCCTGCCCCTCTGCCCAGCATTGGGGTAAGGTGCTGGTGTGGGGGAGGGTGTTGGGGGAATGAAGGGCTCATATGCTGCCTAACAGTGTGGCACAGACAGCAGCCTGTTGTGTCTGTGGTGAAGGTGATACCTGTGGTGAGATTGGAGAGGAGCAAGGTTTCTGAGGAGCACAACTCACAATATGGCACATAGCTGGAGGGGAGTAGAGGGCTGGGGCCACTCTCCTCCTTCTTGCCACATGATCCTTTCAACACCTGCCCCTCTATAGCAGCCCAGTGAGAATGCTTCCTACCTTCCCTGTCTGGGGTAAGCGAGGCGAGGGGCATGACACTCAGGCCCCTTGTGGTTGGGGGGGGGGGGGGGGATGTGGGGGGGGACCTGGTACTCCATCTTTAAAAGGTTATCCATCACTGCCCTATGGTTTGTCTTGGACTAAATATTTCCCCATTATCTCCTTTAATTGAACTTCATGTAGCATAGTTTTGAGTCTCTTCAGCAACCTGGCTGCCCTGCCCTCCTCTCCACCAAGTTTCAGCTTGTCAAAGCCCTTCATAAAATATTGCTCCTAAACCTCCAGTGTGGTTTGACCTAGAAAAAAGTAGACTTTCCAAATTACAAACATGATAGTTTTATTATTTTAGAGGATTTTCAGACCAGCTTTTGGCAGTTGCCCTATCACATTGTTGACTCATTGAACTTTCAGTCTCCTGAAAGTCTTTTTTACTACAAACTACTTTCTCATCTTGTCTCTTCCATTCTATATTTAGATACAAACATCTACTACAAATGTGAGCTTTTACATGGACCCCCTTTTAAAAGGATTTCTTAGTGGATTAGGGCTTGTCTGCCAATATCATTTTAGATTCTTCTCTCATCCAAAATATCATCTGATTCTCCTTTACTTTGTTATTCAGTAATTTGATAAGACCAATATCCTTTATTTGAATCTTTTTTCACTATGTAACACCATGAATGCAATGGTACTAGATATCAGTTTAGTAATTACACTGTGTATTAGAAAACACACTTTAAGACAAATCTGGAGAAGAAATAATTCTGGGCTTTGGCTATATTTCCCCATGTTGTATGGGCAAATGCGACCCCATAAGAATTTCTATGTACATGAAGATATTGTATAACTCCATAAGGATATGTGACAACTTATACATTATATATAGGGTTTCTATTTGCAGTAAAAAGACATATAATGAAGGGAAGGAATGAAAGAAACAAACATTTATTAAGTACCTACTACATGCTAGGAATTGTACTCAACAGTTTAAAGACATTTCATTTGATCCTCACAAAAACCTTGGGAAATATTTTACAGTCGAGGAGGCAGAGAGATATTAAGTAACTTGGTCTGAGGCACACAGATAGTGTCTGAAGCTGATTTTGAACTTAGATCTTTTTTTTTCTGAAAGTTAGGGCTTTTTTTCTGAAAGTTGATTGATATTTATTATTTCCATAATATGTTTATTTTTTTGTTTTGCTTATTTTTATATTTTATATTTAGATTTTTAATGTTTATTTAAAAAATATTTTTCCATGTTTACATGATTCATTTTATTTCTCAACCCTTTTCTCCCCCCTCCAAGAACCGATAAGCAATTCTACTGGGTTGTACAAATGTTATCACTTGATACATATTTCCATATTATTCATTTTTGCTATAGAGTGATTTTTTAAAAGCATAAACCCCAAATAACATAATCACATATATACATGAGTGTTTTGCTTTTGCATTTCTATTCCCATAGTTCTTTCTCTCATTGTGGATAGCATTCTTTCATGTAACCTTTTGGAGTGTCCTGGCTTGTATTGCTACTAGTAGCATCGTCCATTACATTGCATTGTTCCACAGTGTTTTACTTTCTGTGTATAGTGTTCTCTTGGTTCCCCTCATTTCATTCTGGGTCAGTTCATTGAGGTTCTTCTGTAAACTTAGGTCTTCTTAACTCCAGGGCCAGCATTCCCTGAGCCACTAGGCACTGAGTGCCATAAAATCAAAGGAATTAAAACTGGCTCTAACTATGAAATCATCAGGTTTAGTGCACTTATCATACAGTAAAAAACAATAAAACACAGCTTGTGGCCTAGAAAGGAGAATATGTCATACAATTAGCATTTATTTGGTCCACTGGGCCACTGAACTATGGTATAGGCAGGGCATCTTATATTACTTATAAATTGAAAAGTAGATAGCTTTTCAGGTAGAATACTCAAGATTATTTCACCTATACAAAATTAACAAATGTATAAATGGCATAATTTAAGTTTTTTTAAAAAAAACTTTTTGAATCAAAATTTGTTTATTCTTCTCTATGTATTGACATCTTTTGTATCCTTCAGAGCTCAGCTCAAGGTACACCTCCTTGAGAAGTATCCTGAGCTTTCCCTTAGTTGATGCTGCTCATTTAGTAACATCTATTCATTTAATTAATTCAGGCTTTGATTTTATTAGCATAGAGAACTTCCACTGAGGAAACCCCCTCTAATAATGATCTGCAACTTTAAAACTTTGAAAGTAGCTCAGCAGTCCATTCTTATAATAGCCCCAGTTATTTTTATGTATTACCTTGCAAACTATTCTCATACTCAATCCATGCAAAGGTGGATGTAGAAGGAATCTGCAAGATCATTCAGCCCAGTTTGTTTGTTTTATAGATGAGGAAATAGACCCAAAGACTTGCCCAAAGTACATAGTAAGCTAGTGGAAAAAAATGGGATGAATACCCAGTTTTTCTAATTTTAAAACTAGATCATGATGACTATAATGTGGTTGTGAGCAATGATCATGCCTTTTCCTCCTTTGAACTTTCCCCATGGAGTCTGTTAACATAGCACAAGATCAATAGAATGATCACAGAATCTTATACTTAGGAGGCTGCAGAGTAATGACCTGTCACTACCTATGTGACCCTGTGCAAGTTTAATTAACTTCTCTGGATCTTAAATTTTTCCTCCTTAAAATAAGGATGTTGGACTAAATTACATGTACTATTGTTTTCTGCTCCAAACCAAAGATCTGATAACCTGAAAAATCATCTTATCTTACTCTTAAAATGTTTAAGAATCAGAATGAAGTACTTTCTGTGCAGAACAATGTGCTCAGCCTTAGGTGGAGAAAAAGAGCCTTAAACTTTTCACTATCTGCTCTTCATTGTGTTTTTGATATTTCCTTAAGCTATTTAATAATTGTCTAAAATAACCACGCATGTCAAACTACCTTCCTCTATTGCTGCTTTCACAAAGGGAGAAGACAAATCAAAAGGAAAGTTTTTCCTTTTGTTGTTTCTCTCACTTTTCAGTGTGTTCCTCCTTTAGGAATACTGTTGTCCTGTGATTCCTGTCAGTTTTTTACAATGTCACTTCTTTTGTCTATAAACTTCTAGTCAAATGAAGCAAAGTTGTGCTTTTTCATTTTATTAGCAACATTAGCTTCCATCCTCCTTGTAAGGGTGATAGCAGACAAGATTTTGATGTAAGTTTTTCATTTTTTGCGGTGTGGGTGTTGGTGCTCAGAACCATGGAGGTACTTGTAATTTCCCCCCTTATTTTTATTGATATCTTTTGTTTTTATATCACCTGCTTTTTCCACCATAATCCTTCCCAGAGAGTCATTCCTCATAACAAAGTATAAAAAAGAGGGGGGGAAAGCAGTTCAATAAAACTAACCAACACATCAGTGAAGTTCAGTATCATATGCAGTATTTCACACGCCTGGTCTACCACCTTTGTAAAGAAGAGAGGGATTTACATTCTTATATCTTATATTAATTTGGAGGTTTTTTTCATATGGTTGCTAATAGTTTGCAATATCCACTGAGAACTTTTTTTTCATACCTTATTCACTGGTGCTTGGTTTTTGGCTTTATGTATTTGTGTTAATTCCCTTAATATTTTGGATATCAATATGTAAAGACTATTATCGGAGCTTTTTGATGCAAAAATTTTTTCCAGATACATTTCTTCCCTTCTTGTCCTAGTTGCATGAGTTTTTCTCCCCAGGATGTGGTAAGCAGAGTCACAAATATTTTAGTATGTTGTACCTTCATTGTCATGCTCCCTATCATACTTACTAATTGATTTATGGAACTTTTCTCCTTTGAGGGAACTTTCTCTACTTATATGGATTGAAAACTACTTTGCAATTCAGTTCTTTGGGGCACTGAGAGATTATGACTTGCCTTGGATCATAGAGCCAAAGTGTGGCAGAGATGAGGCTTAAACCCAGATCTTTCTGGTTCCAAGTATAGCTCTTTATCTTCTAAATTGTGCCGCTTCTCATTATTCTTACTGGCATTAGTTTTTAGCCTAAAATTATATCTTTATACATAATAGTCAGATCTTTTGTAGGTGAAAATGTGACTCATATTTTTTCTTGATGAAAGCAACTTGCTCATTTTAATTATCTCCCAAGTAATATCTAGATCTCCCCTTCCCCCCATTTTGTCTCTATGTCTTTTATCTGGCATAGTGTCTTGTAGAAAGGTGTTTGCCACATACTTGTTTATTTGCTAATTTGTAGATTATTCCTTCATCTATGTTTCTCAAACTTATATTCAATTACTCTTCTCTTTAGTTGCAGTAAACAAAATCAAAAAGTGTTCACACATCCTAAAGTACAGAGTTATTTGTCTCCCTTAGTAAGTCATCCATTCCCTATGGTTAGGCTCTCTTTCTGTAATAGGAAATGGAGAGGATTAATTAAACAATTTTCAAAGTCCCTTACAATGAATATTTATCATCATAAGCTATAGGGCTAGAAGGGATCTTAGAGGACCTCTTGACTTTTTGAAGGTAGAATTAAAGCCCATGTGCATAACTGAACACTTTGTAACTGTTCTCCTTATCATCCTCAGGCCCTTCCCCAACAGAGTACTTGTATTCTGTCTTTTCTTGCTAATTCTGTTTACTCTTTTCCTTTCCTAATTAAGTTTAATGTTTATGTAAAAATCATGATGTCCTAGAGTGAGTATATTTGCAGAGATAGTAAGGGGTAAAGAGAGTGAAAAAAGATGGGAGATGAAGACACCTGTTTGCATTTTTCCTGATGAAATCGGGGTTGAAGTGGAATGTCTGGCTCTGCTTACTTACCTGCAGTAATATAATGGGTTGACATTAGCAGTAGCTTGTGGTTCAATGTGCTATCACTTCCGTCAGTAAGGTTAATTGCCAGCAAATGGTTAGATGGGAGTTTAGGGTGAATGCTGCAGCTGTCTGCCATGTTTGTGGTAAGAGGAATTCTGGCGCCATTTCAGGGCCACTATTTGTATCTGTCTATCAGAGTTAGAATACAGCCGCTTCTCTCTGTTTCAGTCTTCTGTATAGCATTTCTGTTAATTGTTTGGCTCCATTAAGTGTGCAGGGGAAATAAAAGCCTGAATGACCAAGCCACCAGGGGCTGAGGAGAGACCCTTTCTTTGTCCACACTCAGAACACTGCATTAGGTCTCATTATCCATTTATAATAAGTGACCTTTGCCCCCCAGGTCATTGAAAAATACTCAGTGTGCTTTTCTGACACACAGGGCACCTCTCTTAGCAGACTGATGAAACAATGGGATGTCTGGTAGTCTGGGTAAATGGTATACTTTGCAAGTTTTTCATAAATACACAGCCCTATGCCAAATCCTTGCTGTAATTTTTTATTCTTTTCTCTGTGCTGTCTGGGCCAAAAAGAACTTGCCTAATGATTGGAAATGCTTGCTGTTTAACCATTTATTTTTTCACTTATCGCTTTGAATCTTGTTTAGCCCTTCATTCTCTTTGTGCATTTTCCTAGTTAAGAAAAACTGCAAAGAGAAAGTTTAGAGTGGGGGTTGTTTTGGGAGAATGAAAGGAGACACTAAGGAACTTCTCCCAAACAAATTTCCAGGTTGTTGTTTCAAATGTAGACTAAAGCAGGTTTAAATATGTGCTTCTTTTGGAATTATGACTCCAGGAGCCTGACAAAGAGATTCTTAGGTGAGGCAATGGTTCTGGTCTAGTCTAGTTTCTCAAGTTTTATTACAAGACACATGGGGGTCAACATATAGGAAACTTAGTAAGGCTGATGATTTTGCCTCTGGTTTTTAGAAGATAAGGCGAAATGTGACAATAGAAAGGAGGATGAGATGACAGAGCTGAGACATGGATGCAGGAGGAGGATGAGGGCAATGTGCTCCTTAATAGTAAATAAATATTGTCATCTTTAAATGTATCACTTGAAGGAACATTTCTTATGGGATCTCAAAACCTTCGTAGAGAGAGGGACACTGAAAACTGTCTTCAGGCATTTGTATGGCTTTCTGGAGGAAAGAAATTAAATTTCTTTTGCTTAGAGTTTCTAAAAACTAAAAACATGTGGCCATGACTTGGAAGTTATTTGTGAAGAGGTAGATTTTAATCAAAGAAAAAGTTCCTAACAATGAGAGCTTTCACAAAGTAGAATAGATAGCAAGTAGTGAGTTCCTTGTTACTGGAGGACTTCAAGTAGGAGACTAAATGACCACTTGTCTGTGATGCTGTTGAGGTGATTCATGCAGACATGTAGAGTTTGGTTTAGCTCAGTTATAGCAAATTCTAGTAGAAATGGGAGCCACGAAGCCATACATCAAGATCCTTTCAGGCATCATACTAACTTAGAAAACCATATATTAACATTTAGTTAAATGTTAGTTAAACTAGTTAAATGTTAAACTAAGAGTTTAACATTTAGTTAAATTTCCTAATGAGACAATCCTGAAAGACTTATGACAGGGAATGCTCTCCACCTCCAGAGAAAGAAATGTTGGAGTTGGATGAATGCAGATCAAAGCATACTCTCTTTCATGTCAGTGTATTTATGATTTTATTTTGGGGTTTTGGTTTTGTATAAGTGTGCTCTTACAACAGTGACCAGGTATGGAAAATGTGTTCAGTATGATAATAAAAATAAAACTGAAAAATATTTCCAAATTACATCTTAATCTGGTTCAGCATTTTGGAATATCCACATGTAGCCTGGGACATTTGTTTGATACTTTTGGTTTAGATCAGTGATGGGCAAACTACAGCCTCTGGGCCAGATGCAGCTCCCTGAAATGTTCTATCTGACTGCATGACATTATTCCTAACCTAATGAATACAATGAGTAGGATACAATACAATGAAACTTCAAAAGAGTTGCCTTAGAAACAGACTGACAGATGGGCAATTCCTTTCCTTTGGCCCCCTCTTTAAAAAGTTTGCCCATCACTGGTTTAGATGATCCTCAGCAGTCCCTTCCAACTTTGAAAGTTTATGGCTCTATGACTTAAACTCTTTGTGAAAGCATTTTGAAAATAAGAGAGAAAGAGAGAAGAGTTTGAATGGACAGATTCCTCATCTGCATGAACTCTAGGTATTTCACATTTGGTATCACATTCAATCTGAGTAGATCTCTAAGTTATTGAAGGATTGTATGTTAGTATTTCTACTTCAGACATGGGGAAATAAAGGATTAAGGAATTAGGGAAGCATAAGATTGTACACTGAGCTGTCATCAAAGTCCAGGCTCCTCAATTCAGCCATTTTCTGGTTAGATGATGCTACTTGCTGGGGAATATACTGTGATATATTTCCTGTTGCCACAAGAGGCATTAGTTAATCCAAGCTCAAATTTTTCCTTCTTTGGAATAGTTATAGAAAGCTTTGCTATTGTCAGAATTCACTCTATGACAAGAATTAATGTATTAACTGGGATACGGCACTGTTTGACAAATTGCTTACTAAATACATCAAAATTGATTGGACATTCTGTATTTGAATTGACAAATGACTGCATTAGGGGAAGGAGGGAAATCCATTAATTATAGCTGCCCTCTACTATAGGAAATATAATCATATAAATATGGATTTTTTTAAAACAAAAATCTCTATTGTAGTGTTCCTGGTAAGTATATACATACCTCTTTACCATTAAGCTTCTAATAGGCAGGTTTCGAGGCTGCTGTAACCTGGTATCCTTGAAAAGGAATCCAAATATTTCAGTCGTGTTAATAAAAACAGTGTTCTAGATTTTCTGGATAAAGTGATATTTTATTTAAAGTAAGCAATGTCAGAAAAAGAGAGGGGAAAACTTCAAGAAAACCCTTAGGTCTGGCTCTGATACTCAACTCTTCCATATTCCAAAGCCATCAAGGATATTTTTCCTATCTTAGAGAAAGGTCAGATAATCCAGAGCCTTATATGAAACAAAAAATCTGGATTTGAATGTGGGAATTCTATTGTTTGCCCTTCCACTAATTGCCATTGTTCTTTTGAGCAAGTAATTTAACTTGCTTAGATCTCATTTTCCTCATCTCTTAAATGAATGGTTTGGATTACCTAATTCCTACAACCTTTCTTTTCTTTTTTAAAACTCTATTTTAAAAAATTTTCTATTTTAAAATTCAATTTCATTTATTTTGGGGTTTATATTCTCCTCCCTTCTATATTCTCCTCTTCCCCCATTGAGAAAGCACCATCTGATGGGTATGAAATGATACCTCTAAGTTGTTTTAATTTGCATTTCTTTAATTAGTAATTTAAGCATTTTTTAATTTAATTTTTATTGATAGTTTGAATTTCATCCTCTGAAAACTGCTTATTCATCCCTTGACCATTTATCAATTAGAGAATAGATATTATTTTTATAAATTTGAATCTGTTCCCTATATAGCTTAGAAATGAGAATAGAGAAATTTACTGCAAAGATTTTTCCTAATTTCCTACCTTCTAATTTTGACTGAGTTAGTTTGTCTTGTATACAAATTCATTTTATATCATATATATTATTAGATTATTATTATTAAATATTAATTTCATGTAATAAAAATCGGCTATTTTACCTCCTGTGAATCTCTCTCTTTTTCTTTCTCTCTTGTTTGACTATGAACTCTTTCCTATCCATAGAACTAACATGTATTTTCTTCCAAGCTCCCTTAATTTGTTTATAATGTTGTCACTTATGTCTAATCATGTACTCATTTGGAGCTAGCCTTGGTATTCAGTTTGAGATGGAGGTCTCTACCTAGTTTGTCCTTTATAGTTTTCCTAGTTGTTTTTCTTAAATAGTGAGCTCATTCTTGATATTGTGTTTATCAAACACCAGGTTGGTGTGTGTTGTCTTTTTTTTTTTTTTGTTTGTTTGTTTGTTTGTTTGTTTTCATATACTATGACCCTTATGCATTTCACTCGTCCATCCCTCTATTTCTTCCCCTTACCAGATTTTTTTGGGAAATGACTTTATAATATTGCTTGAGATCTAGTACTGCTATGTCCCTTTGCTTTCCACTTAAAAAAAATAATTCCCTTATTCTTAACCTTTTCCCCCCTCCAGATGAATTAAATTTTTTTCTAGTTCTATAAAAGTAATTCTTTGGTAGTTTGAATGCCACAGCAATAATTAATTAATTAATTTAGATGGCATTATCATTTTTACCATACATCTTGATCTACCTATAAGCAATTAGCATTTCTCCAGTTATTTAGGTCTATATTTATTTGTATAGATAGTGTTTTGCAAATATATTAATATGGTTTCTGTGGGTGTTTTAGCAGGTAGACTGCCAAGTGTTTTATATTATCTGTAGATATTTTAAATAGAGTTTCTCTTTCTGTCTTACCTATTCCTGCTCTATTTTGTTGGTTGTATATAGAAGTGATTGATGACAATTTGTGTGTTTATATTATAGCTTTTAAGTTTGCTAAAATTTTTAATTATTTTAGTTAATTTTTTTGTTGACTCTTAACTTTGATTGTTCATAGACATTTCAGACTCAACATATCCAAAACAAATCATTATCTTGCCCCTTGATTCACAACTCTCCTAAGCTTCCTTACCAAGGCCAGCACCAGTCTTCTGGTAAACCAGTTTTGTGACCTCAAAATTATCCTCAACATTATCTTTTGTTGTTGTTGTTTTGTCATTTCAATTCTGATTCTTTTTTTTGGTTTTGTTTTTTTGCTTTTTTAAACCCTTACCTTCCTTCTTGGAGTCAATACTGTATATTGGCTCCAAGGTGGAAGAGTGGTAAGGGTAGGCAATGGGGGTTAAATGACTTGCCCAGGGTCACACAGCTGGGAAGTGTTTGAGGCCAGACTTGAACCTAGAACCTCCCGTCTCTAGGCCTGGCTCTCAGTCCACTGAGCTACCCAGCTGCCCCCATCTGTATGATTCTTTGTAACTCCATTTGGCATCTTCTTGGCAAAAATGTTTAGTGTTTATTTCCTTCTCCAGCTATTTTTACAGATAAGGAAACCAAGACAAATGGCGTTAAGTGATTTGTCCAAAGTCATATAGCTAGTGTCAGTATCTTACCTCTCTCCTAAAGATAAGTTCTGTTTTGGACATGTTAAATCTATGCCTATGAGACATCCTGTTCAAGATGTCCAAAATGCAGTTGGAAATGCAAGGCTAGTTCTAGAGAGAGACTTGTACTGTATATATAGATCTGGAAATTATTTGCATAGAGATGAAAACTGAATCCATTGAAGCTGAAGAGACCATCAGTTGGTGAGACAGAAGATATCTGGACAAACCCTTTGGGGATACTCACAGCTAGCATGTGTATCATGTATAAATAACTCATCTTTCTTCCCAAAATGTTCCCTCTTCCAAATTTCACTTTTATTGTTGAGAGCATAATTATTATCACATTCACCTAAACCCACAAATCTCAATGTCAAGATATCTTTAACTCTTTACTCTTAATTCATTCCCCATATATAGTAGCTTGAGGGCATAAGGAAGATTGCTGCTACTGTCTGTCTATATCTTTGAAAACTGTCTTTTCATTGTAAAATGGTATATTGCTATTGGAATTGTGGTCAGGAATACAGTTGCTCATAATAGAAAGGAACAGAATTCCATCTCTTGGTACTTTTTTCCAACTTTGCACTACAAGTTACTTTTCCCTTCTAGAAATTTTCCCCTTACTGTCATCTGTGTTTTATAGACAAGTTAAGATCATTAGTAGGATTTCTGAAGTCTTGTTTGAATGTCTTATGAGCATTAAGGTATCTGTCATGCTTAAGGTTTCTTTTACTCAATCAGAAAAGTGTTTTTCTGTTTTTAGGTGCTTTGTTATACTCCAAGTTTTGTTCCAGGTTCTCAGATTTCATTAATGTGTATGTTATACCCACCTTTTAAAAGCAACCATAAGATAGTTATAATGTTATTATTATATTTGTAGAATATAAGCTTCCTAAAATGTAAGCTCTTTGAGATCAAGGCTTGTGATTTATTGTTCTTTTCCACCATACATGTTGCATTGAATTATATTAGATATTCCTTTAATATTAATTTAATCTAAAGTTAGAGACCAAATTATTTTGTACATATATTGTTTGTTCCATCCCTGCTCTATGTCAGCTCACTGTGGAAATGCATTTTCATGTCCACATACCCTTTTCTGTTTTTGATAAATAGACTCTGGAGAAAAAGAGCTTTCTTAGAGGTAGAAGAGGAAGAAGACACTTATATTATGCTTATTGTTCACTACTAGAGACACCATGGATCAGCTGGAGCCAATCTTCCCCAATGGATATATCCAAGCAAATCAATATTTTAAAGAAATGACCAGGAAGGTGGAGACAGACACCAAAAGGGGAGTAGTTTAGGATTGGATTAACTAGAAGGGGCTAATCAGAATATCATTCAAGCCATTGGGCTTGACCTCCTGTTAGAAGCTTCAATAATCCAAATACAAAGATACAACAAGAGGGTCTTCTCAGACAAAAGGGTCCTCAAGATTGGCACTTAAGATTTGGTCAGGAGTACTTCAGTATCTAAGACCATCATCCTGGAACTCCTGCCTTGGGCAGTTCCCAGACAGGCTCACTTAAAGCTGTAAAGCTTTTGTAAGAATGGGGGGGGGGGGGAAGGGGGAATAACACCAACCTTTAGATATTAATAACTTTAATAACTTGAGAATAACACACTCATTTCACACTCCACACATACCAATTTATGAATGACACAGATTTTTGGATGGATTATAATGCCCCATCACATATAACAGGAAGACTAGAATTCTACCTTTGGAAACAGTGGCAAGAAACCAGAAGTCACTGGATAATCATTCTTTTATTCATTTACTTTCAGGAATGAGATGTGGGCTATTCCTCTATCTAGCAATTGCATATTGGATATTCAAGAACTAGGAGACAGGCTTCATGGTTCATATATACAATGACTTATTGGCTTCCATGGATTTTCTGGATCCAACATATACAACAGAAAACAACACAGAGAAAGTAGCAGTAGCTGATGGACAATAATCTACATTAGCACCTGCATATCCCTTGAGTTAGTATAAAGAAATAGTTCTACTTTCTTTTATGACTTGCCCATCATTCTACAGTTTAAAGAGTGAAAGACTTTGTCAGAAAACCTAGAACTAAGCTTTAGCTCTGTCAACTATGAACTGTGTGACCTTGGAGAAGTGATTGAAACTCTGCTACCTTTTTAGGAACATGTAAATTAGAGCCACAACAGAACTTAGGGATCATTTAGACTAGGGATCCTTAAACTTTTGTGAATCATGAACCCCTTTGTTAGTCAGTAAACGTTTATTAGGCACCAACCATGTAAAGACACTTCCTAATCACTGGTAATATATATAAAAAATAAAAAGGCAAAAGATAGCCCTTCCCTTTAAGGAGCTCACAGTCTAATGAACAACACATAAATGGAATCTGAAAAGGGAGCTAAGGTATGGAGGCATGACAAAGTCCAGAGGAATAAATGCAGAAGGATGGGAAATAGAAGAGATGGCTCACCTAGGCAACCTCCTTCAATAGAGGATGTGGGAGAAGCTCTCTACTCAAGTCATGGGAAGAGAACTATCTTAAGAGACAGGGGATACTGATGAGTTGAAGTGGGACACCTCCTGAAAAATGCCAAACACTCAGGTTTAGAAGTTTTAGGGACCTTTAATAACTGGCATACCAGGGCATCCTCCTCACATGAGAGAGAATCACCGCCCCCTCTCCCCTCCTTAAGTCCTTAAGTAAGCACAACATATATAGGAAAATAAGTTGGTGGGAATTTTCCTTGGTGTGCATTTCAAAGGAGAGGATTGTTGTGTTCAAAAATATACATTCCTTAAGCAAGAAATTTCTCAGAAGTAAAAGTAGAACATTACAGCAGGGTCAGGATGGGTCAGGCAAGCTGACAGAAGGATGTGAGATAAGAGGTTGGGTGAAAATCCAGCTGGGCTTTTGGCCCCCTGAGGGTCCCTGTGACTTTTGAATCTTCTCTGCTCCATTACAGTGTAAGGTAGTCTAGTACAGCCTATATACTTTTCTTAAAATAAAGTTTCAGTTAGAGATCAGTGAAAATAAAAATGAGAATTTTTCCTCCCTTTAGAAAACACGTAAAATCTGTCCCATGATCCCCTAGTTAAGAAGCTCTGATGTAGACTAATCTTTCCAACAAAGAACCTGAGGTTCTGGATGCCTAGATGTCCTAATCTTATTGATCCCAGTGGCTTTATTTTTCTTACTGCAGATAACCAGATCCACTTATATTCAGACAAAGTCCAAATGCCTCTTGGACCTTTTTTTTCATTAATATGCCCCAAACAGATCTTTTTTTCTCCCTAGTCCTATTGTTTATCAGAACTTCCTTATTTTTGATGAGGACTCCATCTCCATCCCCCAGGATCCCAACTTCACAACTATCTTTGATTTCCCCCTCTACCTCACTTCACATATTTACTCTGTTGACAGATTTTATCATTCCTTCCACCATATCCATCACCTTTTCTCAGTGATCCAGAAATTGAAAAGAGTCCCTTATCAGTGAACAGCACCTTGGAGCCAACATACTAGGGCAAACAAGCTCTGAATTCATGACAGCAACAGCCATGGGTAATAGCACCTTCACTGAAAGCTGTTGCACTAGGGATTGGTTCATTGGGAAATGGATTAGTGATAGATATGAGTCTTGGAAATAGCAGCTTGATCTTCTATCATGCACTCTAGGGGAGTTCCCATGGCCACCACCCTACATCAAGACTCATTATCTCCTAATAGTTCTCCTTGTTCTCCTTAAGTCTCTTCTCATTCTTAATCCCTCCTCTGTACAGTTGCTAAAGTGATTTCCTAAAATTTAGTTCTAATCATGTCACCATTTTCCAAGGAACTAATGACTTTCTGTTGCTTCTAGGATAAAAATATAGTTAATCTCCATTTTGGTCTTTAAAGGCCTTTTCAACTAGCCTTATCCCATTACCTTTCCAGCCTTATTAGACCATTGCTTCTGCTTTACTACCCTGTGGTCCAGGTAATCTTGTTTTCTTGTTTTTCTCACTAATGACAGTTCATCTCTCATCTCTACACCTTTGTAGTGGCTTTCCTCCTTTCTTAAAATGCACTCCCTCCTCTTTGTTGCTTCCTAGAATCCCTTTTTCCCCCATTAAAACTGTGTTTTAGCATTATCTTCTTCTACATGTTGCTTTTTCTGATTCACCATTGTCCCTTAGAATCTAATACTCTCCACTTAAAATTACTTTGTGTATTTTTGGTATGCAGTTTGTTTATGCCTCATGTATGCATCCCTTTAAAATGTGGGCTCCTTGAGGGCAAAGACTTTCATTTGTGTTTTTGTATCCCCAGCACTCAACATAGTGCCCAGCACAAAATAGGCAGTTGACAAATTTTTGTTGATTGTGGATATAATAAGCAGTTTGAACATAGTAACCCACTATCCAAAAAAGTGTGAAATGTTCTTCATTAAGTGACAAAATGTATTCCTGAGAGTGACATTTTTTTAGTTTTCCCACTGATCTCTTTTTAAATCTAATTTATTCTGCTAATAAAATGGGATGGTGCCTGACTTGTGGACAAAATAAGGAAATCACACTTTGTTCTTAAGTTGTAGCATTATTTAGCCTCAATTGTTCATATGTTTTGGTAGCAGTTTTCGTCATACTAGCATTAAAACTATATTGTAGGGGCAACTGGGTGGCTCAGTGGATTGAGAGCCAGGCCTGGAGATTGGAGGTCATAGGTTCAAATCTGGCCTCAGACACTTCCCAGCTGTGTGACTCCAGGCAAGTCACTGAACTCCCATTGCCTAGTCCTTACTGCTATTCTGCCTTAGAACCAATACACAGTATTGATTCTAAGATGGAAAGTAAGGGTTAAAAAAAAAAGTAAATTCAAGGGGGCAGCTGGGTAGCTCAGTGGATTGAGAGCCAGGCCTAGAGACGGGAGGTTCTAGGTTCAAGTCTGGCCTCAGACACTTCCCAGCTGTGTGACCCTGGGCAAGTCACTTGACCCCCATTGCCTACCCTTACCACTCTTCTGCCTTGGAGCCAATAAAAAGTATTGACTCCAAGATGGAAGGTAAGGGTTTAAAAAAAAAAAGTAAATTCAGAAAGATCTTAACTGGTATTTTAAAAGATCCTTCTGAACTTAACTTTAAAAAACAAACAAACTATATTGCATCATACTGAGAAACTTATGAGAAAGAAAGCTATCCACATCCCGAGAAAGAACTATGGAAGTAGAAACATAGAAGAAAAACATAAGATCGATCAAGTGGTTTGTGGGGGATAGGATTGGGGTTTTGGCATTAAAAGATCACTCTATTGCAAATATGAATAATATAGAACTAGGTTTTAAACAATGATACATGTATAACCCAGTAAAATTGCTTGCCAGCTCCAGGAGGGGGTGTAGAAAGGAGAGGGATGGGAAAAATCATTTATTATGTAACTATGGACAAATATCCTAAATAAATAAATGATTTTTTTAAAAATGACAACTATATTGCATCTAGATGGCTATAATGATAAAAAATATATTCTATAATTTTTCAGATCTCTCTTTAATTTTAGAGACCAAATTGTATTTTGTAGAGCTTAAATGAACTTAAATGAAGAGTCTTCCCCAGCTCCAGAACATTTATTGAACTCTATTCTCCTTCCCTACTCTAGGATGGGCAGGAGAGATATTAGAGCTACTGATGCAATTGGAACTCTGGAATGGTTGTGGGATTCCATTTTGCTACCTTTGTCTCTAACTCTCCTTTTTTTTTTTCCTCTGTGCTAGCTTGTCACTTTTTCTTTCCTCTTCTTCCTCATTTGTGTATCTGTTAGCTATTTCTTTATTCTTCTGTTCCTCTTTTCTCCTAGTCCACTATTCTTTTACCATGAATTTTATTTTTTTTTAATTAAAATTAAAAAATTTTATTGTAGTATTTCTTGCTGTCTCATCAAATCATTGATATCTTTTTGTTCTCTTCTAGTATTTTTTATTTTTTAGAAAAAAAATTTTAATGGTTACATGATTCATGTTCTTACTTTCTCCCCCTTAACCCCCTTACCCCCATAGCCAACATACATTTCCACTGGTTTCTTCATGTGTCAGAGATCAAGACCTATTTCCATATTATTGATAGTTTTACTAGGGTGATTGTTTAGAGTTTACTTCCCAAATCATGTCCGCATCAACCCATGTATTCAGGCAATTGTTTTTCTTCTGTGTTTCCCCTCCTGTAGTTCTTCCTCTGAATGTGGGTAGCGTTCTTTTCCATAAATCCCTCAGCAGTGCTGCTAGTATAGAAGTCCATTACATTCAATTTTACCACAGTGTATCAGTCTCTGTGTATAATATTCCTCTGATTCTGCTTCTTTCACTTTGCATCAATCCTGGAGGTCATTCCAGTTCACATGGAATTCCTCCAGTTTATTATTCCATTGAGCACAGTAGACACCAACAGATACCACAGTTTGTTCAGCCATTCCCCAATTGATGGGCATACCTTCGTTTTCCAGTTTTTTGCCACCACAAAGAGCATGACTATAAATATTTTTGTACATGTCTGTTTTCCTATGATCTCTTTGGGGTATAAACATCAGCAATGGTATGACTGGATCCAAGGGCAGGCAATCTTTTGGTGCTCTTTGGGCATAGTTCCAAATTGCCATCCAGAATGGTTGAATCAATTCACAACTCCAGTAGCAGTACATTAATGTCCCAATTTTGCCACATCCCCTCCAACATTCATTACTCTCCCCTGCTGTCATTTTAGCCAATCTGCTAGGTGTGAGGTGATACCTCAGAGTTGTTTTGATTGCTCTAGGTTTCTCTAATTATTAGAAATGTAGAACACTTTCTCATGTGTTCATTGATAGTTTTGATTTCTTTATCTGAAAATTGCCTATTCATGAATTTTAAATAAAGGTGAGATTTCTAAGCTATAAGTGTCCATGTGGCTGCTTAATTAAAATTTTAAATGCTGTATAATTATGTTTTTAATCACAGTCAAAATAAATGCCTTTTCTCTACTCTGCGGACCCAACTTCCTACCAGGATGAGTGAAAGTTATTGTCTCTGATCTCTGACAGCTTGATTCCATGTACAGACCCTTTGACTAAATGAAGTACAAAAGCAGTACATTAACTTTTCCAGACCTTAAAGTAACATTTTATATAGGGAAAGCCACTTCTTTCCCTTTCTGGTTGCCAAGCTTAAAGCCTAGGGCATAAGAACACCATGTTTCCCCATTGCCAAGAGATTAAAGGGTCAAAAACTGTGAGCCATCAATAATGGAGAAAACCAGGACCAAAAATGATCATCGATACAATAGTATCCAGTGGCTAGCAGGTAAATGAGTATTATTTTAGATCATGAAGTTTGAATTTAAAAAAAAGCTAATTGGTTGATCCCTCTTTTTCATATTTCCTTATGTAACAATTTAAAATTGGGTTTTATGCTAAATATGAGAATTCTAAAGTAATATTGTGGTAACTAATTTAAAAATATTACAGCTTAAGTCAAGATTACTCTTAGCAATTTTATTTACAAAGAGGTGGAAAGAATAAAGGTAGAAAAATGTAGAGAAAGAGATAGAAAGTACTGCCTCGCTACAAAATACCCTAAGTTTAATCCTAATGTCTTTAGACAAAATGTGAATCCGAAAGCAAATCTCAGCAGAATCCTAAGTCCTAATTAGGAAGCCAAAATCGAAAGACCTAGGAGATGCTGAAGAATCTGCTGAGAACCTTCAGTGCCCACAAGGCTAAGACTGCCAAGAATCTCCCCAGAACTCATGCTGAAGAGAATGTCCCACAGAAGCACCAATGACCAGAGAGGGTCTCCTCACTGAAGAACCAAGGGAAGGAATCACTCCACTCACTACTGCAGGATCCAAGGAAATAGTCTCCTCCTCCAGTCCACCTCATGACGCAGAGTCCAAAAACTCCAAAGGAGAAGTTCAAAGGAGAAATTCCTTGAACAGGAATGATGACTATTGTTTACAGTTGATTTAGCCTTTAGCTGATCAAAGATGCTAGAAGTTAGGGGTTTGCATTCTCTAATTGATAATTTTTGCCTTTGGTATTAGATCAACTTGAGGGGTGAATAGTGATGGGGGGTTGGTGTAAAGGTGAAAATTAATGGTTCGACAATAATTTTATGAAATTATGTGGGTGCCAACATTTATTATATCTTGAGTCAGAAATTTATTTACAAAATGTGGAGGAAACAATAAAATAGAGAAATGTGAAGAGATTAGAGAGGTTATCTATCCTATTAACCTAAATGTTTACTCTGGGTTTGCTTAATCTAGGCAGAGATTAATTAGCTCTTAACCAGAAAGGCTGGTGGTGAGTAACCATGCTGCCTCCTCCAAGATGGAAGCAGTTCTCTTAGGAAACTAGGAAAGGAGTCAGCTTTTCATTCACCTAAAGTAGTAGTCCAGGAGTCAGGGTCTAAGTTGAAGCTGAACTTCAAGCCCATAATCCAAGCCACAGTCTATAGTGAAACTCCCTTGAAGACTCTCCCCAGTCAGAAGACTATCTCCAGAAGACTATCTTCTCAAAGACAATCTCCTCTGAGGGAGTTTGGGGCTTGCTTTTATGGTGAATTTTTGTCCCTGCCCCTCTTCACAGGGGCCAATCACAGTTTCCAAATTGTCTAGCACTGCCCAGGAAACAGTGCTTGTGGGAACCAGTTCTCACCTTTTGGAGGGGTGAATACTCATTAAAAGGGTTCACAGATTCCTTGCTGATTGAGTTTCTGAGGGTATAAACCCTGATCATAGGATTCACAAATTTGGGACTGAGTTAAAAGGGTTTACCTCTCTAAGTAAGTGACTTGTGAGTTCTTAAGTACCTTGCTAGCTTCTCACCTAGTACTAAGTAGAGAGTTCTATCTTTTGTTTTTTTCAATTCAAAAGGAGACAAAGGAGAGTTAATCCTGTCTTCACAATCTAAGTAGGGGTACTTAAATTAGTGTTAACTCAAAATTGTCTAAGGGAATAAGGGATTCTTTTTCACCTGTGTAAACTCAGAGAGAACCAAGAATTCCCTTTTACAGGGTGGGGATCCAGAAAACAAGATAGTTTCACAACCCTTCCTTTTCATGAATAAAAGGCCCTAATCCAAATGGACATCAGTGATGTTTTACATGTTGTCATTACTCCTAGCACTGCTAGTGATTGGTGGTGAGGAAAGGAATTATCTGTTCTCTCTCTTTCCAGGGCTTTGGGATTTTCACGTGTTTATAATTGATTGAAGAGGCAAAAGAGGTTAAAAAATAAGGGAGGCAGAGTTCTGTCTCCCCATTCCTAACTGTATCTTTTCTCTTAGTGATAAGCAAGGGATTGCTCTCATTGCTTTGACTGGACTATAAATTTCCTACATTCCAGTAGCTCATTCCTCCATTCCACTATAGAAACCAAGTGGTACAGTGAAGAGAACACAAGGTCTATTCAAGCAAATCTGAGTTCCAATGTGGCTTCAGACCCTTAATATCTAGGTGACCCTGGACAAATCACTTGAGCTTTGTTTCAGTTTCCTTAACTATAAAATGGGAATAACAGCACTTTGTTGTGGGGATCAAATGATGTAATATTTATACAAGCACTTGACATAGTGCTTAACACACACAGTAACCATTTAAGAAATGCTTATTCCTTTCCCTTCCTATACCGATGGCCATCAATGTTCTTCATATGAAAACATAGCTTTAATTTTATTCATGATCTGGATTCCTGACTTAATTTTTAAATCTTCAGAGCCAGGCTACCTTTTCTAATGAATCCTATAAGTACAGCAAACACATTATTATTTAGCCAGGGATTTTTGTTTAATAATTCATATATTGGGGTGTCTTTTGTGTAAGGAAAATTGTACTACCAGGACACTTGTAGGGGCTAGAATAGATTCTTATAAGAGAAAGTCTGGCATGAACCTCTTTAAAACTAGTTCTCAAATAAATAATTGCTTTCAGCATTACTATTTTAGCCAATAAAATCATTAGCTGGCTGCTCAGAGCCCTTTAGGATCCATAGGGATCCCAGAATTTATCTGAATTCTGTGCATTTCTCCATTCTCTGATGTTGCAGTCTTAAAACTGTGGTGACAGCTCTTTTCTACCTCCTCTCTGGAGGAGTAAGGACAATCCACTAAGTGCCTATGGATCAGAGCTATGGAAACATAGGCCTTATGAAACATTGACAGTAGCCAAGACTAGTAGGAAAATAGAGGCAAAGTGCAGATAGGAATACTCCCATTTTCTTGTCTTCAATAAGAGATGTCATCTTTTTTCTTGGAATTAAGGGAGATTCCATACTAGTTTAATAGCAGTGGGTAGGAGTAGCAGTTAATTATCAGAGCCACCAGAATCTTAATACCTTGAGTTGTCAGGTATATATATTAATCCACCCCCTGTCCATGCCTTCAATTGGTCCTTTGTGACCTAAAAGAGTAGCTTTCCAAATTTCCTCAGTAAATGAATTGGTATTCATTGACCCTAATAAAAGCTGTAATGCCATGTACCTTCCTCTTAGATTCTCTTTTTGGTTAAAGTGAATTAATTTTATTTGCAGAGGTAAGGATGTGGAGCATTATATATAACCTCTAACTTTTTTCAGTATATTGAAAAACATATTATCTTTGTTGATCTTTCCCTCCCACCTCATTTAAAACTTTTTTTTTATTATTAATAGAGAGAGTAAACATAATTAGGGATCTTTGAGCAATATAATTTGTTGAGAGGGCCAACAAGGATGAAAAATAAGGGATGGTTTTAAAAGGGATAATTGGTGTAAAAGCAAAAGATAACAGTTTCTATGAAATGCATCTTCTGAACCTCTCAGTCTCAGCTGTGTTATCTATAAAAAGATATAAAAATATCTGTAACACCCTCCAAAGGATTATTGTGAGACTCAAATATATGTAAAATACTTTGTAAATATTAAAGTGTTAGTTTCATATCAGCAGTTGTTATAATTATTTTGAATAAGTATGTTAAAGAAATGCATCCATTATTTAGCAGCCAGAGTGTAGTATTTCCTATAGTTACTGCAATTGAAAGACTGCAAATTCTAATACTTCTTAGAATAAAGGTTGGTGTTAGTACTTGTTTTCTAGCAGATAAGTACTCTGAACTCTACACTGATCCCTGTAGTCAGATGCTTTGTGAGTTTCAATATTTCTCTAAAATTTCCCTGTGTCAGATGTTGTTTCCATGTGAACTGGAATGACCTACAGCAACTGATGCAGAGTGAAAGGAGCACAACCAGGAGAACATTGTACACAGAGTCTGATACACTGTGGTACAATGGAACATACGGGACTTCTCTACTAGCAGCAATGCAAGAATTCAGAGCCAGACTTATGAGAAAGAAAACTAGCCACATTCAGAGGAAGAACTATGGGAGGAGAAACACAGAAGAAAAACTTAAATGCATGGGCTAATGGGGATAATATTGGGGATGTAGATACTAAACGATAAGTCTAGTCCAACTATCAATAATATGGAATTAGGTCTTAATCAAGGATACATGGAAAACCCAGTGGAATTGTGCATCAGCTGGGGGGCGGTGTTAGGAGGGCTTGGGGGAGAGTGAAAGAATGTGAAATATGTAACTATGGGAAAATATTAAAAATTAAAATTAAAATAAATGAATATTACCATAAACCTATCCCTTTTATGTCAGGTGGATAAAGAGGTCAGGTCCTTTTTTAGTTAAAATACAATTTTTTTACTTATCACTGTCTGTACAAATTCTCAAAAATAAAATCTCCTTCTCTATTAAAAAAAGTTACTCTATTAATCTAGAATTGAAAGGAACTGCCAAACTATCTGACCCAACTCTTTCATTTTTTAGATGATTAAACCCCACAGGTAATAAGGAATTGACCCAGGGTTCCTACCTAGACCTTCTGATATTAGGACCAATATTATGCCAGAAACCTGAAATTATTATAATCATTATAATAGGTTGCTATAATAACTTCTGCTTTTGTTATATAATATAATTTCTTTCTCCCAGAAGCCTTCCACAGGTATCAGACTAGTTCTTTGTACATAAATAAATTCTACCTCTTAGAAAATGCAAGTGATTTTTGGAGAAGTCTCTCACCGCCACTTAA
This sequence comes from Gracilinanus agilis, assembly GCF_016433145.1. Lineage (NCBI taxonomy): Eukaryota > Metazoa > Chordata > Mammalia > Didelphimorphia > Didelphidae > Gracilinanus > Gracilinanus agilis. The sequence goes on from NC_058133.1 coordinate 173,954,394, forward strand.
ATCCTGGATGTAGTGGGTCAGTAATTTTCTGTTTTGGGCCATTATTCCAGAATGACTTCACATACTTAAGAAAAATATATTCTTGACTTTTTTTTTTTAAGGGAGGAAACTTCTTCACCCAATATGATCTGGCTGATTGCATACATAAATCCAACAAGGCTTGTTCTCTTCATCTTATAAATCACAAGTGACTTTAGGTCACCTTGAGAGGCATATTCAAGCTCATAACTCTTAGCTTCCCCAAAAGCTAAATGTCACTCTCCTCAGAGGGCAATTGGTATAATCCACAAATGATTCTGCCTGGGATTCCATGTATCTATCAGGAGTATACTGTAGACTTTTTCTAGTAGTTGAAGGTTGGATTGGGGGAGGGGGTTGGAGAAACACCCAGACTTGTCAGTCACTAACTAAAGGCTATTATCTCACAGGCAATAAGGAGACATCCCTTTTCTAATTATATATTGTCTGTGACTGTTCTGCGGGGAATTAGAAATAAGAGCAAAGTGAAACCAGATATGTGTGCTGACTGATTGTTAGAAAACTTTAATAATTAATTAGAGGCCATCTTTTGTACCCCACGGTCAGGGTGCAAAGAAGACCATTCATCAGTTAAATACAGAACTATAGGCAAGTTTCTCTCCATTTTTATTCACTAGCACTCTAAATGTTGTCAAGCAAGAATAGGGGTGGATCCACAGACTTATCTAGCAGTATTAGGTAATATCCCTGGTGGTTCCTTGTTTCTGAAACCCAGGCATGTGTTCCATTGAGCAAAATTTTTCAGACATTTATAAATGACAAATTCCATCCAGACTTCATTGGGAAAGTGCAACTCCATTTACCTAATATGCAGGATAAGGTGTGGGATTTTTTTTAATGTAAGAAAAATTTTATTAATAACTTACTCAAATTGTTAAGATATATTTTTTATTATTAATCTCCCTCCTCTCCAAATCCTTCTACTAAATACGCTCCTGTGTGACTTCTCTAGTGAGAAACTACATTCCAAAGCAGAATTTCTTACTCAGATCCAAAGTGCACTCTGATCAGAAACAGAATTTGGTTAGACCTCTTTCTTATATGGCTGGTATATAAATTCTGTTTTTAATAAATACCAAAAATATATTGAAGTTTGGCCTCAGCTGAGGGTTTATCACTGTTGGCCTTTGGGTGAACTTTGAGCCCAAGCTGTTTCATTCAAGGCATGATGTCATCCAGCTCACAAATTTCTCTTTTGCTGAAAATGGAATGTTGTTCCCCTAAATAACCTAGAGGACTGAGTAATACTGCACTAGTATTGTTTGTTTCAGTCTTTCCCCTAAAAATTTTAGCTCTTACTAGAGGAGTCTACTGTGTATTTATTCCAGACCACTTTTCTTGTATTACTTTACTCGAGAAAAACTGATTTGACAGTGTGGGCAACCCCCTTTCCTCAAAACATAGGCCATTAAAATATTCTCATTTTTTGTCTACTAAGTAGGTATTAGTTTATAAAGTGGAATCATTTTCTACAACTTATATGTCAACCTTGTTTTTAAAAATTATTTAGAAGCAAATTGCTTTGCTGTTGTTGGATTTTTAAATTTATTCCTGGGAGAACAGCAGACACTAGATTGGGATGGGATTTTTTCATGTTCATGGGAGAAGAGCAGGGACTAGGTTTGGATGAGGTGCAGAAAAACCCATGAACATCTGTTGTAGTCAAGCAGTGAGTTAACAGAGTTCAAGTGTCAGAGGAGTCTGCAGTCCATCAGCTGTGCCCTCTATAGTGTCCACTGTTGTAGGCAACAAAATTTATGACAAGGAGTTCAAGAGACATGGGGAAGGAAAAAGCAAGAGCAAACCATGCTAAAGAGATTTTTTTTCTATCACTGTTTCTAGAATAAAAGAGTATTTCTAGATTTAGGGTAGTAAATGCTGGGTTCTTTTCTGTAGTGGTATGTTTATTATTATTATTTATTATTCCTATTGACTCCCAGAGGAGCATAGGGCCACAACCATCTCACGCCAACGGACTCTGTTCTGGGCAACTTCCACCAACTGGGCATATCTTTGCCAGGTTTGTTTTGGCCTTCCGACTTTTCTCCTCCCTGGTGGGTTCCATATTTTTTTTTTCATAGCGTCCTGACTGATACTGAATTGTTCTTTCCCAGAGTCTGGTATTGGAGATTTTTTCAGGCCATCTGATGTTCAAGATTTGACGTAGGCCTGGAGTTTGTTGGCTTTTGCCAGCATGCGTCGTGGACTCTGTTGGAGAGCAATCTTCCAGACTAGGTGATCATTGGTTTTGTTGGTTTAATGAGGTTGCAGTTTCTATAGCAAGTGAGATTTTTACGGGGTGGGGTTGCTAGCCTCGCGCCCAACCCTCCTCCTTTTTCAGCCGGGCTTGGGACTGTCCTTGGCGGAGTAGTGGTATGTACCTAGCCTAAATATGTCAATGGCTTCATAGCTATTATTTTCATTCGCATGTCAGGTCAGCTCCTCATTTTATTTAAAAAAGGTTTATATGGAAGTAAGTTACCATACCCTATGTCATTTCATCTTTGGCACATAGTAGGCACTTAATAAATACTTGTCCTGGGGAAGCTGGGTGGCTCAGGGGATTGAGAGACTTGGCCTCAGACACTTCTTAGCTATGTGACCCTGGGCAAGTCACTTAAACCTCCTTGCCTAGCCTTTACCACTCTTCTGCCTTAGAACCAATACATAATATTGATTCTAAGATGGAAGGTAAGGCCTTAAAATTAATAAATAGATAGATAGATAGATAGATAGATAGATAGATAGATAGATAGATAGATAGATAGATAGATAGATAGATAAGCAAACTAAACAAATAAATAAACACTTGTCCAAGAAATCATTTTTAGAGCAACACCTAAATCTCCTCTGTAGTAAAGCTATTACAACCTCAATTAGTAAAGAGTTTAATTGATTGTATGTATCTAAGAATACTTCCTAGTCTTCTGAATGGAATTTCTATGATCTCCTTTGGAAAGAAATGTCATGGAATAATAGATTTAGGATCATCATAAACTTAGAGCTGGAAGAAACATTGTAGTACCTTGAATCTGACCCTCTCATACCTGAGACTAAATGAGATTTAGAGAACTTGGCCAAGGCCATAAAGTACTTTCATATTGTGACAAATGAGTGTTCTACTAGTATATTATTTTTGCCACCATTTTATAGTGTGTTGGGCATCCCCTTTAGTATATATTCCATCATTATTTCTTTAAAAGAATCTTAGAAGGAATAAAACCTTTGTAGTTAATTTCTGGAAAGTGGATCCATTTCTTCAGGAGAAAAGAATCTGTGACACCAAGAGGTTTAATTTTCCCCATGTCTATTAGTAAGTCAGTGGAGCCAGAATTCAAATATATGTGTCCAGACATCTAAATGTTAATACATATACTCTCTATTTTGTTCAAGAAGATGAGGACTCTAGGGGAGCCTTATGGCTACTCATGGAATAATTTGCTAAGTTAGCAAGTTGTTAGTATTGTATTGTTACTTTCACAAGCATCTGAAGTTTTATAGTTAGATATTCCTTACTCATAAATGCAGCACTGTATAGTCTTCCTTGTCATTAAAAAAAAATCTATATTCAGTGATTGATGGGTGACATGCAGAAGGGTTTTAAAAAATAAAAATACAAAAATACAATAGAAACCATAACAGGAAATTTTGCCTATAATTTAAGAATTTACACATTATATTGACTTTGTTATAAGATATTAGAAATTTATTTATATTAAATCTAGGTAAATGCTGACTTGGCATTATCCAAATGCCAGTCTATCTGATTATATTTAGGACTTCATTGTGTTATTGCAGGGCTGGAATTATTTGGTATCCAGAGTATGACTATAATATTTTATTAATATTCAGAGGTCAGTTAATTTATTGTTTTGTTTCCAATGCTTAAAAACACACACACACACACACACACACACACCAAAAACAAATGTTCACTTGATCATTTTTAGCTCTTGATTATTAGCTATAAGCATGGTCTACTTCCATAAGAAGGTTGTGATTCCAAAAACAAAATCTGGCTCCAGATTGCTCCATAATGAACTATTCACTCTACTTTTTTCATTGATCTATGCTTATTTAGTACCTGTGTATAGAAATAGCACTTCAGAAGCTCTGAATTATAGTAGTAGCATATATTGGTTTTTTTTGTTAGATGGAAAAAGAATGTTTGGATTGTATTTACTGGAATGGTGTGGAGTATATGTTAGGACTTATTATCTCAGATACCCTGGACATTTTTCTATATCCAGATTTCTTATTCTAATATTCTTATTTATAATATATATGAAGGTAGAAATGTGACCAGGTTTCCAATTTTGTAGATAATACCAGTCACAGCAAGTTGTATTTAAAGGGCTTTTAGATCGAGACTTCCTGGTTAAGATGGCTGCAGAGTAAAAAGCAGCTGCTTAACCTCTCCTAACCGAAACATAGCACTCCTTAAGAAGACATAAAAATAAATCCAGAGGAACGAAGGGACCCCACAACAGGTCGCAGCTTTGGAGGTATGTGGAATTTCCATGCTATAAAGGGATGAAACAACTCTCACTAAAACGCGAGCTGAGCAACCCCACCCCACCCCACTCCACCTACAGTGCCAAAGCCAGCGCACAAGAGTTAGAGCAAGTTTGGGGCACGCATTAAGTCCTTGGCAGTTACCTGGGCTCACTAGGGCCTGCCCCTGAGAGCAGCAAGACTTAAGACCCCAAGAGGCTAAAGAATGCGCAGACTTTGAACACAGACCCTGAGCGCAGGCACGGGTGCAGGCATGGACGCAAGTGCAGACACGGATTCTGAGCACAGGCATGGACCTTGAGTGCGGACCCAATGCAGAGGGGTGCACGACTGGAAGCAGTGCCCTGAGACTGGTAAAGGAGCCTCGGGCAGAGGAACAAGCAAGGGTACCACCAGGAGGCTTGACCCTGAGAACAACTAGACCTGAGACCTCAGGAGCCTAAAGAGAGCAGACACACCCTGAGTGTGAGGATAAACCTGAGAGGGTGCAGGGCTAACAATGGCAAGCCAGAGACAAGAACCCCAAAAGAGAAAGATCATCAAGAAGAAATCTGTAACACTCAATAACTTTTACACAGATAAAATCCAGACAATAGAGCTAACAGGAGAGGAGAACAAACAAGTAATCATATCCAAACCTTCCCAAAATAATGAAAACTGGCCATAAGCCATTGATGAATTCAAATCTGAGATGATGAGAAAGATGGAAGAGATTTGGCGAGAGAAGTGGGAAATACCTCAAAAGGAAATTAATAGGTTAGAAGACAGAAACTCCCAATTGGACAAAGATGCCCAAAAATCAAACGAAATGGTAAGCAAATTGGAAACCAAAATCTGGCAAGAAAATAACAGTTTAAAAGGCAGAATTTCACAATTGGAAAGTGAGGCAAGTAAATTGAAGACCAGAAATGACCAGATTGAAAAGGAAAACCAAAAGATTATAGCTGAAAACCAGTCCCCAAAGGCTAGAATTGAGCAATTAGAAGCTAATGATCTCTCAAGACAACAAGAACAAATAAAACAAAGTCAAAAGACTGATAAAATAGAAGGAAACATGAAATATCTCAATGAGAAAGTGACAGACCAAGAAAACAGTTCTAGAAGAGACAATCTGAGAATCATTGGTCTTCCTGAAAAAGCAGAAATTAATAGACATTTGGATTCCATACTAAAAGAAATTATTCAGCAAAATTGCCCTGAAGTACTACAACAAGAGGGCAATATAGACATCGAAAGGATTCATAGAACACCTGCGACATTCGATCCAGATAAGAAAACACCCAGAAATATAATAGCTAAATTCAAGAGCTTCCCAGTAAAAGAAAAAAATTTTACAAGAAGCCAGGAAGAGACAATTCAGACAGCAAGGAGCACCAATCAGGATCACACAGGATCTGGCAGCCTCCACAATAAAAGACTGCAAGGCTTGGAATATGATATTCAGAAAGGCAAGAGAACTGGGTCTACAACCAAGGATCACCTACCCATCAAAACTAACTACATACTTCCAGGGGAAAGTTTGGGCATTCAACAAGATAGAAGATTTCCAAGTATTTGCACAGAAAAGACCAGGACTGAATGAAAAGTTCAATATCCAACCACAAAAATCAAGAGAAACATGAAAAGGTAAATAAGAAACAGAGGGGAAAGAAAGAAAACTCATATCTTTTAAATTTTTCTCTTTAAGGGCTTCAATATGGTCTAATTATTGGTATTCCTGTGTGGAGATATGTTATGTATAATTCTCTGTAAGGAACTCTATTCACTATTATAGTATTCACTATTATAGTAATCAGAAGAATTATTCATAGGGAGAGATTGGAATACTAAATGGTCTAAGATGATAAGGGTGTGGGAAAGGGGGGTGAATAGTAGAGGACACCAAGAGAAACTTGAATGAATAAGAAAAATAGGATATTCTATTACACACAAAGAGGGCTTGGGTAGGGGAAGGGATGAATAAGAAGGAGAAGAAGAGAGCATTAAGAGGTAATATTTAAACGTTACTCTCAGTGTAATTAACCCTGAGAGGGAAGAGTAGCTATATCCATTGGGATATAAAACTCTATCTAACCCTACTGAGAAAGTCAGAAGGGATAAACCAAGGAGAGCAGGGGAGTGGGGAGGTCAAAAAAAAGGAGGGGAGAAGAAAGGGGAGGGAATTCATTAGGCCTTAAAAAAAAAAGAGGGGAATAATAAGGGAGGGGGTAGAAAGGGATGTAAATCAAGGGAGGGACAAGGGTTACTGGCATAAACCAAACCACTGGTTTAAAAGGAAATAGTGTAAGAAGAAGGGGTAGAACTAGGAGAGGTTACCAAAATGTCAGCGAATACACAACTGATAATTATAACTCTGAATGTGAATGGGATGAACTCACCCATAAAAAGGAAGCAAATAGCAGAGTGGATTAGAAACCAAAATTCGACCATATTTTGTCTATAAGAAACACATATGAGGCAGGTGGACATACACAGGTTTAAGGTAAAGGGCTTGAGCAAAATCCTTTGGGCCTCAAATGAGAAAAAGAAGGCAGGAGTGGCAATTATGATTTCTGACAAAGCCAAAGTAAAAATAAATATGATTAAAAAAGACAGGGAAGGCCATTACATCCTAATTAAAGGCAGTATAGACAATGAGGAAATAACAGTGCTCAATATGTATGCACCAAATAGCATAGCAACCAGATTCATAAAGGAGAAACTGGCAGATGTCAAAAAGGAAATAGATAGTAAAACTGTACTAGTGGGAGATCTAAATATTCCTCTTTCAGATCTAGATAAATCAAACCAAAAAAATAAATAAGAAATAGGTAAGAAAGATGAATGAAGTCCTAGAAAAATTAGATTTAATAGATATGCAGAGAAAAATAAATAGGGACAAAAAGGAATACACCTTCTTTTCAGCTGCACATTCACAAAGATTGACCATGTAATAGGGCATAGAAACATTGCAAACAAATGCAAAAGAGCAGATATAATAAATGTAAACTTCTCAGATCATAATGCAATAAAAATAATAATTAGTAAGGGCACCTGGTCAGGCAAATAAAAAACTAATTGGAAATTCTCCAAAACCAGCTAGTCAAAGAAGAAATCATAGAAACAATCAACAATTTCATTGAAGAGAATGACAATGATGAGACATCATACCAAACTCTGTGGGATGAAGCCAAGGTAGTACTCAGGGGGAAATTTATATACTTGAGTGCATATATTAAAAAATTAGGGACAGCAGAGATTAATGAATTGGGCATGCAACTTAAAAAATTAGAAAGCGAGCAAATTAAAAATCCCCAGATGAAAACTAAATTAGAAATACTAAAAATCAAGGGAGAAATTAATAAAATTGAAAGTAAAAGAACTATTGAATTAATAGATGAGATTAGAAACTGGTATTTTGAAAAAGAAGATAAAGTATACAAAGTACTAGTCAATCTAATAAAAAAGGAAAGAAGAAAAACAAATTGACAGTATCAAAGATGAAAAGTGAGACCACCTCTAATGAAGGGGAAATTAAAGCAATCATTAAAAACCATTTTGCCCAATTATATGGCAATAAATATAGCAATCTAGGGGATATGGATGAATATTTACAAAAATACAAATTGCCTAGATTAACAGCAGAAGAAATAGAATACCTAAATAATTTCATATCAGAAAAAGAAATTGAAGAAGCCATCAAAGAACTCCCTAAGAAAAAATCACCAGGGCCTGATAGATTCACAAGTGAATTCTATGAGACATTCAAAGAGCAACTAATCCCAATACTGTACAAATTATTTGATATAATAAGCAAAGAAGGAATCCTACCAAATTCCTTTTATGACACAAATATGGTACTGATTCCAAAGCCAGGGAGATTAAAAATAGAGAAAGAAAACTACAGACCAATCTCCCTAATGAACATAGATGCAAAAATCTTAAATAGAATACTAGCAAAGAGACTCCAGCAAGTGATCAAGAGGATCATCCACCATGATCAGGTGGGATTTATACTAATATGCATTAGGAAAACCATCCACATAATTGACCATATCAACAATCTAACAAACAAAAATCACATGATTATCTCAATAGATGCTGAAAAAGCCTTTGACAAAATACAGCACCCATTCCTATTGAAAACCCTGGAAAGCATAGGAATAGAAGACCTTTCTTAAAAATAATAAACAGTATATACCTAAAACCATCAACAAGCATCATATGCAATGGGGATAAATTAGAAGCCTTTCCACTAAGATCAGGAGTGAAACAAGGATGCCCATTATCACCTCTATTATTTAACGTTGTACTAAAAACACTAGCAGTAGCAATTAGAGAAGAAAAAGAAATTGAAGGTATCAAAATAGGCAATGAGGAGACTAAGCTATCACTCTTTGCAGATGATATGATGGTCTACTTAAAACATCCTAGAGAGGGGGCAGCTGGGTAGGTCAGTGGATTGAGAGTCAGGCCTAGAGATGGGCCGTCCTAGGTTCAAATCTGGCCTCAGCCACTTCCTAGCTGTGTGACCCTGGGCAAGACACTTGACCCCCATTGCCTACCCTTACCACTCTTCTGCCTTGGAGCCAATACACAGTATTGACTCCAAGACGGAAGGTAAGGGTTTAAAAAAAAATCCTAGAGAATCAACTAAGAAGCTTGTAGAAATAATCAACCACTTTAGCAAAGTTGCATGATACAAAATAAATGCACATAAAGCATCAGCATTTCTATATATTTCCAACACATCACAGCAGGAAGAGGTAGAAAGAGAAACACAATTTAAAATCACCCTAGACAATATAAAATACTTAGGAATCTATCTACCAAAACAAACTCAGGAATTATATGAAAACAACTACAAAACACTTTCCAAACAATTAAAACTAGATCTAAACAATTGGAAAAACATTGATTGCTCATGGGTAGGATGAGCTAACAATAAAAATGGCCATTCTACCCAAATTAATTTACCTATTTAGCGCCTTACCTATCAAACTACCAAAAAACTTTTTTACTGAATTAGAAAAAAATATAACAAAGTTCATCTCGAATAACAAAAGATTAAGAATATCAAGGGAAGTAATGAAAAAAAAATGTGAAGGAAGGGGGCCTACCAGTACCAGATATTAAACTGTACTATAAAGCAGTGGTCATCAAAATGGTATGGTACTGGCTAAGAGACAGAAGGGAGTATCAGTGGAATAGACTTGGAGTAAGTGACATCAGCAAGACAGTGTATGATAAACCCAAAGAGCCCAACTTTTGGGACAAAAATTCACTATTTGACAAAAACTGTTGGGAAAATTGGAAAACAATATGGGAGAGATTAGGTTTAGATCAACATCTCACACCCTACACCAAGATAAATTCAAAATGGGTGAATGACTTGAATATAACATAGAATAGTTAACTTATATCTCTGGGAAAGGAAAGATTTTAAAACCAAGCAAGAGTTAAAGAAAATTACAAAATGTAAAATAAATGATTTTGATTATAGCAAACTAAAATACTTTTGTACAAACAAAAACAGTGTAGCCAAAATCAGAAGGGAAACAACAAATTGGGAAAAAATCTTTATAACAAAAAATTCTGCCGGGTCTAATTACTCAAATATACAGGGAGCTAAACCAATTGTATAAAAAAAATCAAGCCATTCCCCAACTGATAAATGGGCAAGAGACATGAATAGGTAATTTTCAGATAAAAAATCAAAAGTATCAATAAACACATGAGAAAGTGTTCTAAATCTCTAATAATTAGAGGAATGCAAATCAAAACAACTCTGAGGTATCACTTCACACCTAGCAGTTTGGCTAAAATGAAAGAAGGGGAGAGTAATAAATGCTGGAGGGGATGTGGCAAAACTGGGACATTAATGCATTGCTGGTGGAGTTGTGAACTGATCCAACCATTCTGGCTGGCAATTTGGAACTATGCTCAAAGGGCTATAAAAGAATGCCTGCCCTTTGATCCAGCCATACCATTGTTGGGTTTGTACCCCAAAGAGATCATAGATAAACAGACTTTACAAAAATATTTATTGCTGCGCTTTTTGTGGTGACAAAAAACTGGAAAATGAGGGTATGTCCTTGAATTGGAGAATGTCTGAACAAATTGTGGTATATGCTAGTGATGGAATACTATTGTGCTAAAAGGAATAATAAACTGGAGGAGTTCCAGGTGAACTGGAAAGACCTCCAGGAATTGATGCAGAGCGAAAGGAGCAGAGCCAGAAGAACATTGTACACAGAGACCAATACACTGTTGTAAAATAGAATGTAATGGACTTCTGTACTAGCACCAATGCAATGACCCAGGATAATTCTGAGGGATTTATGGAAAAGAACGCTACCCACATTCAGAGGAAGAACTACAGGAGTGGAAACAGAAGAAAAACAACTGCTTGAACACATGGGTTGAGGCGGATATGATTGGTATTGTCGACTTGAAACTACCACACCAATGCAACTATCAACAATTTGGAAATAGGCCTTGATCAATGACACATGTTAAAACCAGTGGAAATACGCATCAGCCGTGGCAGGGGGAAATTGGGGGTTGAAGGGGAAAATAAGAGCATGAATTATGTAACCATGTTAACTTTTCTAAAAAATAAATAATATTAAATGTGTTTAAAAAAAAATGAAGTGCTTTTAGCTGATATCATCAAAACACTCTTAGATGTTTGTGTAAATATAGCCAAAGTAGATGCTTATTTGTAGGAAAGTTGGGAATAATTAGACTCTTGCTCCTCCTTGTTAATGCTCTTTTTCTTTTTCAGGGAACAAAATATAAAAAAAGACTTTATTTTTGATTGGAAGCCCATAATTTACATTCCTTTCATAGATATTATTCAAAAATCTTCACCATTTCCTAATATATGTATAATTGTTAAGAATTATTCTTGCCATTTTCTTGGTCGGAAAATTGAGGATAAAACATGGCAAGTTACCAGACATTCAGGGGGAGAGCCTAGACTAGTACCTTTTTTGTTTTGCTTGAACTAAGGGTGGTTATAGCTATACATACTTTTTGGTATTCAGGGAGACAAAATGATTATTCCCTGCTTTTCATTGAATTAACCAGCATTTGAGAGTTGATATACAGTGAGCATGTGTCATTCAGTATATCAGAAATAATTCTAGGGCTGTTCTCTTGTAAGAGATCTATGCTCTTTTTCCTTGTACATTTGTAGTTTACTAAGTTAGTTGTCTTTCACATTCAATCACATGTCATTGGTATCACTTCCTTGGTATAGGCTAGTGATAGACATCAATGCTTTCAGAAATAGTACTTCTTGGGGGCAGCTGTGTAGCTCAGTGTCTTGAGAGTCAGGGTTAGAGACTGGAGGTCCTAGGTTCAAATCCAGCCTCAGACACTTCCCTGCTGTGTGACATTGGGCAAGTAACTTCACTTGACCCCCATTGCCCACCCTTACCACTCTTCCATTTAGGAGCCAACACACAGAAGTTAAGGGTTTAAAAAAAATTAAAAAAAAAAAAAGAAATAGTACTTCTTTCAAGTTTCTGCCTTTAACACTGTAGTAATATGATTGAAGCCTCAAATAATCCTTAGAAGAGTAATGATTATATATTGACTTCTTCCCAGGTGCAATCAAATTGTTCCTGACTAGGTTGAAATATTTGTATATAGAGTAAGGCCTTAGCTTGATTGGGAACTCCATAGAGCATTATCTGGGTTTCGATTCCCTACTCCACCACAATGAAGAAGTCAGGATCAGTTGAAGGGACCTCAGAGGCCTTCAGGTTCAGCCCACTCCCTAACAGATGATGACACTGAGGCCTAGAGCTGTTATTAGCTTACTTGCTCAGAATCACACAGTTAAAATGTGTTGTGAGGGGTTAAATTTCGGGGGTTAGGAGTTTAAACAAAAGCCAGTACACAGTTTATTAAACACAAAACAATTTATTATTAGGAAATACGGATAGGAAATAGGAAGGAAGAAAGTGAAAGTAATTTTATAATATCTTGTAGTTATACCCCAAATCCCAATCCTAAAATTTTCTAGAAAACCCTACATCTGTCTGCCTCAGATGGCAGTATTCTTCTTCTAGGCCAATGCCCTCACTTACTCTCACTACTCTCTCTATCTGATAGTATAACCACTATCTATTTACCTTATCCACCCAAGTTCATAGATAATCAATAAGGCTATTAAGTCCCAGAGAGAGCAAGCCACACACACTCCTCTTCCCAGGAGGCCCAGAGTCAAAAAAGCTCTTTCTAACAATCTGCAACTTACAAAAAACCACACTCAGCCACACCCTTCTAATTGTCACCAATTGCCAAGTGGCACAGCAGGAGGCCTCTTACTGAAAAATATTATTGTTCCTTTTCCTCTTAAATATAAAAAAGGAGAAATTAATAAAAACTCACTTAACAGTGTCTTAGGGAGAATTTGAACCCAGCTTTCCATGACTCCACTTATGTTGTCCTGCCCATTATGGTATGCTATCTCTCAAAACAGAAATACCCAGCCAGTCTGAGGATTTGGTGTATCTCTAGGTTCAACTTCACATGTTAATGAAAGTTGTGGCTTTTAGAATTCCATGTTGTCCTATCATTTTAGCTGGGAAACTTAGTGATTTCCATGTTAGTCAAATATTGAATCCTCTGTGCACCTAAGATTTTTTAAATAAAATTTTAATTTTTATATAACATTTCCCTATTATATTCATCTTTTACATCATCACAGAAAGCCTTCCCTTATAATAGAAAATAAAGGAGAAAGAAAAAAAAGTTGAGCAAAATGAAGCAACTTATTGAAAAAAACCTAATGTTTTAAGCAAGTTATCTATAGTTTTGACCAAATAGAAAAAGAAGTATGAAAGCTCAATTAAGAAAGTAATTCCTTAAAACTTATAATTAGGCAATTAGAAGCTAGTGGCTCTATGAGACAGCATGAATCAATAAAACAAAATCAAAAGAATAAAAAATGAAGAAAATGTAAAATATTTTGTTGAAAAACAATTGTCTTGGAAAACAAATTGAGGACTGAGAATTTAAGAATTATTGGACAATGTCAAAGTTATGATTAGAAAAAGAACCCAGACATCATATTTCAAGAAAATATTAAGGAAGGATTAGCTAGGTAGCACCAGACCTGTAGTCAGGAGGACTTTGGTTAAAATTTGGCTTCAGGTACTTCTTAGCTGTGTAATCCTGGGTAAATTACTTAACCCCATTTACATAGTTGTTACCCTTCTGTCTTAGAGTGGTTACTAGGAAAGAAAGTAAGAATCTAAAAAATTATTAAGTGATCCTTTAACATCAAAACTCTAATCACATCCCTATCATACTACATGATTGAGCATATATTTTCTAATACATTTCTGGTTCTATAGTTCTTTCTCTGGATATGGATATGTTCTTTCTCACAAGTTCCTCTGGATTGTCTTGGATCATCATATTGCTGTTGGTAGAAAAGTCCATTACATTCAATTGTGCCATAATGTATCTGCCTCTGTGTTTAATGTTCTTCTGGTTCTGCTCCTTTCACTCTGTATCAATTCCTGGAGGTCTTTCCAGTTCACATAGAAATCCTCTAGATCATTATTCCTTTGAGCACAATAATATTCCATCACCGTCAGTTACCACAATTTGTTCAACCATTCCCCAATCAATGGACACCCCCTCATTTTACACAGTATCAGATTGTTTTGATGATCACTACTTTATAGTACAGTTTAATATCTCATACTGCTAGGCCACCATCCTTCACATTTTTTTCACTCATTTATTTGTTATTCTTGATTTTTTGTTTTTCTAGATGAATTTTGTTATAAGATTTATCTTCTTGAGTTCAAATCTGACCACAATTACTAGTGGAGTGACCCCTGACAAGTCTCTTAAACCTATTTGTCTCAGTTTTCTCATCTGTAAAATGAACTTGAAAAGAAAATGGCAAATTGCTCCTGTATGTATGCCAAGAAAACCCCAGGTGTTGTCATGAAGAGTCAGATATGACTAACAAATAACAACAAAGCTAGGAACCTATATCTTATTAAAAGGCACCTTATACAATGAAATAATATCAATAATAAGCATATATGCACCAAAATATAACAAAGTTTTTAAAGGAAAAATTAAATAAGTTATAACTAGAAATAGACAATAAACTATACTCATGGAGAACTTGAAGTTTCCTCTCTTAGAAGTAGATGAATCTAACCAAAGAATAAAGAAAAAAGAAATTAAGGAAATGAATAGAATTTAAGAATAGTTAGATATACTTTTTCTCTGCAGTATATAGCACCTCCCCCAAAACTGACCATTCATTAGGACACAAGCACCTCACATCAAATCCTGAAAAGCAGAAATTAAAATCCTGCCTTAATTACCGTTTTTTTTTTACTCTGTCAGCCTGGGTAATTCTCATTTTCCTTTTTTTTTTGTTGTTGTTGTTGTTGTTGGAGGTTAATAATAGTCCCTTTGCATTGTTCTGAGGATCAAATTGAATAATAATGCATGTTATGTTGCTTTGTAATCATTTGAGTAGCAAATAAATTCCAATTATTGTTCATTTTCATCCTTCCTTATAGCATAATAATATTCCATTATTTCACAGTTGTTCAGCATTTCTCATTCAGTAGTTGTTTACTTTGTTTTCTGTTCTTTTGCTGCCACAAAAATTGTTTTTCAGGTGTTTCAGTCAGGCCTAACTTTTCCTGACCCCATTTGGAGTTCTCTTGGCAAAGATACTGGTTTGCTATTTCCTTTTCCAACTCACTTTATAGATAAAGGAACAGAGGCAAAGAGGGTTAAGTGACTTCTCCAAGGTCACATAACTAGTAAATGCCTAAAGTCAGATTTAAATTCAGGAAGATGAGTCTAATGACTACAAGCTTGACATTCTATACATTGTACTACTTAGATGCCTACCACAAAATTACTGCTGTTTTTTTGTGTATATGGTGCCATTATTTTAAAAAAATTATCTACCCCCTACTGTATGCCTAGGAGTGGGATCTCTGAATCAGAGGATAATATTTGCTTGTGCCAAGAGGAGCATAACTTCCGGGAACTGAGAAATGATTCTACTCTCCTCCATGACAACCTGCATCTGGAGAATTGTGTTCAATTCTTGGCACCATGGATTAAGAAGCATATTGATAAGATGGAAATAGATCAGAGTATAGTAACTAGAAATAGGGTAATTGGAATGTTACAGAGCTTGAGTTCATGACACATGAGAATGTTTAGTCTAGAAAAAAAGAGTCCAGGGTTATGATGAATATCTTCATGTATCTGTAGAACTGTCATGTGCAAAAGGATTTAGTTTTGTTCAGTTTCTCCCAAGCGAGTCAAAGTAGGAGAAATGAGTATAAGTTGTAAGAAAGCAAATTTAGGTTTGATGTTAAGAAAATTTCCTTTTAACAATCAAAATTTGCCAAAATTGGTATAGGAAGTTTTATGACTATTATTGTATTCTGAATGGTGTTATTGCTTATTCATAGCTGGGTTGGTAATGCCCAGCTATTATGAGTAACTAAAGCTGGCATGGGACAAAGCTGTTGTAAATATAATTAATCTAGACTAGTTTTGAATATTAATAACAAAATGGTAATGGCCAGTTATTATCAGCTAAAGCTGTCAGAGGTTAAACTGAATTTCATGGATGGCCAGGAGTAGTTTAATCCAACACTAATTTATTACTGGTTGAGGTAGAAAAAGGAAGAAGGAGGATAGAAACTAGGAATTAGGAATAGTATATAAATCTACTAATTTTATTCTAATATCTAAATAAACCCTTCAAAACTAACTCCTCACGGAGCTTCTTCTTGTCCACCAAGGTGGACCTGCACTGAACTATACTTACTGACTACACAAAAGATAATTTCTCTTACTACCTTATCCTAAGCAAAAATTGAAACTATATTTTAAAAATAATTTATAAAACTCAAAATATCAGTTTCTCTTCACAGAGAAACTGAATGCAGCTCCTCTCTTTCACTCAACTCCAAAGATTCCCAAGGTCAGTGTCAGTTCCCACTGACAGCTCTCTGGCTCCACCTCTAGTTCCTGTTGAGAAATAGGCCTCAAAGCTAGACCTCTTCTCTCAGAGTGCTGAGAAGGGAAAACCCTCAGTCACTAGACTATTGATTATAAATGGTAAGTTTTCTTCTTCAACCTCATTAATTATCTTCTGTAACTCCAACTGCCATCAACTGGCAGAGCAAGAACTCAAACCAGCACTCCTGTTCCCTTTGATTGCCAGAGAACATGGAGTCCTAACTCTCTGTCCTCACTGGGTTTTATGTTCTTCCCTTAAAGGGCCAGAGACCAGCTCTCTCTGTTCCTCCCTTTTAAAGGGGACAGCATAAAAGTGCAAAAACCATTTTTTTGACCTAAACTTGCTCTTAATGAAAAATAAATAAAATCCTTATCACAACAGAGGTCTCAAACAGAGGATGAATATTTTATACTCTGGTTAGCTTTTAGATATTGAGTGGAAGATATGGTATTTGAGTTCCACCTCATGGTCAGATTTTATGATTTTGATTATATGGTTTTGAGATATGGACATTTTCTTCACTTTCTTCCTTCAATTCAGAGATCTTTCTTCAGTGCATAATCTTTCCACAAGCTCTGCAACATCAACTATTCCTATTTTTTGTTACCTTTTTCAACTCAGTGGGTTTGAAATGAAAGTTCACTATTATTTTGATTCACTTTACTAGTATTCTTTCAGTTGTAAGTTCTTAATAAATGCTTGACTCACCAACTAATTGTTAGTAGTATACAAGTTCTTCTTTGTAGTTCTGTTGGTTCTTTTTCTTTAGTCATTTATCTAATTGAGAAAGTCTTTTGACCTTATTTATTTACATCATTTGTCTTTACACATAGGATTTCAGCTACTTCTCAGAAATATTTGATATATAGATATTTTTCTAGGCTACTGCTTTTACTGTTATCATATTTATATTAATTTTGCTCATATAAAAGCTATTTAATCTCATGTAATAAATACTATATTTCATGTCTTTTAAATGCCTCTATTCCTTGTTCAATAAAAATTCACTCTCTAGCCTCTCACATCTACTCCTTTTCTAAGTTTTTAAAAATAGTATGTTCTACAATACTTAGGCCACATTTTTTTTATTGACTCTGGAATATGATGTAAAATGTTGTCCACCATGTTGTTTTCCAGTCATCTTACAATTCTTGTCATACTGAATTTCCCCTCACAGGATTCCTGTAAGGATCAAATGGAATAATATTTGTAGGATACACTTTGTAAATATTAGCTTTTGGTATATTTATATGATAAAATTTATTTTATACTTATTTTATATTTGAGATTTATTGAATACTGAATTCTTCAGTTCATTTAGTCTCCTGCGTTTCATTCAATTGAATTTTTCTATTTTTTAACCAGTACTAAATTGTTTTGATACATACTTCTTTATAATGAAGCTTGTAGTCTAAAAGTAGTATTCCTTCTTTATTCCAACCTTTTTTTATTATTTCCCTTGATATGCTAGATCTTTTGTTTGTTAGATCTCCACCCACCCACCATGAACATATTATTTTGTATAGTGTTATAAGGACAGAGAGGATATGAACATATGAGCAGGATCTGCAGAGAAGATGTAGATGCAGGGAAGAGATCCTAGAATGTGGATGTGGAGGAGGAGAGACAATTACTGGGTTTGGGGCTGAGTCTTGTCTCTGGGGTTTGACCTGAAGAGACTGGCTGTTTCCCAGTGGCTGCTTTCTACCTTGTCTTTCCCATCTACCTGCTTCCCTGCTGACTGTTTGTTACATCTACTGGGCCCCCTGGTGTGATCCTGAACTATCTGGGCCATCTATCTGTGAGAATTAGCTTTGGTATCCTTCTGGATCCAGAACCTCTTCCTGGGCCCTGTCTTGCCTAACTGCCAAAATTCACTACCTGTATTACCATCAAAGGGGTGTTTTGGGTTAGTGTGGTTTTATCTATATTAGGGACTGGGTCTTTAGACAGATAGGTAAGGATCAGAGTAGCTCAAATCTCTGTGAAGGCTTCCCATGAGGAAATAACTTTAGATCTGTGGGAGATTTAGATAGTGACTATTAGTTTAAGTTATCCAAATTCCCCTTTACACCTTCCCTTGTTATAATAAACTAAAACATCCCTGTTATGATCTGTGTTTGTTATCTCTGCCTGGATTGGTCTATTAGCCTGTTAACCAAATTCAACTGATTGACACTGGGTTTGTTGGCCTTCCCAAAACAATTTAATCTTCTCATATTGGCCCTATATGAACCATCTAATCTCATCCCCTAAACCTACCAACACTACCATAGGTCTGAAAAATAGATTAAGTGGAATAGCACTAAATATGTATATTGATTTGATAACATTGTCATTTTTACTATATTGGCATGTCTCAGCTATTAGCATGGAATGTTCTTCCTACTTATTTCTTGTTTAAAAAAATTTTTTTAAGTTGTATATTTGTCTCTATGTATTAAATAAACAATGATAGTCTGACTTCCAGATATTTTATACATTTTACATTTATTTTGAATGGGACTTGCCTTTCTATTGAATGACTCCTGGTCTTTGTTATTACTTAAGTCTTATATTTTAATAGTTTCCCTATTGTCTCGTTAAATAGTCTGAATTGCTTACATTTTCATTTTCCTTTTTAAAAAAATATGCTGAATTTTAATACAAAAAAAAGAACTTTTCTGTATATGCAGCAGAGCTCCAAGTATGGTATATGAAACCTTGACTCTTCATTTCATAATGATATTTTTAAAAAATTATATAGTAAAAAAATACCTGGAAGTATACCTACCAAAATAAACCCAGCAACTATATGAATACAAATATACAAATATAAAATATAAAACTTTTCAAAGTCAGACCTAAACAATTTTAAAAGCATTATTTGTTCATAAGTAGACTGAGCCAAAATAATAAAAATGATAGTCTTACCTAAATTAACTTCCCTGTTCAATGCCATATCAAACTACCCAAAAATTATTTCATGGAGCTAGAAAATACTATAACAAAATTTACCTTGAAGAACAAAAAGTTAAGAATATCAGGAGAACTAATTTTTAATAAGAAAAGAGGCTTGGCCATACCAGATCTAAAACTTTGTTATAAAATGGTAATCATCAAAACAATCTGGCACTGGCTAAGAAATAAGAGTAGTGGATCAATGGAATAGGTTACATAATCAATACACAGTAGTTAATGACTATAGTAACCTTGTGTTCAATAAACTCAAGATTCCCAAGATCTAATGTTTTTAATAGGCCTGGGTATTATATTTTGTCCAAAATTTTTTTTTGGATCTCTTGAGAATCATATGATTTCTGTTGGTTTCTTATTCATATAGTCAAATATGCTGATATTTTCCTAATATTGAACCAGTCCTACATTTCTAGTATAATTCCCACCTGGTCATAGTAAATTGTCTTTGTGATATGCTGTTATGTTCTTTCTAGTATTTTATTTAAAATTTTTGCATCAATATTCATTAGGGACTTTGGTATGTAGCAGCATTGGCAAACCTTTTAGAGATCATGTGCCCAAACTGAACCTTCAAGCTACCTGTGAGCCCCCCACATTTCTCCAGACAGTGGAGGGACAAAGTGCTCGCATTGAGCATCTGTACAGAGAGTGGGGCATGTGAAAAATGTCCTCAGGCATCGAGAAGAGGACAATCTAAGCAGTTCCCTCCATCATGCCAGGGCATATGTGCATATCTTTGCCTTCACAGGTCTATAGTTTTCTTTTCTTTTTTTTTTAAATCCATATAATACTGTGTTTTGGTTCCAAAGCAGAAGAGTAGTATGGGCTAGACCAGTGGTTCCCAAATTTTTTTGGCCTACCGCCCCCTTTCCAGAAAAAATATTGCTTAGCACCCCCTGGAAATTAATTTATTTTTAATTTTAATACCAATTAAAAGGAAAGATATGTATTAATGTTTCTACCTTTTTTGTAAAATATAGTAAAGAAAGGTGTAAATTAGAAACATTGAACTTTGAAATTATGAAACTATTTATTGAACTCAGAATAGAATGTAATACAAAAAAAGTTAAAACATTTGAAATCATCTTAATGAGAAGGATGAACCTGGTGTGCTGCTACCAACTTAGTAGTCCTCGGCTCTATTTTTGTCAGCAGTAATCTTAAATCACCACAATTGACTATTTGCAATTGGTTTCTGTTTTTTTTATTAAATTGGTTACCACACTGAATCCACCTTCCACTAAATATGATGAAGGAAATGCAATTAAGAACTTTTGAATTACAGCCCATATTTCAGGATAAGCCCTAGGGATCTCCTTTTGCAGCCAGAATTGTTGGTAGCCACTTTTGAATTTAAATTTCAATTCATCATTTGTAGTTACTTCCATCAGTTCTTGTAACTGTGGAGATTCTTCGGTGTTTGCTCTTGAAAAAGGATCCGAAATCCAATCAAGTATGTTCATTTTCAAAACATCATCAAATTATTGATTAAAATCTGAATGGAGAGCAATAAAAAAGTATGTCTTCATCTTTATTTTCTGCTCCCAATAAATTTGGGAACTGGCTGAATTCCCCTCATCCAAAGTTTCATCTGTATAGAAGAAGTTTTGTCACAAATGCAGAAATAGCAGATTTTGTTTTTATTAAATTCACTTCATCACCTTGAAGCTGAAGATTGCTTTCATTAAATTTTTGAAACAAGTCTGTCAAGTAAGCAATGTCACTTTTGGACTGAATTAAATTGGATCGTAAAGCATCATTTTATCTTTCAAGAACTCCAGCACTGAGTTAAACAGTTTATAAAACCTATCTAAATAGGCACCCTTTGATAACCAACGAACTTCTGTATAAAGCAGCAAACGATTAAATTCTTCATTGTTTTCAATACAAAGCTGTTTAAATAATCTGTCATTCAATGATTTGCTTCTGATTGTGTTGATAGCTTTAATTACATATTGTAATGAATTATGTAGGCGTGCACTTAAATTTTTGGCAACTAGATGTTGACGATGGATGATATAGTGTACTGTGAATGTGTTCGGCATGTCCTTTTTTAAATATGCAAGAAAACCTCTGTCGTGCCCTACCTTTCCTGGAGCACCATCTGTGGCTACTGATAAGATATTACTCAGAGGTGTTTCTTTTTCTTTAAAAAACTCATCCAGTGCATGAAATATTGATTCTCCGTTAGTATCAGTTTGCAAATAATAATTCTTGGCAAATTTGTTCCTCCTTTGTGAACTGCACGTATGCTAAAAGTAAAGCTTCATTTCCTGGAAAAGTTGATTCATCAAGTTGAATAGAAAACTGAGATGTTTTTAAATATCCACACAATGAATCTTCAACATCTTGAGCCATTTCATCAATTCTTCTTTGCACTGTATTTTTGCAAAATTTTCTTGATAATATCAGATGCTGGCTTATGTAGCACAGTACATATTACTTCACTTATAGCTGGTATAATTAGTTCTTCACCAGTAGTATGAGGTTTTCCCAATTTGGCAATCATTAATGAAATATTGTAAGAAGCAAGCAAGCCATCACCATCTTGTGTGGTTGCGCTTGAAAAGAGTTTTGCCAATGTCGGTTGTTTGATAAATTTTTCTTTTAGTGTTCCAAAATAAGATAAATCCTTATCTTTTTTATCACTATGAATTTGTATTATTGATAGGTGACTCAGTAAAACCATATTTTAAATATTCGATATTATATTGTCTACATTTTTTCTTTGGTTGAGCCATTATCTGTTGAAAGAAAAAATAAATTTTATGGAGGTATTTTTAATAATATTTTTAGTAATTTTTTGAAATATTTTTGTAAAAAACAAACTAAAATACTGATGAAATAAATAAACATGATATTACTAATTGTAAAGCACATATAACTATTACAAAATAAATAAATAATGCTCACCAATGATAGTCGCACAATTTGTTAGTTAACTTTAACGTGTCACAATATATCACAACAATCTAAACTTTTGTTTGAATTATATTACACGTAATAATTACGAGAAATCTCCTGATTCATAGCATGCTCCAAAATCTGTTTGTAGTACTGCCAGTAGCCAGTACTACTGCTGCCGTTCCAGGCTTTGGCCTTACGATTGACCAATTGCACGAGTGGCAGATACCGGCAGCAATGCTCATAGTGCTCACGTGTTTTGAAACAGCAACTCAGTGGCACCACATGAACAGTAGCAGTGTGCAATTACATATACCTCAATACAAGTGAGGGAGTATGCAAAACCAAGCCAACGTCCAGTACATTGTTCAAAGAAAAATTAAGCATTATGAGCGGAATACATAAATCAATTTTTCTAAATCTTCTCTTCTTTTATACTATCACCTCTCCCAAATGCATCTGTGGCCATCACTGTCCCACTGGATTGCTGCAGCACCTACCGGGGGTGGTGGCGCCCACTTTGGGAATCACTGGGCTAGACAGTAATGGTTAAATGACTTTCCCATAGTCACATAGCTAGGAAGTATCCGAGGCCAAATCTGAACCCAGGACCTTCCATTTTTAGGCCTGGCTCCCAATCCACTGTGCCACCTATCTACCCCTGGTCTAAAGTTTTGTTTTTTTTTTCACTATTTTTGCTCTTTCTAGTTTAGGTATCCTTGGGCTTTCTCAGAGACCTGCTTTTGATAATCTGGATAGTCATCCTTATAGGCAATGAATATTTCTCACCTATTGGTGTTTTCACTGGGAAACTGAAATTTTATTGCCTTCTAGAGAGATATTTCTGGTACTAGATTTGCTATTAGTCTCCTTTCCAATAGTCCATTGTTGTCTGGCTAACTTTTAGTGCAGTGCTGAGATAGATGAAGGTACTTGCTATAGTTTTTCATTAAATTTCTTGATCATTATTTGACCTGGTCTGAATTTTAGGTTTTTGCTGTACTGGGTACAAGATAGCTGGATGTTCTACTTCCATTTTTTCCTGGCTAGAAATCCAGGCTTATTTTTGTTCCTAAATCAAGATAAGAATTTTCAAGGGGCTTCTAAACCATATAAAACAATCCCTGTGGGTCCTATTTTGACTTAGAAAACTAAACATTAACATTATCAATGTTATGTTGTATTTGCATTTATTTTGTTCAGTATTTCCCAGTTATATTCTAAGCTGATTCAGCCATATTATGAACAACATATTTGATAACCATGATTTAGAGAATGGCCCATTGTGAAAATTTTGTTGGGTTATGAAATTTATTTTCACTTCACTATACTCTAATTTTTCCTACAGCAAGTGAGTTAAATATCTTCACTGAAGGTCTATTCCATTTTTGCTTCTATCTTACATCTCTTTTCCTCACCTTTCACCTCTCCCTCTTCTTCTGCCGGGTTTTCACCAAATATGTTTCATGTGAACCACGGAAGAATATTTATTATTCCCTCAAATGGGGAAATGGGGTTCTGTAGGTTGAGTGTCCTTGAAGAGCACTGGAAGAGAATGGGTTGAAATGAACATACCTTTCTAGTGAAGATAATTTTTTTCATAGGCAAGAAATAATTATCCCTAAATCCAGTTTTGCTCTCCATTTATTGTTATCTACAGAATGATTGAGGAGGTTGATTTCATACCCTTTCACATCTGGCATTGATTTAAAAAGCCCATTCTTCCTGACTAGGCCAGTGTCATATTAGCTGAACTCTTAGAAAGTAGAAGTGGTTGGAGCCAGTCTGCTTTGGAGGACTGGGAAGACACCCAGTCTCTGAGGCTTTGGTTCTGTTATTGAGTAGTTTTTGTAATTGAACCTTTCTGGGGCTGTCCTATTGAATTGGATATACTCCAATGGGGAATAACCAGGGAAGTAGACTTGAATATTAAATGTGGGTCCAGGAGGGTGTGAGGGAGACAGTAATGACAGATGGAGGGACCCAACAAGGTAGGGAGAATGGTTTTTACTGCTAAGGGGATGACTGTTGAAAGAAATAGCAGTTAGGCCCTAACAGTCACACTGCCCCACCTAGGCAAGGGCCAATAGAACCAGAAGGCAAAAGGCAAAAGTTATAACAATTTTAATTAGGGACAGTATGATAAAGGATGGGAATAGGGGTTACTACACTTACAGACTAAGGACAAACCACAGGGTCAAGGGAGGGACTTGTCTACACTAAACTGAGACCTAAGCAAGACAGGGCCCAGAGAATTGCAGGACAGAAGTGAGTATCCTCACAACAGAGTCCAGACTTTCTCCAGTGATATTTCAGCTCCTCCAGGACCACCTGCTGTTCTCTTCCAGGTAGGTAGATTCTGGGAGCTAATTCAGCCCACGTTGACCTGCAACTCAGGTTGGGATTAATAGTCTCTACCAAAATCTCCCACAAGTAGGTGATGGTCTTCCTTCAGGATCTCTGGTAGTCTGAAGTCTCCTTGGGTCAGTTGCAAATTGTCTCAACCGCCATGGAGTCTCTCTCAGTCAGAAAGAGCACACTTCCTGCTTCTCCATTCCATTAAGTAATTCTCACAACAATACCAAGCAAGGTGTTCAAGTCTTCTATTACTTACAGTGACACTGTCTATGATAGATTCCCTGGAAACAAAGATAAGCAATGTCGTCTTGGTTTTTTGTTGTATCTTTTGTATGTCTAAAAGCTTCAGGCTGGGTTCAATGTGTACCCATGTTACAATGCTTTTTTCTGTACCTCCCCCTCCAATTTGTGACACTTTTCTATACTTCCTCTAAAAAAAAAAATTCTCACCTAGACAGAAAAGATGGCCTTATAATTGGGGAATAGCTGAACAAATTGTGATATAAGAACATAATGCAATTTCATTAAAGAAATAACTAATCCTAAGAAATTTGGGAAACAAGAAAACTTTTATAAGCCAAAATAAAGAAAAATGAACAGAACTAGGAGAATGCTATCTGCTCAGTAGATAAAACAATTAAAATGAAAGGAACACTTATAGAAAATCAAACAGTACATAATTTTTTTTAAACCCTTACCTTCCGTCTTGGGCTCCAGGGCAGAAGAGTGATAAGGGGTAGGCAATGGGGGTTAAGTGACTTGCGTAGGGTCACACAGCTAGGAAGTGTCTGAGGCCAGATTTGAACTTAGGACCTCCCATTTCTAGGCCTGGCTCTCAGTCCACTGAGCCATACCACCTGCCCCCAAACAGTATATAATTTTAATGATCATTATTGTAGGAAACAAGATTTAAGAAATTATGATATAAAAAAACAAATTTTATCAATAAAAATAAGGAAATCTACTTTCTGTGTTTTCAATTGTCTTAATTTCTCAATGTACCTCTTTCCCTTCCCTACCAAGAATCATATCTGATTACAAAGAATAAGGAAAGGGAGAAAATGCAATTAAGTAAAACTAACCAACACTTAAAGTCTGATATTTTATGCAATGTTGAATACACATGGTGTTCAAACTGCAAAAAAGGGAAGAATGTATATTCCCAACTTTTTTTAATAGCCAAATTATGTCAGTATAATTACGTAGTGTTTATTTTTTATTTTCTTATTATTCTTTCCATTTACTTTCTCTTACAGTCATTGTGTACATTATTTTCCTGATTCTTTGTACTTCAGTTTACATTATTTTCAGTTCATATTTGTCTGCTCAAGCTTTCTTGTAATACTGGATTTTTGGATTTTTTTAGTGGTCTAATATCATATTCATATATCATAGTTTAATCATTTCCCAGTTGATGGGGATAAGCTTATTTTTCACAAATAAGTGTTTCAGGCTATAGAAAACATGGTAATCTGAATAATCATTATGACTTTACCTAAATCTTACAAAGTTTCAAGGCCTTGTTGTATCTTAGAATCTTATACCTTTATATCTGTCCTCTTGAAGAATGTCACTTTAGTCAGACCTTTGGTGACTGGAACTCAAGTTCTTCCCTTTTGGTCTAAATGACTTATGCTTTTTTTCTCTTATACAGTAATTCCTCCTGGAAGTCCTGGCCCTATTACACGCCATGAATCCTATGACAGTTTAGCATCAGACCACAGTGGACAAGAGGATGAAGAATGGCTTTCCCAGGTGGGAATACGGAGAAGGTGGTGTAAGCATTGGGGAGTTAATGGAAAGGATAATGGATTTCCATTATCTTTTTTAGTTTGTTTTCAAGATTCAGGATTTATCAGTGACAGGAGGAACCATGAAAAGCTTCTTCATAATTTTCATATATTAATAGAGTGTCTTTAAAATTAAAGATATCTGGCCATTATATAGCATTTTGCATTACTTTCCATATAGTGGAGGAAAAATATGCATATCTTCTGAACAATTCAGCATTTACACCACCTGAGGAGCTTGGGTTTTTGATGGACTTTTTTTTTTTTTAAACCCTTACCTTCCTTCTTAGAGCTGATACATAGTATTGGCTCCAAGGCAGAAGAGTAATAAAGGGTAGGCAATGGGGGTCAAGTGACTTGCCCAGGGTCACACATCTGGGAAGTGTCTGAGGCCAGATTCAAACCTAGGACCTCCCATCTCTAGGCCCGGCTCTCAATCCACTGAGCTACCCAGCTGCCCCCTTTAGATGGACTTTTTAAAATGTCCTTTCATCAGGGTTAAAATAGATGAGAAAGAATTGACCTTAAAAGAAAACAGCGAAGCCATTATTCAGTGTCTCTGGGATTTATTCTGTTAGACAAAATTTCCTACAGCTTGGGCTGTCCTTTCATTATGTAAGTAAATGCAGCATCCTTTGCTTCATAAGTCTTGCAATGCCCTGTTGCCTTTCCATGCCCATAGTAATGCAGTTTCCAGTGGCCAGTGAGCCAGTTGTATCTCAGTTTCATTTGGCTCCTCTTCTCCTTCCAGGTGAGATTGTCTTCATTTCTTGCAGC
Organism: Gracilinanus agilis; assembly: GCF_016433145.1. Classification (NCBI taxonomy): domain Eukaryota; kingdom Metazoa; phylum Chordata; class Mammalia; order Didelphimorphia; family Didelphidae; genus Gracilinanus; species Gracilinanus agilis. The sequence continues at coordinate 173,981,754 of NC_058133.1, forward strand.
TTTGAATTTAGATTATCTTGGGTGGGATTTCAAAGTGATATGATTACAAATGACTTTGTAACAAATGTCATTGTTTTGTCTGCCTGAGATCTGGCATCATGAGGAGAGGCAAACTTCTCATCAGGCAGGTGTGCCCCTTCATCCTACTTCGCATCCTTCCAAACACCCCCCCACCCACAGACACATACACATACACATGTACACGCACACACACGCACACATACACACTCCCGGTCATGCTAGGCACAATGGAAGAAGTGAATGTTGTATTAGAGAACTTGGCCTGGAGGAAGAGGGAAACTTAGGAACCAGAAAACTATGAATGCCCTAGGGTTTGTCCTCTGGAATCTGGAGGTAGTTCTACTTTCACCCAATGCCACATTGTGTTAAGGCCACAGTATCTGGGTGGTTTTTAAAATGAAAATGTTATCCCCACTTACAGAATGCTGTGAAAAAAGATTGCCCTTCACTTCAGCTTTTCAATTAGAATGGGGTAATGTGTGCTGTCAGTGTGAAGTCTGTACAATATGTTTGTCCTGCACACAACAGAAGAATGGATAGGAACATCTGGCCATTGCCTCTGTGAAATTGCACAGGCATCTGTTTACCTCTTGGCTCTGTGACACTGACAGTTTCCAGATTCAAAAGCACAGAATGTTGTATCTGTGGCCTAATTTACCTCATTGCCTATAAGCAGCTAGAATCTGAAATCTCCATAGCCAGTCTGAATTGCCTCAAGATCAATAGGAATATAGATGTTCCAAGACACCCTCTCCTCCCACACACCTTATTTTTTGGCCCTTGAGGACTCCCAATTCTAGACTTACCTAATGCTACTTTGCAATTACCTCTTGCCAAGAGTTGAATCACTTTAAACACAGAATGACCTAAGTAAATTGACTAAAGGTAAATAAGGCACGTATATTTTTATCATCAAGTGCAGAAAGGAATAAATCTCATTCGATGTATGTAGAGGTGGATTTAGCAGTTATATGACATTAAGAAATGGTTCCTCTTTTTCTTTGGTCTATGTATGTTTCACCTGAGGTCTAGGTTCCTTGTTTATAAAATCCTGGAATACTGTAAAACTGTTTTATGTTTTTGCTCTTTAAAAATAGAGTTTTTCTTACTTTCAGAATTCCTAAACCCCAGTGCAATAAGACATGTTTTAATTTTATAGTGCTGGGTAGGGTAGGTGGTTCTTATCCTCTCATTTCAGTTTCATATTGAATTCCTTGTGCATAAACTCATTCTATTGAGGCAGGTCATTAACTCATCTGTAACTTATAGTCTATGAGAATTGGAGGCATGGAATGGTTAAGTGACCTATCCAGGGTCAGATAGCTAGTAGATGACTGAGGCTGGACTTGAGCCCAGATTCTAAGGGTAGTGTTTTCTCCACTATGTCTTGCTGCCTCTCAATAAGTGTTAAGGGTGTGTTTCTCTTTCTTCATTTAAAGCATGTAATTCATGAAACACATTGGCATTTCCTGTTTTTATTGCACAAATAATGACAAAGATACATGATATTAAGGAAGTCTTTTTGTCTTTTCCTTATATTTCTGAAATCTGGGGGTATTTCAAAGAAAAAAATCCAATTTTTCCATAAAAATAATTAACTTCTCATTCAAAAAGCAGTTCTTGGAGGTGGGGGAGGCGGGTCATGATAGCAGTAGTGTAAGCCTAGTAACATTTGATGATGGGAAGAAACTGGTTTCAGGTGTTAAGAATTATTTCAGACCTTTTCTTTTCCTTGGATAGTTCAAGAACAGCATCAAGTTTGTCATGAGCTTGGTCCTCAGGGAAGGAATTACTTTTAATCTGTGGATTGATAGGTGTAGGATTCATTGCATGCCTGCAGAGTGGTAAGTACTGTATGGAATGTGGGAAAGATATAGCCCTTAGGGAGAACAAAAGGCAGGCTGCAACTCCTCCTTTCTGGCATTTGGGGGTGGGGGGTAATGCCTTGTTTGTCTGTTTATTCATGTAAAAGCCTTAGGAGGGTTGTGGTAAAGGCTGCCTCATCAAAGTGTGATCAGGATCACCGGTCAGTAAGGGATACATTCTTATGTTCCCGTTTGATTAAGAAGGGCTTCCTGGAGGAAGTGGGCTTGGAGTAAAGGGTGGGAAGTGGTTCAGTAAATGGCAGACAAAGGCATGTGCCAGGATATATTTTAATCATGCTAGGCTCTTTCTGTTCCAGGTTGAAATCGTGACTCACACTGGACCCCATAGACGTTTGTGGATGGGTCCCCAGTTCCAATTCAAAACCATTCACCCTTCTGGCCAAACCACAGTTATATCCTCAAGCTCTTCTGTACTACAGTCTCATGGCCCAAGTGATACCCCACAACCACTTTTGGATTTTGATACTGATGACCTGGATCTCAATAGCCTCAGGTAAGAAAGAACTTAGGGAATGGCTTTAATACTATGGCAAATATTTTGGGCTCAGGTTCCAAATGTATTTATAGTTTCTTTGTAGTAAGAATTTTTTTTTTAAACCTTTGTACTTCGGTGTATTGTCTCATAGGTGGAAGATTGGTAAGGGTGGGCAATGGGGGTCAAGTGACTTGCCCAGGGTCACACAGCTGGGAAGTGGCTGAGGCCGGGTTTGAACCTAGGACCTCCTGTCTCTAACCCTGACTCTCACTCCACTGAGCTACCCAGCTGCCCCTTGTAGTAAGAATTTAAAACTTTAAAAGTTATTTTGGCTTAACTGATTTTGTGCACATCAGTGTGGTTTTCATGGAAGGAACAATGGATTTGGAGACAACCAACTCTGGTTCAAATACCAGCTCTTCCACAGTGATCTGTAAGATTTTGGACAAGATCATTGAAGAGCCCTCCCAATTTATAGAAGGGTATCCTGAAACCTGAAAAGGAGAAAATCCTTTTCTAATGTTCCTCTGGTAGTTAGTAATAAAGAGTCGCGATATGGACTTAGGTTCTCTGATTCCAAATTCAGCAACATTTTCCCTGTACCTTTGTTTACATGTTACTACCTCTATAATATTGGGTAGCTATAAAAGGCTCAATTATAAGTGTAAACTATTTTTTTTCTTTTAATATAGATAGTACCATATTGAAAGACCAAATCTATCTTCTCCATAGTCATTCCTGAATCAAGCCAGCCTTCTTAGAAACCATTGTTTCTTCAGTGATAGTTCATATCTTTCCACTAAAACAACTCTCTCTAAGCCATATATAAAATCCCAAATGTAATGGCCTGTTCTTAGTTTTCATTTTACTTTAACCTTTCTGTAATTTTTTATACCTTTGAGCATCCCTTCTTCTCTCCCTTTCCTTCTTTGTCTTCCGTGACATAACTCTTTTGGTTTTCCTTCTGCCTCTCTAATTGTTTCTTCTCAGTCACTCCTGGTTTCTTTTATTCTTTCTGACTTCAGAAATTTGGTCACCTCCCTACATATCCTGGTTTTCTTTGACACAATTCTCTTTCCCTTGGTAATCTCATTCTTTCCTATGGCTTAAATGTTCCCTTCTTTACAATTAATATTGCATTGTACTATTCATTCTTAACTTCTTTTCAGATTTCCTACATTTCTAGTTGTTTGATGGACAGCACAGCCTAGACGTCCCAGTTACTCCATAAAAACTATATATCCAGTTCAATATATCATCTTCTCTACAACAACTTTAACAATGTTATGGAGAATGCCACTATTCTTTTTAGTTGTTTAATTTTGTAAAGATATTGTTTATATTTTGTTTTTATTTCACCTGGACTTTCCCATATTTGATCTCCCTTTCAATGAGCTCTATTTTTTAAAATTAAATTATAAAAAAATCAACAATTTTCCTTCTTTCCCAATCACTCATCTCTGAGCCTCAATGCAAAATGAAAGAAAAACATAGCCCCTATTAAACAAACATGTATAGACAAACAGATTTTCTCATTTACCACGTCCAAAAAAATATTCATTCTTCACTCTAAGTCCTTTAACTTTCTCTCAGGGGGATAAGTAACATGTTTCATTATGAGTCCTTTGAAATTGTGATAGGTCATTAATTTGTTCAGAATTCTTGCTATTCTTTGACTGTTCTTATGTGCTGAAACAAATTCTAGTTGTTTTTTTTTTTGTATATATGTCTCATCAACTCTGAAAGATTATAAACTCTTTGAGATCAAGAACTATTGACTTTCATGTTTACCTGCTTGCTAAAATGACTTGCTTAAAATAGGTACATTAAAATTTTTTGTTTGAATTGAATTGTCATCATGTTCCTCCTATTAATGCTAACACCAGGTTCCTTTTTTAAAAATTCTCTTTTTATTTCAAATTCCCAAATCTCTCCTTATAGTCTTCCCTTGCTCTAGAAAAAGCAAGAAATAAAATAATCATTTCAAATGCAGATGCAAAACATTTCTATATTAGTCATATTCTGAAAATAAGAAAATAAAAAATTCTAGAAAAAATTATGCTTTGTTCTGTACTTTTCTCAATTCTCTGTCTAGAAATGGCAACATTTTTCATCATGTGTCCTTTTATTATATTGAGCAAAAGTTAAGTCTTTTAGTTGTCATTATATTGAGCAAAGTTTATAAAGGTTTTTACAGATGATTATCTTTATTGTGTAAATTGTCCTTCTGATTCTGTTCACTTCATTTTGCATCAGTTCAAATAATTATTTCTAGCTTTTTCAGAAACCATCCTTTTCATCATTTCACAATCATATTCCATCACATTAATATAGCATAATTTATTGGGTCATTCCCCAGTAGATAGGTATCACCTCAGTTTCCAATTCTTTGCCATCACAAAAGCTGCTATAAATATTTTTGTGTGTTTGGATCTTTTTCCTTTTTCTTTGCTCTCTTCACTAGGTGACTTTTTAAAGTATAGGTACACTATACTAAGTACTATTGAATAAGTTTTAGGGCTTCTCTCTCTTGTATTCTGAAGTTTTCATTCAGTTAGTGATCTTCCAAACTGTGATTATTTAGATATTTTTAGATCCTTAAAATTGCAGAGCCCCAAAATGTAGGACTCCTTTGTACTTTCTCTGAGTCTTGGCATAGAGCACCATAGGCTGTTGCTTAATTTAAAGTCATTTTAGACACTTATTTTTTTATTTAATTCATTTTAATTGCTGCAGTATCCCATTATAGGCTTATTTTCACTGCAAATCATAATTTCCTATCATCTCTTGAGTTCTCTCTTGCTTCCAGTGAATATTTGTGTTCCTGATCTTATTTCTGTAAATGTAGAATATAAGATACTTTTCTAACTTATTTTGTTTTATGATGTCCTTCTTTGATTTCTAATTGCTCAAAGTCTGATTGTATCCTATTTTCTGATCTTTTTGGCATTGGCATCACCTTCTAATTATGTATCTGAAATTTCTATATGAATGTTGTTTACTCTTTTTTCAAGTCACTGAAATGTTACATTGAAGATAAAATATTTTGGAAGGAAAAAATTAAGGAGAAACTGTATTTTTTTCCTATGGATTTTTCTACCTACTTATGAAGAGGGTAGTCCAAGATATATGGATCTACAAGTTTTTCCCGTCATTTTTTTGTAAAGTTGTGTACAGTCTTAGTTTTTGTGATCCCAGTGTTCCTTAGCAAATTAATTTGCTCCCCAATGCATAGTATATTATTGTGCCTCTTTTGACCAGCAAATTAAAGAGGGTCATTCCAATCTAATCAAAATTCCTAAATGCCCCCTTTTATACCTATTTCTTTACCCATTAAAATCCCAGGGATATTTATCTTGATTTGTAATTTAGAAATGGCTTCAGCATACCTTTTTCCTTGTGTCCCTATTGGCAAAGAATCCATCATATGATGGAAATATGTTTTTGTTTACCATAATGCCATCAGCAAAACTATCTCCAGAAAAAATCAAAACCAATAGTGAACTTTCTGTTTCTTCTTAAAGAATGACTCATGCTAAATAGTGGAGCATGTGCCCTGAAACATTTCCCTGCTTTAAAAATCTTTTTATTTTAAAAGTTTATTACATGTATTGTTTCTCCTTGCTCTCTCTGTCTTTGGTCTTTGTTTTTTATACCTCTTCATACAGCCATCTCGAAATATAAGTATAGCTCTCTTTCTAGTTTCCAAAGCATACAAGCAAACCAACTATTCTGGAATAGAATTGGTGCCAACAGTTTTTAACTGTTTGCAATATTGTAAAACTTGCCCATGGTTGGGAAGCTGAGCCCTTTCTTTCCAAGTAGGGAAGTCATTGATTTTTCTGGCTATATTCCACTTGCATCCATGTTACTAATTCTAGCATTTTTCAAATACACTTGAACATTGGGGCAGCTGGGTAGCTCAGTGGATTGAGAGTCAGGCCTAAAGACAGGAGGTCCTAGGTTCAAATCTGGCCTTAGACACTTCCCAGCTGTGTGACCCTGGACAAGTCACTTGATTTCCCCCATTGCCCACCTTTACCACTCTTCCACCTAGGAGCCAATACACAGAAGTTAAGGATTTAAAAAAAAAAGGAAAAAGAAAAGAAATACACTTGAACATTGCAAAGTTCAATCAATTTATTGGTTTGAGCTCCAGTTCCAGCCTTTAGAAATCCTCCCAAGTCCTCTATACCATCTCTTAAATTAAGTTTAATTAAATGTTATGTGGTTGGTTACATGTAAAGCCCTATTTAATTGATATATATTAACTGTGGGAAACTTTATACTATGCACTTTGCAAGCGTAGCAGCTATACCTGATGAAGTATGTTATTTGTGTTCATTTCTTAGAAAAAGAAATTTGAGCTTTAGTCACTTCTGAGGAAATTACTTGCCTTCTTCAACCCTTATACTCACATAGCTCTCACAAAACATTTAGAAACACAATTCATGCAGTTCTTTGAATACTCATTAAGCATCAGTGCCACAAGAGATAACAATATCATTTTTTCTTTCTTTCAACCCTTACCTTCTGTCTTAGAATCAGTACTCAATATTGATTCCAAGACAAAAGAGAAGTGAGGCCTAGGCAATCGCGGTTAAATGACTTTCCATAGAGCTAGGAATTGGAACCCAGATTTTCCTGACTCCAAGCCTGGCACTCTATCCACTGAGCCACCTAACTGCCCCAAACAATTTCATTTAAATATAGTGCACCCTCCCCCTTAAGATACCATATCATCTCAGAAAGCCAAATGGCTTGAGCCAAACACAAAAGTAATTTTTCCTTTAATTTGAACATGTGATTTCATCAGTGTAAGGAATACCCCACTGATGCAAATCATCAGCTCATATCTAACTTAATATCTTAAAGACATTTGCCTTTGTATATTGATTACCCTTGTCATTAATGACTGTCAGTTAGCCCACATGAAACTCTTAGATTTACAATTCTCCAATGTATTCATCATTTAATTATAGGTCCACATTGAGTGGATCTGCGTTACTAGTATGCCCAGACCACATTTTATATCTCCATACATGTCGTATTATATCATAGATCTGTTTGTGTCTTATTCCCACTACTAGATTTTATATCATGGTGTTCTCTCACTCACACTCACTCCCAATATGTAAGATCCTTGAAGGTATGAACTGTTTTGTTCTTCTCTTTATCTGGTGCTTAGCAGACATTTAAATGCTTGTTGAATGAGTAAATCAGGGATCATGTAACAACACATTTGATTTTCCTTTTCAACTAGCATAGTATTCTACACGTTGGAGGTATACAATAAATATTTTTTGAATGAATGAAGATATGTGTTGTAAAGGGAAAGGCATCAACAAAATGAAAAAAGGGCCATTTTCGCGAAAAAGGACTGTTTCATGTGTATGTGAATATACAGTTCATACCTAGGTTCATAGCATAACATACCATGACACATAAAAGTTACATGATAATTACTGATCTACATTAATAAAGCAACAACACATAAGGAGCTTCCTATATAAGTAAAATTACAGTTCTATCTTGGGTCACAGATCCAGGACAAATGAGATTTGTGTGTATAGGTGGCTATATAGGGTGAGAAGCAGGAGTAAACCATGGGTTATATATACTATGAATGGAGTCACTTCAGAAGGAAGCAGCAGCAACAGTGTGGCTCAGACCCCAGGATCAGAGCAGAAACTCAGTTCCAACTTCTAGCTTAGTCTGAAACCAGTAGAGGAATAAGCTGGGCCAAAAATCTAAGAACAAAGGGGAAGCCTTCATTTCTGTCACTGTGAACCAGCAGAGTTTTGCTGCTGGCTGATAGGAGCCGAATCTAGTCTACCAGGTCACAAACTTGTAGAGCTTAGATAAGGGAGGGTAGGGATCAAACTTAGCCTAGAGCATACCTCTTTTGGAGGGCTGAAGACCAGCCTGAGCTGTTCTTTTAAAAGCTTGGAATAATACAACACCCAAAGCAATACTACAAGAAAGCTGCACCAGGAACAAGCCAGACCTTCTTTCTAGAAATGTGGAAACACCTGGCCCCAACATCAAATCCAAAGTTAGAAAGTTGGTTGGAAGTATGTTCAGTTAGAAAAAAAACAATTCCATCATAATAAGTTATTATGGTGACTAGGATACTCCAGACTCAATAAAAATAACAGAATGACTCTAAACATCCATAAGGAAAGTTTAAAAGAAAAACACTGCTTGAACATAAATTCAACTAGAATTTCTGGAAGAGATGATGCAAGAGTTTACAAGAAACAGTTAAAAGATGTTTTTCATAAGTGAGAACAATAGAGAAGAAGATAGAGCAAGAAATGAGAGTTTTAGAAGAATTGGAAAGACCTTAGCATAGCTTAACAGAGGAAGTACAAAATCTTGTCCAAGTCACAAGCTCATTGAAAATTAGGATGCAGAAGCCCACAGCTCTATGAGACAATAAGATATATTAAAACAAAGTCTTAAAAAAATAGAAGAAAAAACAAGCTATCTAAGCAAAAATAACTAATCTCAGAAACAGATCAAGGAGAACAAAATTAAATATCTCTGGTCTACCTGGAACTTATAACCAAATAAAGAACCTAGACATTATATTTGAAAAAATCTTAAATGATATTTGCAGATCTTAGAACCAGAGAACAAAGTGAAAATGGAATGAATCACCTCTTGAAAGAAACTTCAGAATGAAAACTCCTAGGAACATTATAATCCAAAACCACAGTTTTCATGTCAAAGAAACAATGCTACATGCAGCAAGAAAGAAAGAATTTAGTTATTGAGGAGCCACAGTCCAGGGTCATACATGATTTAGCAACTACTCCTAGAGAAGAGCAAAGAACATGGCAAAATGCAAGCACACAAAGGATCTAGACTTACAAATAAAAATAACTTGCCCAGCAAAACTGAAAATATTACTACAGGGGGGAAAATTTAACCTTTAATGTGGTGGAGGACTTTCAAACATTCCTGGTGAAAAGTCAAGAGCTGAGTAGAAATTAAAGTTCAAACACAAGAGTTAAGAAAACCATTTACTTAAATAATAATAGATAATCCTAAGAGTTTAGAGAAATATAAGTGCAGCTAGGTGGCTCAGTGGACAGAGTGCTGAGGCAGGAATCGGGAAACTGAGTTCAAATACAGCCTCAGACAGTTACTAACTGGGTCAGCCAGGGCAAATCACTTAACCCTGTTTGCCTCACTTACCTCATCTGTAAAATGACCTATAGAAGGAAATGGCAAACCATTCCAGAATTTTTGCCAAGAAAACCTCAAATGGAATCCAAGGAGTCAGATACAACTGAAAAAAAACAAACTCCTTATATTCAGATATGGGAAAATGATAATGACTGTTCCTCCTGAATCTATTATCATTAGAGATAATAGATGGAATCTATTTAGAATAAAGGTAAACAAAAACAATTAAAAGGGACTAAACAAAGATTAAGTGTACTTGCTAATATGGAGAGATCATAAGTTTCCCTTCTGAATCCTGTCATCATCAGGGTTCATAGAGAGAGTCTAATTAGATAGAAGGGCAGTGAGTGACCTCAAAAGAATAAAGAGATTTAAATCTGGCCTCAGACATTTCCTAGCTGTTGACCCTGGGCAAGTAACTTAACCCCCGCCGCCTAACCCTTACTACTTTTCTTCCTTGGAACTAATACATAGTATTGTTTCTAAGGCAGAAAGTAAGGGTTAAAAAAAAAAAAGAATAGAAGAAAAGGAGTAAATTAAGATTTTGTCTTTCTTTCATTCTCCATTGTGGGGTGGGGGGAGAAGGCATGTTTTTCCTTGATTGAAAAAATTAAATTTAATATAATACAAGAAGGTTGGGTACCATATGATGATTTGGTAGGAAGGGGGAGCTGCTGTGACTCTGAAAACTATATACTAAGGCTTAGATTGTTTATGCTCTTTTATTAGTGTAAGGTCTACTTCAATCAATGAAATAACAGAACTGTAGTATTTACCTTGTTTAGCATCTAACTATAGATTAGTTTATGTTAATACTTTCCTGTGCCTATGTCTTGCCATCCCAACTTTACTATAAGCTTGTAGAGGGCAAGAATCTTTTATTTTCCCCATTCAGTACCTTATTTAGTGAAGGCACATAATAAGTACACAATAAATATTTACCACATGAGCAGAATTTCTTATTAGATTTTGCTTCTTTAAATGACCTATTTAGTGATATATATAGTTTTTTCATGTAGGGAATTTTTTATGATTTTTTTTGTAATACAATATGAAATTCTCTCATTTTGTTATTTCTTCATTTCCTCTTCATTTTCCTTTTAATTCTACCCTCCCAAGGCTGTAGCTAAAAAAAATCTATTGGCTCTCAATAGGAAGACAAACAAATGGAAAGATGTGTGCTGTGATACAGCCCTGTACAAAAATCAGAGGGAATGCTGCTCCCTTGCTTGGCTGATTTCAGAATAAATACTTCTTTAATGGATTGGACTGCTCCAGTATTCTTGATTTAGGATCTGTTGCAGCAAGTGGCAGTTCTGACACTAGTAACATATGTGAAGTAAATTAAATTAAATTGCATTTCAGGATCCAGCCAGTCCGCTCTGACCCAGTCAGCATGCCAGGGTCATCTCGTCCCGTCTCTGATCGAAGGGGAGTTTCTACGGTGATCGATGCTGCTTCAGGTAGAAAACCATTCTCTGTGTCTGAGTTGATGTTTTGTTGGTTCTGTCCAGTTTTAGTTGTTTTCTGGCACAGTGTGATAATGTTTTCTCTTCCCTTTTTTTTTTTTTTTTGTATTTTTAAACATAATCTTCCATTCTTCGTGTTCTGCTAAGCAATGCCATACATTTAAACATTCTTAAAGTTGGTAAGTGGTTTGGTGGAGTTGGTGCTTGATTAAATGTAATGAACACAATATTGAAGGCTATAATGTTGATGACTTCTATTGCCTTTGATCACTTGAATGAGGATCAGCAGGCTTGACATATAACATAAATACAATATATGGGTTCAATTTACTCAACCTGTTGAGTATCAAAGTGCCTGATCTATGGAACCAAAAAGAACCCAAATGCTCTAGCCTGAATGCTTTTGTTATTGAAAGCATAAAGCCTAAAAATTCATTACTTTAACTATATTCCCTCTATCAGAGTTATTAACTTGTACAGTATACATCATCAGTGCCTGGGTGCAAAACTTTATGCCTCGTAGGTGACATTCCTTAACTTTCTTTTAGGTTGAACTTTTTAGGCATGGCTGCTTAAAAAAGGAGAATTATATATTGATTTCAGTAATAGATTTTTCATCTTTCCAAATTAGGAAATGCAGCATTCATACCAAAAACAGAGACTTCAATGCTGTATATTCTGATGCAGATGTAGAACATCTCAAGATTGCCTATAGCAGGATTTTGTCTTACAAGTAGAATTGTTAAACATATAGCATTAATCAAACATTCGAGTCAGAGGGAATTTTAATCTATAGTGATTTTAGAATCCCCAGCATCTACCAATTGGATTGATGCTTAAACTATAAATAAAAATGATAACACAGAACTAGATTTTCAAAGCTTATGTTTAAATGAGTAAGGGATGTGAGGCTTCTGTTTCTAACTGTTGTCTCTCTGCTTAGTTTCTGAAATTTGAGGGCTACCAGTTTTCCTAGGTTTGTTTAGGTTACTTACACAATCAGGTCTCATAATTGCCTTATTTACCTACTCATAACCAGGGCTTTGTTCTCATTTCCTTTATAAATCCTTATTTTGAAGGACTTCAAAATTGTCTCTTTAGTTTGTAATTGGCAACAAGATCACTTATATATGTCTTTTTCTGAATTTCCACTGTAGAAAAAGTATGATAGGATTTTTTAAAAAGGTTAATCTCTTAGGTTATTTCTTGGTGTGAGGCTAGTAATGAAAGATTTCTGCTACTTTTAAGATTCTCATTTACCAGCATATATCTGGGAAGTTAGGTATTTAAATCTAACATATTTTGTCCCATGACCACAGTAGCAAGTTTGATTTGTGGTATTTTTTACATTTTAAAAGAACCTGGTTATTAGTATTTTTGGAGGAAAGTAGTGACTCTGAATCAGTAAGAACATGTCCCTGCTATATTATCATGTATATTCATGACAAAAGCAGCCACTACCAGGATTACCAGTTGAGGTAATTTTTTTCCTCATTTACCAATATAAGACAATTCTATTTTCCACCTAATAAATTAATTCCAAGCAGTGTGCAAAGACTTTGATGAAATACGTAAACACTTTAAGAGAAAGTTCAGTTTTTGATTTACTTTATTCCTACCTACCAAAGTTGTTGGGAAGATTAAATAAGATAACATTTGTAAAGTGTTGAACCCATACTGGTACATAGTAGGTGCTTAATAAACATGTTCCTTCCTTCCTAATGTTCCATCAAAGGCTGATCACAGGCATGTATAGGATATTTCTTTAGCTCAATAAGCTTCAACCTGAATTGGCTAATCCTGACTAGTAGGGAAAGACCACTTTAGTGGCTAGGTTCCCACTATTTTCACAAATCTCTTCCAATTAAATTAAGCAGGTACAGCTGTTTCCCCGGGACAACTGATTTACTCATTTCAAGACAGTAAGACATGTGTATTAAAGCAAACTTAGAAAGGGATAACAAGAGATGAGAGCCTGAATTTTGAACAAAAAGCTACTCCCTATGTTACCTCAGAGGAAGACTTTTAGATACTGTGTGGCCATGGAGCAAATCACGTTACACCTGGTTTTGAGGTGGATCATTGTGTTTTATTGTTCTATTTTCAGGCAAAGCTTCATCCATTTGATGTAAGGAGAGCACCATAACTATAACTGGCTTGATTTTCTCCTGATGCTAGTAAGATAGGATGGTTTAGATTTTTTATGAAAACAAGTTTATTGGAAAATACCTTTTTTAGGTTTTTCCTTTAAAAGGAGGTAATAAATTTTTATCACCACTCCTTAACCAGGAAGTTCTTCACTGGGTCTGACCCATGTGTGCATTGGAGGCTGCTGTGCTTTATGAAGATTCTTATCTCACTGTTTGATGGCCTGTTGCTTAGAGGTTGGGCTGCTGTGGCGCCTTCTCTTATCAGGCAATATCACTTTGTCTTACCTTCAGACAATTTATGAGACCACGTTTATCATCTTTTTAATTGTTCTTGTGGCACATTTTATAGCTTTTCACCATTGAGATGACATCTCTTTCTGTGTGTGTCCAACCTGGTGATGGTATAAACCTATTTAATACAATTATTTTTTAGTCATAGATGTTAAAACCTAGTATCAAATACCTCTAAAGGCTTTGTTCCAGGAATTCACAAAATAATTTTTACTTAAGTCATTGTTGTACTTAAGAGCTTAGCCTTGAGTTTTCTTTTGGAAACAGTTAGGAAAACTCTGTTATGTTAAATTTTAGACATTGAAAGAGAAGAGAGACAGAATACAGTATGATAGCTTTCACTAAAAAGAAAATTCCTGAAACTTAAATTTACTGACTCTCATGAGCTCTGGTCCATTCTTTTCCAGAAACATTCTTTGGAAACCTTAAAAAAAAAAAACTAATAATCATTGCAGAAGGCAAATTCTTTATCTTTTTTTTTATAAGGAGACAGAGTGGAGTTACTATATTCTTAAGAACAAAGAAGCAAATGAGTTTATAGAATGAAAAGAAAAAAAATCAGAGACCCATATTGGCTGAAGTAATGATTCTGTATATATTAATTTTTTTTTAATTTTAGAAAAATTTTTTCCATAGTTCCATGATTCATGTTCTTACTTTCTCCCACCCACCCCCTCCATAGCTGACGTGCATTTCCACTGCTTTTTTCATGTGTCATCAATCAAGACCTATTTCCATATTATTGATGATTGTACTAGGGTGGTCGTTTAGAATTTACTTCCCAAGTCATGTTCGCATCAACCCATGTGTTCAAGCAGTTGTTTTTCTTCTGTGTTTCCACTCCTGTAGTTCTTCCTCTGAATATGGAGAGCATTCTTTTCCATAAATCCCTCAGAATTGTCCTGGGTCATTGCGTTGCTGTTAGTACAGAAGTCCATTACATTCAATTTTACCACATTGTATCAGTCTCTGTGTACAATGTTCTCCTGGTTCTACTCCTTTCACTCTGCATCAATTTCTGGAGGTCATTCCAGTTCACATGGAATTCCTCCAGTTCTTAATTCCTTTGAGTACAGTAGTATTCCATTACCAACAGATACCACAATTTGTTTAGCCATTCCCCAATTGATGGGCATACCCTCGTTTTCCAGTTTTTTGCCACCATAAAGAGCGTGGCTATAAATATTTTTGTACGTATCTTTTTCCCTATGATCTCTTTGGGGTACAAACCCAGCAAATGGTATAACTGGACAATACCAATAGCTGGGCAGGCAATCTTTTAGAGCTCTTTGGGCATAGTTCCAAATTGCCATCCAGAATGGTTGGATCAGGTCACAACTCCACCAGCAGTGCATTAATGTCCCAATTTTGCCACATCCCCTCCAATATTCATTACTCTCCCTTGCTGTCATTTTAGCCAATCTGCTAGGTGTAAGGTGATACCTCAGAGTTGTTTTGATTTGCATTCCTCTAATTATTAAAGATTTAGAACACTTTCTTATGTGCTTACTGATAGTTTTGATTTCTTTATCTGAAAATTGCCTATTCATGTCCCTTTCCCATTTATCAATTGGGGAATGGCTTCGATTTTTTTTGTACAATTGATTTAGCTCCTTGTATATTTGTGTAATTAGACCTATGTCAGAGTTTTTTGTTATAAAGATTTTTTTCCCAGTTTGTTGTTTCCCTTCTGATTTTGGTTGCATTGTTTTTGATTGTACAAAACCTTTTTAATTTAATGTAATCAAAATTATTTATTTTACATTTTGTAATTTTTTCTAATTCTTGCTTGATTTAAAAAATCTTTCCTTTCCCAGAGATCTGGCAAGTATACTATTCTGTGTTCACCTAATTTAATTACATAGTTTCTTTATATTCAAGTCATTCACCCATTCTGAATTTATCTTGGTGTAGTTGGTCTAAACCTAATCTCTCCCATATTGTTTTCCAATTTTCCAAGCAATTTTTGTCAAATAGTGGATTTTTGTCTCAAAAGTTGGGTTCTTTAGGTTTATCATAGACTATCTTGCTGACGTCACTTACACCAAGTCTATTCCACTGATACTCCCTTCTGTCTCTTAGCCAGTATCATATTGTTTTGATGACCACTGCTTTATAGTATAGTTTAATATCTGGTGCCACTAGGCTACCTTCCTTCATGTTTTTTTTTATTATTTCCCTTGATATTATTTATCATTTGTTCTTCCAAATGAACTTTGTTATAGTTTTTTTCTAATTTTGTAAAGAAGTTTCTTGCTAGTTTGATAGGTATGGAACTAAATAAGTAGATTAATTTAGGTAGAATGGTCATTTTTATTATGTTAGCTCGTCCTACCTATGAGCAATCAATGTTTTTCCAGTTGTTTAGATCTAGTTTTAATTGTTTGGAAAGTGTTTTGTAGTTGTGTTCCTATAATTCCTGTGTTTGCTTTGGTAGATATATTCCTAAGGTTTTTATATTGTCTAGGGTGATTTTAAATGGTGTTTCTCTTTCTACCTCTTGCTGCTGCAATGTGTTGGGAATATATAGAAATGCTGATGCTTTATGTGCATTTATTTTGTATCCTGCAACTTTGCTAAAGTTGTTGATTATTTCTACTAGCTTTTTGGTTGATACTCTAGGATTTTTAAAGTAGACCATCATATCATCTGCAAAGAGTGATAGCTTAGTCTCTTCCTTGCCTATTTTAATACCTTCAATTTCTTTTTCTACTCTAATTGCTAGTGCTAGTGTTTTCTAGTACAATGTTAAATAATAGAGGTGACAATGGCGATCCTTGTTTCACACCTGATCTTATTGGGAAGGCTTCTAATTTATCCCCATTGCATATGATGCTTGTTGATGGTTTTAAGTACATACTGTTTATTATTTTTAGGAAAGGTCCTTCTATTCCTATACTTTCTAGTGTTTTCAGTAGGAATGGGTGCTATATTTTGCCAAAGGCTTTTTCAGCATCTGTTGAGATAATCATGTGATTTTTGTTGATTAGCTTGTTGATATGATTATGTGGATGGTTTTCCTAATGTTGAACCATCCTTACATTCCTGGTATAAATCCCACCTGATCATGATGGATAAACCCTCATGATCACTTGCTTGAGTCTTTTTGCTAGTATTTTAAGATTTTTGCATCTATGTTCATTAAGGAGATTGGTCTATAATTTTCTTTCTCTGTTTTGATGTACCTGAGAAAATTGGAAAACAGTATGGGAGAGATTGGATCTAGATCAACATCTCCCACCCTACACTTTATCTTAAGAGAAAATTCACAGAATTGTACCTTTGTGAATTATCATTACCTCTCTGTTTTTGGTGGGATGTGTGTGCATTATTTAAACAAAAGACAGCTATTCCTTGAATATTGTTGAACTTTAAAGATCAAACTAGGTTCAGAGAATCACAGAATCTCAGATAAGACCATAGAGGTCAACTAATCTTTTTGTGAACAATGGTCTATAACTTCCCCATAGGATGGACCTTCAACCACCTCTTAAGGATTTACAATGATAGAGAATATAAAAATCTCATTTTTCCTTACATACAAATTATCTCTTTTTCCCTGCTACTTTCACACATAGGTTTAATGGGTATGGTTAGTTATCTAAATCATAGATGAAACCAGCTGTGAATGCTGAAAAAATAGAACTGCACATTATTTTTCAGTAATAGAACAAATAAATAGATCTAATATCTCTGCCACCTGAAAATGTTTCAGATATTCAAAGACTATAATCATGTGTTTTTCCTAAGTCTTATCTAGGCTAAAGATATCTAGTTTCTCCAACTAATCTTCATATGGCACAGTTTTGAATCTCCTTGATACCTCGTTACTGTACTCTGGATAGTCTCCTATTAGGCTATCATAAATTCTAGAGCTTAGATTTGGAGACAACATTCTACATGAGTTCTAACTATCCTGTAACAACTATTTGATCTTTTTTTTTAAGGGAACTGAAAAGATTTGTAATTTTGATAATTGTATAATTCCTTCATCCTCGTTGTGCTTCAAATACCTCATAGGAATCCATTTTAAAAATCCCAGATATAGGTCACCAGAGTTTGGGCTTGAGAGACTTTGTAAATATTCTCACCTCTCACTATTTACTCTCTCTGGTCATGGGGAATATTTATAGAAGAAGCAATTTATACCCCTACCTTGACTAAATCCCATTACTTCTGTATATCCCAAATGCAAAACCATTTGAAAATTTATTCTCATGGTTTATACTTAATAGCACATCATTCGAAATGTGTTTTTAGCACCTATAAAATGCTTTGTCATATATATATATGTACATATATATATATATATATTTTTTTTTTTTTAAACCCTTAACTTCTGTGTATTTGGCTCCTAGGTAGAAGAGTGGTAAGGGTGGGCAATGGGGGTCAAGTGCCCAGGGTCAAACAGCTGGGAAGTGTCTGAGGCCAGATTTGAACCTAGGACCTCCCGTCTCTAGGCCAGACTCTCAATCCACTGAGCTACCCAGCTGCCCCCGTTTGTTTTATATTTTGAATTACCAAACATCCATTTATTTTGCCTTATCTCTTTATTGATCTTTTAGTTAATCAGATACCAATGACAAAGAACTGAAAATGTTTCTTTTAAAAGACTGGGCTCTAAGCAGTTAAAAAATGGTGTGGTTCTCAGAGTCTTCTTTCCTTTCTATTTTTCCACATTAATAACTAAGCATATCACCTCCCAAAGCTGGGAAGTCAACATTTCCAGGGTATCCAAAGCCCCTGATTTTGTATAACCAGTGATGAGTCTGGAAAAATCTAATTGGCATCTATTTGAGGACACCAATATTGGTTTATAGCTTCATAGTAGAAATGTCTTCCAAAGAGCATTGAATCCCAAAATTGGATTGGACCTTAAAATACATTCTTATACAACTTACTACCTTACACTTCTCTTTAACATACTTAAAAAAATGGCCTTTACTTGGACACTTCCAGATCTTCTGAGTAATTCTACAATCATTTCCCCATAGCAATAGACCTTGTAACTGACTGGTATACCAAAGCAATGTTCTTGAGTTTTTGGGGAAAATACCTGTAAAATGAAAGATATAACCTGCAGATAAAATAAACTAGTGATAGTGGTGTAAGATGGAAGTGGAAATGAATACAGCTATGTCAGATAAATGTTTGTATCTCTAGGTATCATTCAGATTTTGGCATGATTATAGTGCAGACATCAGGAATGGAAATTATGTTTTGGCACCTGCTAGGAGGAGAAATTTTGGAACCTCTTTTATTTGTTGATATTGACTCAAACGAAATTGATTTTTGAACAAATGGAAATTAATTTCTTTTTAAATTTTGACCTTTGAACAGACATTGATAAATGTGAAAGTTTTCATTTTCATTTATAAGTAAAAGGATTACATATGTGGCTTCAAGTTTTTTTATGTTTCAATGAAACCATTTTCCATCTTTTCTTCTGTATTGTAAATACCATCTATTTTCTTACCCTTTTCATAGTTCTTCCTCTCCCTATTACAAACAAGCCATCCTTTTAACAAATTAGCATAGTCAGACAAGTTAAATTTAGACATTATCCATGTTGAGAATGTATTTTATTTTGAAGTTGCTTTCTTTTGCCTTATTCTAATCATTGCTTTTTTCCTTAGAAGTCTTTTCAATTTTCTCAGATTTCATCACTTCATTCTTTGTAGAAAAAGAATATTCCATTATATTCTTATACCATAACTTCTTCATTTATTCCACAATTTAGAGACCCCTAATATTCTAAAAGTGCTGATATGAATATTTCTATGCATTTAATTCCTGTCTTTCATCTCTTTGAGTGTATAGGCCTAGAAATTACACATGACTTTATAGAGATATTTCCAAATTACTTTCCATAATATTTGGTTGGTCTATTTACACCTTCACCAAAAATGAATTATTTTGCCTTGTCCTCCTAATGTCATCCTAAGAATTATCTTAGACTTTATTTTAAAGTATTATCCATCACTACCCTCATCCTCTCCACCACTATATTCCCCACTGCACACCTCTTTATGTGACATAATTTACCTCATTTTATGTACCTCTTTCTATTTCTCTTAGTATAATCCTCCTTTTCATCCCAAAACAGCTTACTACCACACCCTCTGTCTCTAATGATGAGTTATAGATATCTATCTTTCCACCTAGGAATACAAAAACTTTGACCTTATTCAAGCCCTAACATCTTTTCTCTTTCTTATTTATCTTTCAATGCTTCTCTTGAATGTTGTATTTGGACATCACAAGTTGTGTTTAAATTTTACTTTTTCTTCAGGAATGTTTGGAAATCTATGTTATTAAATGACCATACTTTCCACTGAAAGAATATACTCAATTTTTATGGGTAGGTGATAAGTCCCGTTTTCTTGCCTTTCAGAATATCATATTCCAAGATTTCTGGTCCTTCAGTGTGGAAGCTGCCAGATTCTGTGTAATCCTGACTAGGGCTCCATGATATTTTGATTATTTCTTTGTGGCTGTCTATACTATTTTTCTCCTTGGCTTGGGAGCTTTTGAAGTTGGCTATAATATTTCTAGGAGTTGTCTTTTTGGGATTTATTGCAGGATCTTTGGATTCTTTCAATTTCTATTTTGCTCTCTTTTTCAAGAATATCAGGGCAATTTTCTTGGATAATTTCTTTCTCTCTCCTAAACAAATTATTTATTTAGAAGATTTTGCCATGGTTACATGATTCATGATTTTCCCCATTCTTCTTTCCTTTTCCCTCCCAGAGCAGACAAACAATTCTACTGGGTTATACATGTATCATTGTTCAAAACCTATTTACATATTATTCATATTTGCATGGATAATTTCTTATAATATATCTAGGATTTTTTTTTTTTAGTCATGACTTTCAGGTAGTCCATTAATTCTTAAGTTGTCTCTCCTGGATTTTTTCTCAAGGCAGTTGTTTTTCAATGAGATATTTCACATTTTCTTCTATTTTTTCCTTCTTCTGATTTGTTTTTCTTGTTTCTTGATGTCTCATGAAGTCATTACCTTCTATTTGTCCAATTCTAATTTTTAAAGACTGAATTTCTTCCATGATCTTTTGATCCTCCTTATCCATTTGTCCACTCTACTTTTCATGGAACTCTTTTCTTCACTGGATTTTTGCGTCTCTTTTCCCAGTTGATTAATTTTGCTTTTTAAGCTGTTATTTTCTTTTTCCATTAGTTTTGTTTTTCTTCAACCTATCTTATTTGATTTTTGAGTTCTTCTAGCACATAAGACCAATTTCCATTTTTCTTTGAAGTTTTGCATGTGGTTGTTTGCATCTTACTCTCCCCTGTTGATTCTGTGCATTGCTCTTTGTTTCCATAGAAATGTTCTAGAGTCAAAATAATCTTTTGCTTTTTGCTCATTTTCCCAGCCTTGTTTATGCCTGTGGACTAGGAAATCTGAAAGTTTGCCAATTCTGTCTCCTCTGATGCTGGCTTGCAGAGTTGGGCACTGTGAGCTATTTTGCCCTGGAGTTAGGTATTCACTTTAACAGGGCTTGAAAGGGCCCATCACTATGGTCCTTCTGACCTCATTGCCAGAGTCTGGGACTTCAAGAGGTGGGTCTGAGGTGCTCTTTTGTTGATGTAGTCCAGGGCCTGGGATCCCAAAGTTGGCCTATGCCCAAGTTCAGAACCTGGCTTCGTTGCCTTCCTTTAAAGTTGTCTTTCAAGCTGGAGAGCCTAAAGTTAAGAATTGATGAAAATGGAATGTTGTTCTATGGGATTCTGAACTTCATGCATTCTAAATTTAGAACATGAGTTATTTTTTACATGACACATATGAATATTTAGAAAGCAGGAAATTTTTTTTAATTTTTAAAAAAAAATTCAAATATATTTTCCACAGTTACATGATTCATGTTTCCTATCCCCCATTATTTCCTTCCCCCTCCCAAAGCTGACAAGCAGTTGCACTGGCTTATACATTTGTCAATGTTCAAAACCTATTTCCATGTTATTCATATTTGCAGTAGAGTGATCTTTTAACATCAAAACCCTAATCATACCCCTATCAAACCATGTGTTCGATCATATGTTTTTCTTCTTCTTTTCTGCTCCCCCAGTTCTTTCTCTGGATATTGATAGCATTCTTTCTCATAAGTTCTTCTGGATTGTCCTGGGTCATTGCATTGCTACTAGTAGAAAAGTCTTTTACATTTGATTGTGCCATAATGTATCAGTCTCTGTGTACAATGCTCTCCTGGTTCTGCTCCTTTCACTATGCATCAATTCTCAGAAGTCTTTCTAGTTCATATGGAATTCCCATAGTTCATAATGACAGGAAACTTTTCTAATGATTTAATTGTCTTCTTTTAAAAGCCCTTACCTTCCTTCTTGGAGTCAATAAGAGTGGTAAGGTAGGTAATGGGGGTCAAGTGACTTGCCCAGGGTCACACAGCTGGGAACTGTCTGAACCTAGGACCTCCCATCTTTAGGCCTGGCTCTCAATCCACTGAGCTACCCAGCTGTCCCCTTTAATTATCTTTTGAATAAAGTCCAAGTAAGAGAAATATTTTCACTACTCATTAAAAAAATGTGCTTTTTCCTTCAGTATATTTGACATTGGAGATTTATTATCTATGGTTGAGCTTAAATTTCTCTCCCAGTGCCATTCCAAATGTGATCAGACATCTTTTGTATATTTCATGGTTGCCACAAGCACAAAGATGCCACATTTCACTGTTAAAAGGGCCTCTTAAGTGATCATAGGGAGCATCTTAAAATAATAGGGTATAATCTTAAAAGTTGAAATGAACCTAATATGTCATTCAGGAATCTCTTCTTCAATATTCCTCATTGGTGTTCATCCCCCTTCTTTGGATATTTCTAGAACTATTGTTGCACCACTTTTTTTTTTATCATGCTTTTATAGCAAAGAGCACTTGCACTTTGTTGACATAGTAAAGCCCACCTTGGATAGCTTGATTCAAAAGAGACAATAAAAATCAGCAAAATAATTTTTGCAACTTAAGATTAAGGATATTTAAGGAGGATATTCATCATTCTGCCTACTATGGGGAAGTGTATAATTTTCTCAACTTAGTATCTTGGATAATTAAAGCCAAAGAATTATATTCATAGATCTACTTTAGATCAAGGTGACCTTATAAAAGTCGCTTTTCCTGACATTTTCTTGATCTCTACATTTGTAAGGAAGGAATCAAGGTATATGAGACAAAACCTTACCATTCACAAAGGGACATTAATTTAGATCAATTCATGAAGTACAGAGTTCTAGAAATACTGACTAGTTACAGCTCATTCAGTAAATCAATATATTACTCAATAATAAAAAACGTCAACCATTCATCTTGCTATTGAAGAAAAAGTTATGCCTCTGCCAAGCTAGAAGGATTCTTTAAGTGTTTGTGACTTCTTAGATGGATGCTGAGGGGAGATTAAAACAAAGATTGAGATGAAGTGTGAATAATACTACAGCAAGGGAAAAAAGAGTAAGCAGTGTTGCCTTGGCCCTAAGTTGGAATAATTTAGCATTTTTAGCTTAATTATTAACTTTGGTTTTCTTATTAGTATGTAGTAGAGGGGAGTAAAGAAAGCTGTGAGCTGAGTTCTCCCAATATTCTTTTCTTTTAAAATAATTCCTCAAATTGAATTCTGGAGTGGCAAAGTCAATAAAAGGTCAAACTGAAACAGTCTTCCACCTGAAAATAACATGGGGGAAAGCAAGATCTATGGCATGGTGGAGAAGTCTGACTAAGAAGCTACATGGGGGGCAGCTGGGTAGCTCAATGGATTGAAAGCCAGGCCTAGAGATTGGAGGTCCTAGGTTCAAATCTGACCTCAAACACTTCCCAGCTGTGTGACCCTGGGCAAGTCACTTAACACCCATTGCCTAGCCCTTACCACTCTTCTGCCTTGGAACTAATACACAGTATTGATTCCAAGATGGGAAGGTAAGGGTTTAAATTTTTTTTTTTTAAAGGAGAAGAAGAAGAAGAAGCTACATGGATGAAACACCAGTAATAGGATTAGAAACAGCAGCCACTATGGGTGCTCTCAAGCCAGAGATGGTAAAAGGAGGTGGCAACTGATCATAAAAATGATTACAGATTACCCCTGTGCTAGCACTGGACTATAGGGCCAAACAGCTTGGCAGTTTCATTGCCTATGCCCAATTCTAAGTCATAGCCCAGGGGGAATGAAAAGCAAGAAGATGTTGAAGCCCTGAGGGACGATGTAACTTCAGGCCACAAGAGATCAGAATCCCTAAGGACCTTGATTCTGGTCCCAAGGAACAGGTCTCTGAGGATCATTATCAGTTGTAATCCCAAAAAATCAGGGGCTCTTTCTGGGTAAGAACTGGAGTGCAGACTAGTAGAGAAAAGAACACAACTCTTCTTATATCACACCATCTTAGAAGCAATTAAAACTTCCAAGCCCCCAAAACTAACTCTGAAAACAGCAATGCAAAAAAGTGTGAAACTTAGACAATTCCTTCCCAGTTTCTACACACATGGACCAGGAATAGAACTGAACATCAGTATAAAGTTCCTAATCAATCACTAGCGTGGGGGTAAAAATTGATTACAAAAGCCTACTATGTGATAGGAAAGCTCAAGACCCAAATTCAGAAGAAGGCAATGAAATCAACATGGCTACTAACAAAACCTTAAATTAAAATGTGAATTGGACATGTGCCTATCAACAATTCCTGGAAGAATTCAAATTATTTTCAAAATTAAATAAGAGTGACAGAGGAAAATTAGGTAATGAAATGAAAGCAAAGAAAGAAAATTAAGAAAAGACAATTAACAGCTTGTAGGCCCAAAAAATATTGAAGAAAATAACATCTTAAAAAAGAGAATTGACTACTTCAAAAAAGAGGTGCAAAAATTCATTGGTAAAAATCACTACTTAAAAAAGCAAAATTGGCCAAATAAGGAAAAAGGTACAAAATCTAAAAGAATGTACTTACTTAAAAATTAGGCAAGTAGAAGCTGATGGCTCCATAAGACTGCAAGAAACAATATAACAAAATCTAAAGAATGAAAAAATAGGAAAATGTGAATTATCTCATTGGAAAAGTAACTGATTTGGAAAATAGATTGAAGAGAGATAATTTAAGAGTTATTGGATCACCTGAAAGCCATGACCAATGAAAGAACCCACACATTATATTTCAAAAAATTGTGAAGGACAATTGCCCCAGTATCTTCAAACTAGGTAAACAAATAGAAATGGAAAGAATCCAGCTACCATCTTCTAAAAGAGATACCAAAATTAAAACTCCCAGGAATATTATATCCCAATTACAGAGCTCCCAAATAAAAGAGAAAATACTTCAAGCAGCCAGAAATAAGCCATTTAGATATCATGGAACAATAGTCAGTATCATATAAAATTTAGCAACTACCCCATTAAAGGAGTGGAAGGCTTAGAATTTCGTATTCCAGAAGGCAAAATGGCTAGGATTATAATCAAGAATACCTACCTAGGAGCAGCTAGGTTGCTCAGTGGATTGAGAGGCAGGCCTAAAGATGGGAGGTCCTAGGTTCAAATCTGGCCTCAGACACTTACTAGCTGTGTAACCCTGGGAAAATCACTTAAACCCCATTGCCTAGCCTTTACCTCTCTTCTGCCTTATAATCAATGCATAGAATTGATTCTAAGATGGAATGTAAGGTTTAAAAAATAATAATAATACCTATCTAGCAAAATTGAGCACAAGTACAGAGTGGTGGGTCAATTGAATTAGGTACACATTATATAGTAGTAAATGACCATAGTTATCTAGTGTTTGATAAACCCAAAGATCCAAGTTTTAGGTACAAATTACACTGTAGTAGGTGACTGTAGTTATCTAGTCTTTGATAAACCCAAAGATCCAAATTTTAGGTACACATTACACTGTAGTAGGTGACTATAGTAATCTAATATTTCATAAATCCAAAGATCCAAGCTTTTGGGGTAAGAACTCAACATTTGACAAAAATCAGCAGAAAAACGTGAAAGTAGTTTGGTAGAAACTAGACATGAATTATCATCTTATAATGTATACCAAGATAAGATAAAGATGGATAAATGATTTAGACATAAAAAATGACCTATACATAAATTAGGAGAGTAGGGGAAAATGTGCCTTCTAGATCTTTGGGTAAGAGTTTAAGACCAAACAAGAAATAGAGAACATCACAGGATGTAAAATCAATAATTTTGATTATATGGAATTGAGAAGCTCTTTCATAAATAAAGCTAATTCAGCCAAAATTAGAGGGAAAACAGAAAACTGGAGGGAAAATTTTATAAGGAATTTGTAGGTGAAAGGCCTCATTTTTCAAATATATGTGAAATTAAGCCAAATTTATTAAAATAAAACTCATTTCCAAGTTGATAAATGGTTAAAGAACATCACCAGGACCTTTTGGGGGGGGGGAATCAAAGCTATCAATAGTCACCATAAAATAATGCTCTAAATCACTACTGATTAGAGAAATACAAATTAAAACAACTTTGAGGTACCACCTCATATGTATCACATTGAGTAACATGGCAAAACAGGAAAATGACAGATGCTAGAGAGGATGTAGAAAATTTGGGGCACTAATGCACTGTTGGTGGAGTTGTAAACTAGTGCAATCATGCTATAAAACAAATTGGAATTGTATCCAAAGGGCTATAAAACTGCATACCATTTGACCCAGCTATACCATTTCCAGATCTATATCCAAATGCGATCAAAGAAAAGGGAAAGGACCTGTTGTGTCAAAAAAAATTATATCAGTATTTTTTGTGGTGGTAAAGAATTGGAACTTGAAGAGATGCCCATCAATTGAGGAATGACAGAAGAATTTGTAGTATATGATTGTGATGAAATATTATCATCCTATAAGAAATGATGAGAAGGATGAGTTCAGAAAAACTTGCAAAGACTTTTTTATATGAACTGATACAAAGTGAAGTGAACAGAACCAGAGTACATTGTACATAGTATCGGCAATATAGTTAGGGTGATCAGTTGTAAAGAAATTAGCTACTATGATCAAGAAAGTGACCCATTCCAAATGATTCATGATCAAAATATTTCAGAGAGAAAACTGATGAACTCTGAATATAGATTGAAATATACTTTTTAAAAATTCTTTTTATTTTATTTTTTGTGTTTTCTTTTGCAACATAGTTAAAATTGACATGTTTTGCATGACTTCACATGTGTCATCAATATCAAATTACTTGCCTTCTCAAAGAGGAAGTAGATCACAAGGAAGGGAGAAAATGTATAATTGAAAAATTTTAAAGTAATTGTTAAAAATTTTTTACATGTGATTGGGAAATATTTAATGAAATATATAAAAATAAATATTTTTAAATAACATTGTTTGGGGGTGGGTTAAAGTATGCCAGAGTTCAGGAACATGAGAAATAGGCTTGCGTTGCCCATAATGAAAACTATCTGTTCCCTGCAATTTATGCAGAGTCAGCAACATGACCTCTTTTTTGTCATCTGAACAGCATCTGTTGATAGTCTTTCTTGACCCTATTCTAAGTCACTGAACTTGCTTCCAGACTAAGCTCAACCTTCTCTATTTTTCTTAGGCCTCTCTCTTTCTCTCCCTTTTTCCTTCCAGAGGAATCTTATTTTTTTTAATTGCTGAAAGAAGATCAAAGGCCTGACAGTAGAACATCAAATTTTATCCTAATACATTTGGCTGGGGGGTTGGGGGGACAATCATCATTGCTTTTTTCAGGAAAGGAGGAGGAGGCAGAGGATGTTTCTCAATTTAAAAAGCTTTGTTCTAACTACACATTATTTCCTTGTTCATGTCCCTATGTCAGCCAAAAACATATCTATGATTTCTATATTGTAAGAGCGAAATTTTCTCTGTGTCTTCTGCTTTCAACTTTTCCTGAACATCTCTGGAGAAAATAATGAGGCTCTCCAACTAGCTCTCTTGAGCATGAGAGGTACCCAAAAGTGACTGATAGGAGTCCAAGACTAGCATCTTTCTCTTTCTGGATCCCAGTTTATAGACCTCCAGTCAAAACTAGTCTGTTTATATAGCATGAGTCAGGGGGAGACCAAAGAAGGCAGTTATTAGAGTTTGTTTGAGTCTGAACCGGGAAATCCATTTGTCTTAGTGACTTGTGTGTCAAATTGTTAGTGCCACAACGTTTTAAATTGTGTCCCAGAACCTCAGTGGACTCTAGCTATATGTGCAGACTGTAAGCTGAGAAATAAATATCTCCTGTCCATTGAATGTGCAGTCTTTGTGGACTTTCTCTGAGCCCAACAAAATTGAGCCCTGCCACTTCACCCAAGGAGAGAATCAGTTTTGTTATATTGTTGGATATTGTTGAGAACTAACAGACCAGACTCAAAACAAATAATCACTGCAGAATTGGTTATCTGTGTTCAGGAACTTTGGCAATGGTCTTGTAGGAAAGAACAGATACCACGTATACTAATCAAGAGGCTTGGGTTCCAGTCTCAATCTTGCCACTAATTCACTGTGATTCTGAGCAAGTTCCTTCACCTCTGTGGACCTCCATCTCCTAATAAGTAAAATGTGAAGTTAGTTTAGACTAGTCCTTCATACCACATCATCCACCACATAATAAGAACTTAATTTTTGTTCTGTACTTTAAATGTTCCCTTTCATTGCCTTTACTAGACTGTAGTATTTCTCTGCCTTGCATGATCTTGGGTTCTTGAAGCTAAGTTAGAAGAACACAAATTCTCTCAGTACTTACCAATCCAGAAGAACTTAAAGCATCTGTCACTTCTGTCATTTGTTTTTTCAACAAGTATTTTCTAAGTACCTACTATGTGCAAAGCACTATGTTTGTTTTATGCTGGGGTTGTATAGAAAAAATTAGACTGTACCTGTCTCCAGGAGTTAAAATTCTATTGTTATACTAACCAGCTTGGCTAAGTTCATCAAGACTTCTGGACTGAAGACCAGCCATCGAGGCACAGGCTTATTTATTAAGATATGGAAAGTTTGAGATCTGAATCAATATATGGCATTTTCATGCTGAGATAAGTACAGAGCCTTGAAATGTTAAAGTTAAAATTTTAAATGTTATGGAATTGGGTCACATAATTCCTCATTATATCATGTTCTGATTTAAAGTAGTTCAGAGTTTTATCATCTCAAGGTTTGATAAAAACCTAAACATCAGGCAAGTTACATGAGGCCCTTTTTTAGGAACTAACATGACACCAGAAGACCTTTTCCTAGTAGTTCAAAGCTACATAGGTAATCTTTGGGTCTCCTTGGAAAGAAAGGACACATAGTATTTCTATGTCACACACGGTTAAGTAACATTACCCAGAGCTGAATACAGTATCCTTGTACATAAACATGTACAGTGGCATGTTCTTAATAAATATTCATTTAGTCATTCAAAAAGCATTTAGTAAACATCTCCTGTGTATCAGGTTCTTTATTAAACTAGGAATGACAAAGAGGAGAAAAACAATAACCCTTATCCTCAGAGAGCTTACATTCTATTGTAGGAAATAACATATAATTAGATTAAAAGTTATGTACAAAATACAAAGTAATTTCTGGGGGAAGGACTCAAGCAGTAGGGGAATATCAGAATTCACCTCCTGGAGGAAGTAATGCTTAAGCTGAGCTTTAAAGGAAGCAAGGAATTCTCTGAAGTTGAAGTAAGGAGAGACACCTTCTCTACATGGGGAGCAGCCTATGTAAAAGTATAGAACGTGGAGACGAATTTTTTGCACAGTAACAAGCAGGTTAGTTTGGTCAGATCTTCAAGTATGTAAGGTAATGTCCTATGCTTGAAAGGGCAGTTAGGTGGCTCAGTAGCTGGAGAGCTAGGCCCAAGGATGGGAGGGTTTGGGTTCAAATATGACCTCAGATATTTCCTAACTGTATGACCCTGTGCAAGTCACTTAACCTGTTTGCCTAGCCCCCACCACTCTTTTGCCTTGGAACAGATACTTAGTATTGATTTAAGACTGAAGGTGAGAGTTTAAGAAAAAGAAAAGAAAGAAAGCTAGAAAGGGAAAGTGGAGGAATTTTTGCCTAGAGGCAAGAGGGAGTCACTGGAGTTTCTTGAGCAGGCCTGATCTGTACTTTAGGAATATTCTTTTGGCATTTGTGAAGGATGAGTTGGAGAGGTGAAAGAATGAAAGATTGAGTCTCAGGTTCACATTGACTCAGAGCAAAAACTGGGACACTTAGCTCTTGCCCCTTTTAATTCCTTAAACTACATTATCATAGTGACACCTACTGTAACCCAAATGAGCAAGAGAATTAAGTTTCCTTGCAAGGTCTGAAGTAGTCATTTCATAGGAACATCACATGAAAACTTGTACATATGTAATATTTTTACTAACATGTATAGCATAAGTCTACTAACCCGTAGGGAAAGAGTAGATGTAGGGATGTTCAAATTTTAGCTAGTACAGGGTCAGTGTAGAATAGTTATAAATGTTCAAATAGAATTGTTTGAAGGGATGTTAGACATGGTTAGTGTAGGTTAGTTAGAAATGCGACTAATTGACTAACACATTAACTATAGTATAAAATTTACTGACAGACTATTCTTTCTAACCGTAGATTAGGGAATAGAAATGTTAGAGTTTATTGTGAATTAGGAATGTTGCTTGAAGTTAGGATTAGAAATATAGACAGTTATTGCAAATTTCTTTATCTTACAGTAGGAAACAACATAGATGATTATTCTTAATGTTATGGTAATGTTCATATGTTATGTTTATGTTCAACTGATGTGTTATGAAATGTTGTATTCAAATCCCACACTTTCCCAGAGAAAGCCTATCCTAAACCCTTGTCATTATTAGCTTTAGGCTAGTTAGTTAGTTAAGGCATTAGATAAGGTAGGATTTATTATTTTGGGGGAAGGGATAGTTAATGGGATAGGAACACATAATTAAGATTAATATAGTGTAGAGATTATCCACGGACAAGATCAGCTGGAAATTTACAGGTTGAAATTTCCAAAAACAAAACGGCATTCATGTTATATTGAATCTCTGGGAGGTAGGAGTTCATACTGTGATTGACAGGTGGATCAGTTGGATGTTGGAATGTTCCCAGAGAGGCATGCGGACAGTTGGCCCAGGGGACGTATAAATCCACCCTGGTAGCCCTGGCAGGGGTTCTGGGTTCTTTCCTGTCCCTGAGACCTGAGATCAGTGGATCCTGGTCTTTGTGGGATAGAGACTTGCAGACTCAACCCTGCAAGCTCCTCCTGTTTGTTCCTGTACAATCAACATCCTGTACCCAGACCATCATCTCTGATTCTACTGCCCCTAGAAATTAGGAAATCTGTCATCTTAGTTATCTAGGTTTCCCAGGGCCTGGGAGGGATCCAGGAAGTGGGCAGGAGAAGAAGAAGAGGGTGGAAAGGGGTGGATATCTCAAACTGGTTAGGCTTATCATCTAGTGAAGAAGAAGCTGAAAGATCTTATAGCAGTTTGCCTGCTCTGTTGTGGCCCTGGCCAGGCTGTACCAGAGAGAAGCTAATCATCTTAATTCATTCACTTGCCTGCAGTTTAGAGGTTCATCATTATCATTTTAAATTAGAGTCTCCCATTACCTCAATCCAATCCCATTATCCTCCTTTGTTAAATACAATCAAAGTTTAAAGTACCTTCCTGAAGTGGTTATTCAAAGCTTCTTTGGGAAGGGAGAGATGCAGTCAGATAACAACAAAATTACCTAGCTAAAGAGCCCATTAAATAATATCAACTAACCCCAGGTGGGTCCTGAAGGGATATCATCCATTGACCTAAAGGATCCTGCCTGAGCAACTGTTATAAGGGAGAGAGGTGTCTTCTCATCCTCTCTATACTCCATCTACATCTACATCTAGTGGAGTGGAGTATCATTTTTATTATAACACACCTCAGAAAGCCCAAACCTCTTTCTTACCACCATGTGATCAAATATTCATTCTGAAATTGTCTACTAAGAAGATTTGTGTGGGAGCATCCAAGATCAGGGAGTAAAGATGTATGAATGCCGCTGACACATGAAGTCTCCCTCTCAGTGAGTTCCCAGCCTGTCCTTATTGCTGTAGGCAAGAACTGACAGGTCTGAGTAGTCATTGGTTTTCCGTTTCTGGTGTTGATAGGACAGGAGAATTCCTGGCGTCACAGATACTTAAACATTGTCTCTGCTTGAGTGGATCCAGGCAGGTCCTTGTTGCATAAAGATGTAATCAATATGATTTGGAGCCCTTGACCTAAGTCTGTAATTACCTGTATGGTATAAAGGTAGTTTGTTGTTACAGAGAGTGTTCACATTCAGGATTTCTGGTGCTTAGTTGTCAGTGTGGTCAGAGAGGCTTTGGAGTTCCATCTATTTTTCAAAGTAATCTAGAAAGTATAATAGTCACGTAAAAGGCAGGGCTTATGGGACTCGAACAGTGTCTCTTTAGAGGTTGAGGTGCTAAGGTTTTAATCTCAACTGTGAGATGAGAATGATACCAGAGATTTTAAATGAAACTTTTTATGCCTTGTGCTTTATGGTAGTCATTTATTCATTTCTAGACAGAACTTCATTCCCATGTAGGATTTGTTTGACTTTCCCCTTTACTGGACTTGGTATCTGGACTTGAAAGGGAATCTAAAATACTAATTTGTTTGACTTTGTGACTTCTCAGGAGCTTGCTTTCTTAAATTTTTCCCCTTCTAGTGTGAACTGGAATTTGTTTGAGGCACTGAAAAAGGAATTTGGTAGACAGATCTTTTCATTTCCGCTGGGGAGGTTGGGGATTAGCTCGACCAGCTTTTCTTTCTGTTTTCTTATGTATTTATTTAAACAGCACCACCATTCTCTGAGTCACAAGTTGTGGCAGTGTACTTTTCAGTACATTGATTTCCAGTTTGCTCTGCCTCCTGGCTCTGAGGTTTGAGAAAATTTTAAGTGGCCCATTCTCTGTGAACTTCTACTGCTCCATCATTGCTTAGAATTGGAAAATCTTTGTGCTGTTGTGGGTTGCCATTTGGCTACCTGGGGAAGAAATACAAAAAATGGTGTGGGAAGGGAAGGATAATTATATAAATAGAATAAATGAGATCTAACTTTAAAACATTTTAAAATTGTTCCTGTATTCAGAAATGACAATGTTCTATATGTCTTTAGGTAAACCTGAAAAACCCTACTTATGACTGGCACTCCCTTCCTGAGCTAAAGATGGTACTTTTTTAAACTTGTGACTGTTGCTTCCAGTAATGTTAATCCACAGTAGCTAATTTAAATATTTGTTACTCTGGAAAGTTTAGCATCCCCAAAAACAGTTTCCAGTGCTATTTTTTTTCATAATAGCATGACCCTTAATGCACTACTCTTATCTGCCATGACTTGTGATTCTTTTATATATATAACTGTCAGCATGAAGAAAGAGATTGCTGCTTTCAACCAAAATTTCATTTTCCTTTTCTAGGCTTAGTCTGGGATGTGGTTTCCTTCCTATGAATAATTTTATGAAATAAAAAGAACATAGCACTTTGCTTCCCAGAAACCCAGAATCCACTGTCAAGGATTGGCTACTTTTTCTGTTACAGGTGTTATGACCAGTAGGGGGTTAAGGCCATATCTAGGATAACTTGGGAGAAGCCCAATTGCACAGCTTGATATGGGACTAAAGGTTTGTTTCCCACACCAGCCAGGGTAAGCTTCCTTTAAGGGTGAGAATTCTCTAACTAACCACAAAGTCTTAGGAACCAGTTTCTGGCTGTCAGTTGGTTAGAAGAAAACCAGGAAGTAAATGTTGATTTCTTGAAACCTTTGGTTATATTTATAAGGTTAGCACTAGCTTGATTTGAATATGTTTATACATGTTATTTCTAGGATCTGACTACATTATCAGTGATGTTGTCTTCAAAAGTAAGTTCACTTTAAATCAGTGGTTCCCAAACTTTTTTGGCCTACCGCCCCCTTTCCAGAAAAAATATTACTTAGTACCCTGGAAATTATTATTTTTTTAATTTTAATAGCAATTAATAGGAAAGATAAATGCACCTGTGGCTATCACCGCTTCCCTGGTTCGTTGCAGCACCAAGGGTCGACAGCGCCCACTTTGGGAATCACTGCTTTAAATGATCACTATAGACTTGGAGATTAAACTGGGTTCATTAGGTAAATTGATGGGGAGGTAAATTGGGAGTAGGAGAGAGGGTGAAGGTAACCC
Source organism: Gracilinanus agilis (assembly GCF_016433145.1). Taxonomy (NCBI): domain Eukaryota; kingdom Metazoa; phylum Chordata; class Mammalia; order Didelphimorphia; family Didelphidae; genus Gracilinanus; species Gracilinanus agilis. The sequence goes on from NC_058133.1 coordinate 174,015,415, forward strand.
TACATAATCTTGCCTAAAGTATTATTAAGTTTAAATAATATTTGAAATGAAGAAGATTCTAGGTGCAGACTTCAAAAGGACCTTGGAGGTCTCCCTCTGACTCTGAAACTGTTGAATGCTGAGCCCAGGGCTATGAAGTCTCTGTCAGATGCTGTTGTAAAACTTGTTGATATGTTGAAAGATCTTGATTTGAAATAAAAGCTTATTGGCTGTGCCAATATAAAAGGTGTTTGATATGGCTAGCAATAAAGGTTAACCCTGCCTGCCTATAACAAACTCCCTCCTCCCAGGGGCCCTGACAGTCACCTCCTGCCTCCCTAACCCAAGGAAAGAATAAGCCGTTTGAGGGGTCTATGTTTTTAATTTATACCCTGTCCTTAACTGTCACCCTGGCACATGCCCAGGGCTACTTTTCCAGGTTCTGAGTTCCAAAGTGGTACGTTACACAGGTGGGTTGCCCATTATATCAGGCCCTAAGGAAAATGTCAGCTTGGGGCATGAAGTGATTGTTTGTTTGTTTGAATAATTCATTTTTTATATGACCCCTGGTGTTGGAATGAATTTTAGACTGGAATGAATTTTGTTACTTTTAAGGCAAAAATGCTCATTGGAAAACTGCCATAGAGGATGATAATGACATTCCAGTTTAGAGACCTCTCTTTCTTATACACTGGGTAGCCCCGTGGGACATGGTAGTCTGGTTTCTTTGTACTGAATGTCAGGCTAAACCTGAAAGGTAGCACATTTTTCTTTGCTGGACCAAGCAAATCAGAAAGACCATAGCTGTTTTGTAAAGGCTCAGTGTTAAAATTGTAGAGTTTAAATTGTAGAGGATTCTGAGAGCTGTACTTAGGATTGGAATTGGGCTTCTCTGGTTAGTAATCTTTTCCCAAGATTAGAGTATAAGGTTTTTAAATAAGAATGCTTTGCTATTTGGGAGGGGGAAAGGCCCTTCCTTTTTTATCATCCTGTTTCCCTTAGACCCGTGGTTCCCAAACTTTTTTGGCCTACCGCCCCCTTTCCAGAAAAAATATTACTTAGCCCCCTGGAAATTAATTTTTTAAAAAATTTAATAGCAAATAATAGGAAAGATAAATGCACCTGTGGCCATCACTGCTTCCCTGGATCGCTGCAGCACCCACCGGGGGCGGTGGCGCCCACTTTGGGAATCACTGCCTTAGACTAAGGAGGACAATAGGCATTCCCACTGAACTCACTGGCAGTCTCCTTAATCAATCCCACATACCCATGGACCATGTCAAAATGAGGCTCCCTATCATGGTTGCTCCAGTTGTAGGAATGACTTACACCTAGTCTGAAAGGACTCACCCAAAAGAATCCCAATTTCCGTTCCCTAAGCAATCAGATTCCCCAGCATAGCAAAGCCAAATCCATTCTTCCATTTTGGTAGCTAACTGCTACCTTGGGGCAAAAAAAATTCTGTATGAGAACCTAAGGAGAGCATGACTAGGTAACAGAGAAAAGAGGTAAGAAAAAGGCTTATGTAAATCCTTTAGAGGCCTATTTGAGTGTTTTCCCCTGTTAGAGGAATTGTGACCTCACCTGGCCATGTGGAACACAGCCTGGGGGAATTAAGGGAAGAGGGGATAGAGGGAACACAGTTTGAAATAGATACAACCAACTATCCTGCCGTGAAACTCACACCAGGCAAATATCATGAAGTGATCCTCTTGTTGAACTTCTTAACTCCCCCAAGGGTATCTCCTCTTCAGCCTTAGATAAAAAGAGTCAGGATTGAGCATCTGTCCTGGTCTCAGCAGCTGTGACCGACATGACAAGCAGAAGGAAACATCCCAGTTCAGGATGAAACGGACCATATGTCTCCCAGTACCCAGAGAAACTGGAGCCATGTCCTGGCTGCTGTGTATGATTCAGCATCAGAGAACACAAAAGTTTTGTTTCCATTCTAGCTGATCATTTCCTTTTCACACTTTGAGGTGGTATTGACTTTTTAAAATGTGTTTTCACTAGTCACATTTGCTTTTTTAATTTGAGGGGAAAAGTTGAAGAAAAACACCGTATAGCTTTCTAAGAAAGAACCCACTACATTGGGCTGTGACCAGCAGCCCCATTTGGGGAAGCCCAATCCGCTATGGATCTTATGAGGAGTTGTAACATCTCCTTGGGAGCTGATCTAGTTACACTGGGAGTCCACCAGATGGGAATCTTAATATACCATGGTCCATCCATTTGGATTAGGTTGGCTCCAGGAGCCAAGCCTGATTGAATTGGATCCCATGGGAAATGGAGATAAACTAAAGGTATGTACAGTATTCCTGTGAGATCTAAATGGTAGCTTGGACTGTGAGGAACAGGAACAAGAGAGAAAAACTTTCCTCTGCTTGTTTTTTGATATGGCCTTCTCTATCACTTGACTGAAATAGAAAAATAGAATGAGGCCCAATTTGACATCTGAACCATCTAAAACTGACATGCTTGTGTCCTGGTCACATTGGAGCAAAATTTCTAAAATGCATCCCCTTCTACCCTCATCTCCATAGTAGGTTGATTTCAAATTAGCATCTACCAAGTTTAGATTTTTTTGACTCAGAGACCTGGCAAAATGTGGGAGATTGAAATTTAATTGCAGTAAATTGCTACAAAAAAGACAATCAGAATTTAGACCTTACTGGCTGCTGCATCAACCAGAAGTACAGTTAGTAATTTGCAAAGTTAGGAGTTTATACAACCTAGAGCTTGTATAACCTAGAGGAGCTTTGGAACTTTTCTGCTGAGAGTATAGCATGTGCTTTATTAATCCCCAAAATGTTCCTCTTTAACTTGGTCTCATTTTCTCCAGTGATCATTTTCACAGGTGCGTAGGATAGCTAACCTCTTTCAGCTTTGGTTTTCTTAATCTGTAAAATGGTATGATAGATGTTGCAATGTTCATTTCACACAGTTGTGGTGAAGATAATGCTTTTTGAACCTCAAAGTGCTATATAGATGTATTGGTATTTATATTTTAAATGTCTCAATTTCTTTCCTTAGTTTACTTAAGCTTTTTAGCCTTCATTCGGCACAGGCAAAAATCTTGTGTCTATAATGACCTCCCTTTCTTAGCTGGCCAAACTCTCTTTTTAATTTTTATGTAACAATAATTCTAAATTTGTTTTTTTTTAGAGACTTGCTTTCCGTATCTTATTCAGACTGGAGTAATATAGGGGGTTACTCTTTCCCAGTCCCACTGATTGCCTTTGGAGGTTTAACTTACTCTGTTTCCAACCTAGGCCAGTTCACCCTTTCTTAGGCAATCTAGTACCTCATTTACCTCCACATTCCTGCCCACCCTTCAGAAAACTCACCATATTGATGCATAACTTTGACATATAAACAGCTTAATCTACGGCAGTTCAGAACTTCCAAGTGTACGAGACAAGTTTGTCTCAGCCTTCCCAGAGGCATCTGTAGTATGCCACTATACCCAGCTCTTTTTTTATTTTTTTCAAGAAATTTTCTCTGATCAGTTAGAAGAGTGAACCATCTGGGCTTCTCTCTATCTAAACAAGTTGTTCTTGGTATTTCCCTTCTACCACCATATATATTAACCATTTATACTAAGATTGCTAACCCCTAAATATCCTTCACATGGTTGACCAAAAACAGCCCATCTATACTTGATAACTATTGTCATTATTTACTGTCTCCATCACACAAAAGGTAGGAAATGCTTTTTCCCTGACCTTCTATTTAAAGGGACATTGACAAACTTATGGTTAAAAGCTGTTGGATTTATGATTTACCTGGGCATCATTGCAGCTCTGATGCTGTTGCAGACCCTTAAAGTCCTTACCTCTTAAGCATCACATATTTATTTTCAGCTGAGAAAGGTATTATCAATTCAGATAACGGTTTCTCTAGTTGAAAAAGGCTTTGCTCTAACGCAGGGGTCGGCAACTGTTTTGGCCATAAGAGCCATAAACGCCACATTTTTTAAAATGTAATTTCATGAGAGCTGTACAGTGCTCACAGTGCGCGCTCCTGAAACAGCGCCTGAAAAAAAAATTGACTTTATGGCTCCTGCAGAAAGAGCCATATCTGGCCCTCAAAAGAGCCAGATATGGCTCGAGAGCCATACGTTGCCAACCCCTGCTCTGACGGATGGTGATTGCCCAAGGTCACAAATATTTTCCATCTACTGGTTGAAACCAACACTTTAAGTACAGTTTTTGTGATTTGTGTGCAAATTGATTGTATTTTCTTTAGACATTTCAGTAATTGCTTTTTCAAAGTGTAAATTAAAGCTTAAAACTAAGTTGGAAACATGTTGATTCTAATTGGACCTGACACCTTGATCTTCTATCATGGAGCAGCATATGAACTGGGATTCCCAATGGACCCTTGTACAATACAGTATTTATTACTGTAAAGATCTATGAGCTCTCAGCTGCTGTGCAACTTATAAGAGATCCCCAAATCCCATCCTTTTGACTTTTGTCTTCACATGTTAAGGAGATTCTGCCTTGTTAAAACAATATATCCAGAGGTTGGTTTTCAGATTTCAGAATAATTATTCCCATAACATTTATTTGATTTTTTTTCCCAATGAATGTTATGACCCAAGAGAAGGTATTTCTAAAGGGTAGAATTGAAGAATAAGGGAAATCTTGGGTTTACATTATGAATGTTTTTCATAATCTAGCAATATCAGTATGATTTTGGACAGATCGCTAGCCTGTTATGTGCCTCTGATTTTCTGATATTAGAAGTCATGAATAAATGTGTTCTGTAAATGCCTTTTAAAATAGGAAAATAGAAGTAAGATTCCTTTCTCCTTTTATTGTACTCATAGAATCATAACTTTAGAGCTAAAAGTGGCCTTAGAATTCATCTAGTCCAATCTCTTCAGATTAGGAAACTGATAATCAGAGAGAACCATTTTTAGTGACTATGTTAGCAATAAAACCTCACTTTCTTCAAAAGGGATGTCCTTTATATTATGAGAGAGAGAGAGAGAGAGAGAGAGAGAGAGATAACAACACTAGAGACTAGTAATGATCAGAAAATGAGATGAACCAACCCTTTAGGTGGAAAAAGAGACAACAAATGGATATTACATTAGAATCATATTGAAATTTTGGGGATGGATATAGGAGAAGGAATGTCCCCAACTTTTATTTAGATCTTCTATGGATGATTTTAGGGAAAACATGAATAAGAATTGTACAGTATAAAGAAATCATGAAGGGTTTTCAGTCTTCATGGAGGTATCTTTATAGTTGAAATTATAGGATCATAGATGAGAAAGTAGAACCCTAATATTTAGACCATAACTTTTTCTTTCTTTATCCATCTCTGCCAATAATTTCCCAACCATGACTCAATTCTCTCCGTATAAAATGAGAATGATAACATTTTTAGAATAGTGTTTGTGTTTTTGGTGTTCTTTTTTTCTTGGTTTGTTTTTAGGTGAAAAAATTTAGATTGAGTAAGGCTTCAAAACTGAACTGTGAATTTTGGGTTTTCAGCAATTTTGTAGTGTTTTTCATACACTTTGTGTTAGGAGAGAAAACAGTGCCACATAGACCTGATTGACTGAAGACTGAAAAAAAGCAGTTATTATGGCAAGAAAGCATTGCCTTCATCTTAGATGAGTCTTATAACTACCTGATGACAGGCCTCATGAGACTCTAGAATATTCTATCAATAAAAGCTGTTTCTTTAGAGATTTTAAGAAAGGAGGACTTTAATGCCCAATTTAAAATGGAGGAAGTCTTGATAGAATAGATGGTTTTTTCAGATTCCTTTGAAGTATAAAGAACCCCTGATCCAGACTGCAATACATATATTCTCCCTAAAAGAATGGCAGACATTTGGGGGAGCCCTGAAATGGGAAACTACAAGTAGTATTTTGGAGGTAGCAAGACTTGACCAAAAGTCATAAAATCTTGATTCTTGTCTTGGCTTTTCTACTTATCTGAATATTTGAACATGGTCAAGGCCCTTTTTTTCCTGGGACCCTCCTCTCTCTGTTAAATAAGCAATTGGACCAGTGATCTCAAAAGCCACTTCTGGATCTAATTCCATGGCTCTAGAATTTGGTGTCATTAAAATGGAATTGTAGTAGATGGAGGTGACCTTGCCACTCAGCCCTTATAAGAGAATGTATGGAACACTCTAGCTGATAAAAATTATTCTTAATTTAGTAGTCTTTAAAAGGAACTCCCAATGAGCATCCTTTTAAAAGAGGTCTTATGTGAGGACTAAGAAAAAAAATGTTCCCTAACCAAATTCTACAACATTTTTGATATAGAAAAATGACCTTTGTGATGATCATATGCTTAGCTTACTTTCTTTTTCTTTGCTTGATTTCTTCTTTTAAAAAAGGCAGTTGTTCCTCTTTCCTCTATCATACTTGTTTTTCAATTTCATGTAACCACTATTTTCCTCAGACTATAAAGGCAGAGTGGAGCCATTTGTTTTGGCACAGGAACAGATAGCAACCAGTGATGATTGGAGAGTCTCAAAGCTTGCTGCTTTAACTTGTTTTCTGTCAGTCTCTCTGCTCTATCTCTCTATCTGACTCTCATTCTCTCCAGGCTTGTTTTGATAAGCCTGTATGAATACAGTAAAGGAATGGATCTCCCTGTGCTGTTGGAGTTGTAGATGTGTCAGCATTTCCATAACAGTCCCTTTTTGTACTGTGGGGGTGGGGGTTGACGTTAACTTGGCTGAAAAAATGTGTTTGGGCAGAAAGGACTCAGCCTGGGTGAGACTATTTCTTGAGTCTTAGAAATACCAATTTCCCTAAAGGAGGCCCCCAACTCCTCAAGTACTACAGTTAGTGGTTTCAGCTTTTGTTGACCTTTTTTCAAGCCTAAGTTTTATAGCCTATTAGTGTATTGTATGGACTTAGGGTTTTTTTATTTTTTATATTTTTTTATTCTTTAGGTGAGGTTAAAAAAGCATCCTAAATATTTAAGCTGTTTAATTTAGAAAAGTTTTCATTTCTTTCACTTGATCAATTGGGTCTTTACAAAAATTCCAAGAACTTGGGTGGGCTTGGTGTTCACCCACTACCCATTTCACCAAGATGTTTAGCTTTGGAGTACCATTCCAGGCTGCCAAGAGGCAAAGCATTTATGGAAGAATATACAATTATTATTTTAAAGAAACCCAGAAAAACCTTAACATCAATAAGAACCAAACAAGAGTATAAAGCTACCTGACTTTCTGTGCAGAACTTGTGTCTTATTTTTAGGGAGTTATAAGTGTTTTAAGCAATAACAACTCCTTTGTCATGCTTTTAATGGAAACACAACCCAAGAAGTAAAAAGTAGATCCTCAACTCAGAAAAGTTAGGGATTGCAGCCCTATTAGCCCTCCCCACGTCTGGATCCACAGCTTAGTATCTTTGCCAAGTCCAGTGGTTCTGTCATTGCTGACCACACCAGAAGGAAATGGAGGATTATAGGCAACCATTCCAACAAACTATGTGAACTTTTGGGGAGCAGAATGAGCAGTGTCCTGCCATAGAAAACCAAGCTGTGGCATCAACCTAGAAGAAGACAGAAGTAAAGGAATGTTGTGAAATTTTCATAATAAAAGACCACATAATACATAGTTGAGGTAGCCTTCTAGGGACCCCCACCCCTTGTCATTGGCTGACTGTGGCTTTTAAGAGAGCTGTATCTGCACCTTCACTACTTTCATCTGACTATTTTTATGAGAACAAAAAGTAAATGGGTGCTACTTAAATACTCTCCATTTATATTTATTGAAAGCAGCACTGCCCAAGGCAGAGTACTTCTGAAGGCTGTTTTGTGCCAGCCCCAATTTTCAACTCAGGTGGTTTTCCCCCTGGCCCTGGGCCTTGCATCCACTACTGCCTTTGCTGCCTCAGACTTTCGCCTCCTTCTAGCCAGATGATCAAATGAGAACGTATAGGAGTAGGCCAGTTTCACTTGTGAGACTTTCAGTAAAAGTTATGAGTGTAATAGAACTAAGGAATGGGATCTGAAAAGAGCCACAGCCATGCTGATGGTATTAGAAAACATAGCAGATGATAGCTCACTCCATGCCACCCCCTTCTCTCTGTTCTTTCCTGATTCTGAGAGATCAGAGAACCAGAAGGTGACAGAATAAGAAAAGAAAAGCTTAAGTATTTCAGTAGGAGTAGGGTGGAGGATGGAGGGGTTGGGATTTCCAACAAATTGGCTCAGTCCCTTTGTTGTCCCATATCATCATTGAAAGAGTATTCTAAAATATATCTTTTTTAAAAGCCCCAGTGTTCATGGAATATACTTCAGTGTAGTTTTTAAGGTCCTGTGTGCCCCATAATGCTACTATGGTATTACTGAGTAATTGTCCAACCTCATAAATGAATAATTTGCGTTGGTCTTATGTGTATAGGTATACATAATAAAGCAAGCAGCAGTGAATGAGACCCTAATATACTACAAATAGGTGCTTGGGAGACCTCTAATCCTGCCTGATCATCAGCACTTTATAAACCTTCTCTACCCCCAAGAGACTTGTAAGCAAAGCTATCCTCATCCCACAGAAAGGAGGGGAAACTGACAAGTTAAGTGTCTTGCCCAAGGCCAGGACACAAAATGGGAGCTGAACTGGGATTAGAAGTCAGAAGTTTCTGACTCCCAGCCAGGTGCTTAGCAACTCCCTGGGTCATCCCTAGCCAGATGGCTGCTGAAAAGTCAATGAGAGACCGTGTTGGAGCTCAGGACTGTATTTAAGTAGAGCTCCTTCATTTCCTAAAAATAATTTAACTTTAGTTTTAGAATGTGTTATTCTTTGGGATTCAGACTCGGTAGTACATTTTTACCATCAAAAACCTATGAAAAATTCACCATTGTATTAGTTAACAGCTTCCCTCTGATTTGTGTATACAGCACAAGAAAAGCATCTCAGATGTATTATGTATTTTATAACAGAATGTGTGTGTATATTTCAATTTTTTATGTATCTCACTTGCTTTCTCTTTACTTTCAGACAGTATTTGAGGGCACCAATTTCAGGAAAACATCAGTTGAAAACAGAGCTTAAGATTTCATGCACAATAAACTAAATTGCAACTAATTTTTCGTTGGTTATGAGTTTCACCACCAATCCTAACCATCTTAATGGACTTGGGGTACAAGAAACAGGAAAGGTAAACCATCGAAGCACTATTAACTACAGGATCTTCTTATGCTGCAAATGTGATTTGCTTTATCATAGGGAGCCTCAAGGTTCAAATGCATTTGATTAAGTGAAAATGGGTTCAAGTGTATGTCAATATCTAGTTCTGAGGATTGTCTTTGTTCATTTATTGTACATCAAGGTTACTAGACCAGTTTCATCTGTACTAAAACCCAATGAATAAGCCTTGTGAGAGAGGGAATTGCACACTATCAAGTGTTGATTTCTTTACCTTCACTAAATTATTTCAGAGAGCCAGCTTTTCTCCAACAATATACTTTGATGGATCTGTTATCTCACTAATGTAGACAAACTCATCACTGGTGGATAATGGAACTCTTCAATTCCTTTTCATCTTGTATGATTCTTCTCTATTCTTCCATAGTTTACTATAGAGTATTTACCCAACGGGTTCAAGATTGTGAAGAGACCGTAGAACAATTGGTGTAATTATCAGCCAGTTGGCTACTTAGTATAGGCCAAGCATCAGCAGAGTGGATATTGGCAGAAGCAGATCCATTGTAAGCCCTCTGCTTGTTAGAATCTAAAACTGATTGACCCTTCCCAATTGCTTTCCATTCAGCACCCAATGGTTATTGAAAAAATTTTCCCCAGGGAGGGCTTGTAGGACCATGTAAGTAGTGGCTTTGATGGGAGGCAAATGTCTTGCATTGTGGGAAAGGAAAGATGAAAATGCCCATTCAGCTCCCAAGAAAAAGGGGGGACATTCTCTCTGATACCTCTAATGGATTAAGGATTTGCTATTCTTTGCTTCCATGGGGCCACTTAGAAAGGGAGAAATCCTGACTGGTGGGCCAAGGAGTACTAAATGGGTGTTGATACAGGGCATTCCTCCCTGAACTATGAGGAAAATTGGTGACTATACAGAATGTGTCATGATCTTTTCTCTAGCTCTGATATTTCTGATGTTGTTCCTATTCGTGATCACTACTTCACATTGAGCTACCCATTTTGAACTGCAAAGATTTGGCATTATTTACCATTTAAGATTAGGGATTTGATCCTGTTGTGGGGAATAAAGGAACTTGATTCTCTCATTTAATCACTCTTCCAAGGGACTATTATTTGATTTAGTTTTCAATTTAGTTTTTTTGTGATTTTATTTTTTTAAAATAAGTGTTCATAGATATAGTTATTGTGTGCTTCATCACTATAATTTCCTCCAGTATCCCTTTTCCTCCCAGAGAGCAATCCCCTCTTATAGTGTTTTGAAAAAATCTGAAAATATGTAAATATGTGCAAGGTGAAACACTTATAAATCTTCCACACCAACAAAGTGGTGGGGATGAGTTATGTGTGTGTGCATGTGTATGTGTGTTTACTATATGTTTGTTTTAATTCTTCTTTTCTTCCTTTGTTGTTGTTAAGTCATTTTTCAGATGTGTATGACTTTTCCTCATCCTATTTGAGGTTTTCTTGGCAAAGATACTGGAATAATTTAATAGCTCATTTAAAAAAAAAAAACTTTACTTTCTGCCCTTGTAACAACTCTAAGACAGAAGGGCCAGGGCTAGGTGAGTAGGGTTAAGTGACTTGCCTAGAGTCACACAGCTAGAAAGTATCTGAGATCACATTTGAACCCAGGTCCTCCTGACTCCCACGCCTATTACTCTATCCACTGTGTTATCTAGCTGCCCACTCTTTTTACAGATAAGGAAACTGAGGAAAATATAATTTGCCTAGGTTCTGAACCCAGATTTGAACTCAGAAAGATGAGTCTTACTGACTCTATGCCTGGCATTCTATCCACTGTTCCACCCAGCTTCTCTTTTCTCCTTTAGTTCTTGTTTATTTTGGGCTTCTTTAATTTCCAAAGTCAAAGCTGACCAGTAAATGCTCTGAAGGAATTTAAGTGTTTGAAGGTTTCTTAGAAGACCTTAAGAACCTCACCACTAAAGGGTGGACTATGGTAGGAACACTATCCTAACTCTCTCCCTTCTCTGCTCTTATGTAAATTAGGTTAGTTTTTCCTCAAAAAGTATTGAAACCATCCTTGAGATTTGATTGACTCAGGGAACTAAAGTCTCAAGCTAGTAACAAAACTTCCATCAACCACCTGATTTCCAATGCCCATGAAGAGCTCCAGGTGCTCCCTGATGCTTGTCTGACCACAGTGACCACAATGAGCAGTTCAAGAGGCAGGGGAGCTTTACTCAGCTATAAGTCAACTCAGTGTGCTTGATGTTTTTGTGTAAAAATAAGCAACTCGTGACCATATATATATATATATATATATAAAACCTAGATCAAACTGCTGACCATCTTCAAGAAAGGAGAGGGAAGGGAGAGAGGGAGACAGTTTGGATCTCATAATTTCAGAAAGCATTTATTGAAAATTACTATTACATGTAATTGAGAAAATAAAATATCTTTGAATAAAATAAAAAAAATAAGCAACTCATTTCCTTCCAAAATTGAATATAAGCTACCAAGAAACTGGCCTGTGTCATGCTAAGCTAAGAACAGAGGCCTTACTCTAGTTTTTGTATACCCAGGTGATACTCAACCTCATCCTTTATCTCTTACTATTTTGGACTATCTTATTTTCCAGTTATATACATCTTTCATAGCATTATTGGGAAAATATTCATGTTAAAAAGATAGGTGGTTTTGTTTTGCTTTAAATCAGGAATTAACTTTGGTCCTCTATATATTTAACTTTTTTTACTGAGTCTGGCAAAGTAAATGAGTTCAAAGATTGAATGAATGAAAAATCACTTTTTAAATCATTTTTCTATGTGCAAAGTGTTGTGCCATGTGTTGGAGATTCAAGTAGAAAAGTGGAGTCAGTCCTTGCTCTTAGGGAGCCCACATTCTAACAGAGGAGTCAACATAGAAGGTTTCAGCTACAGGTAAGATGGAAAAGTCCCATGGTCCTTAAGGTATAGTGAGAGTGTAGAGTAGTATGTCTTCTTTAATCATAATCATTTCCGAAGTATAGCAAGGCCTCTGTTCTTAGCTGAGTATGATACCATTTAATAATGCCAAGGACTTTGACAGTGAGAATTTTCTTGCCCAGGTTTTTAACAGCCATGGTTGCTGAGGAAACAGAGACTGTAGCACCCACTAAAGCAGCTCTCTTTTCATATCTTTGCACAGATAGCTTCCTGGACTTATGATAGAAGCAGCATTGGTAGTCTGAGGAAGGAGAGGGTGGTGGTGTTAGGCTATGTGAAAACTGGATTGGAAGTAGGGATGAAGGCCTTGACATCACTATTATTCCCAAAGTATTTCAATTTGGGGTTCTCAGATGTCTTTAAGATGTGATAAGAAATCATGTCTGAAGCTGTGGTTATAATTTGACATTCTGGACCATGCCACCCCCTGTGTCTCTCTTCTGGTTCCTGCTGCATCATCTAGTCTGTCTTGCCTGCTCCATCGGGGACACACATGTACAATATCTCTCATATTACACAACATCTCCCCTTCCTATTGTTTATTCACTTTGTCACTACCTTAGTTCAATCAGTATAATGATGATGTGACTGGAGATTCTTTCCTTAATAATATCCACTGTGCCTTTAAAAATTCTATATAGTAAAATTCCATCATCACAACTTCAACAATCTTGGTACCGGAGGCAGGCATCCAGAATTGGATAGGCATCATAAATCATACATGTGTCAAGCATCACAAAGCTACTCTCAATCAACTTTGTAACTCGTGTTGTGAAAATAATGGAATAACAATAAGAGCTACCATTTATATAGTGCTTTAAGGTTTGCAAAGTAACTTACAACATTTTCTCATTTTTATCTTCATAACAATTGAAGGGGAGAGGATAATAAGTGCTATTATTATTCCCATTTTACTAGTGAAGAAACAGAGGAAGAACTTTTCCAAATTCATAAAGCGAGTGTCTGAGTCTAGATTTGAACTCAGATCTTCCTGATTCCAAGTTCATTGTTTCAGTTAACTTCCTTCTTACATAGTAATAAAGAGAAATTGTTGAGAAGGGAATTAGTTAAAAGGAGAATAAACTCCTCTAAGGCTATAAAAGGAGTCTAATTTGTGTGACCTATGGTAAAATTCCAGTTGGTCTGCTCTAATTAAAGCACTACACATTATTCAGGGATATGACAGCGAGACATATTAACCTCAGGGTTAATTTTCAACATATTTTTCATTAAAAATTTTCAACAACTGTATTTATTTCAATACATTTTCCTTTGCAATGCTAGGTATTTTATTTTGTACCTTTTAAAATATTATTAGGTATGAGCAGGCTGCCACAAAAAAGGTTAAGAACTCTCCTATCCCTCAGGTATCAGCTGGTCCTATTTTGCTGGTAAGTGTGCATTTCCTATTTTAGTTTTGACTTTTCATTGTGAATGTTGCTGCCAGTGTAGAACTTTAAAGTTATATGTTCTGTGGCCTTCAGATAGGCTTATTTGAATATTTCTGGAGGATTTACTAGGAGACTGGCCCTAAATAGAGATAGCAAATAACCTTTTGTATTAACATATTCTTTTTTCTAGGAGAAATTTCCAAAATGCTTTACAAATGTTATCTCACACTTAACTCCAAATACCAAGAGGAAAGTAGGAGCCAGAATATAGTTTTTACTGCCACATCCTTTGAATATGTATACTTCTTCGAACTACTATGATAATGATAACAATTTTTAAAATATCATCTTTCCATCTAGGAATATAAACAATTTGACCTTATCGAGGCCCTTACATCTTTTCTCTTTCTTATTTACCTTTTGTAATGCTTCTCTTGAATGTTGTATATGGACATCAATTTTCGAGTTTTGTCTTTTCTCTAGAAATGCTTGGAAATTTTCTATTTTATTAAATGACCATACTTTCCCCTGAAAGAATATAATCAGTTTTCATGGGTAGGTGATAAAACCAGTTTCGTTGCCTTCTGGAATATTATATTCCAAGCCTTTCAGTCCTTCATTGTGGAAGCTGCCAGATCCTATGTAATCCTAACTGGGGCTCCATGATATTTTAATTATTTCTTTGTGACTGCCTGTGGTATTTTCTCCTTGGCTTAGGAGCTCTTATACTTGGCTATAACATTCCTAAGAGTTGTTTTTGGGGGATTTATTGTAGGAGGTGTGATCTGTGGATTCTTTCAATTTCTATTTTGCTCTCTTGTTCAAGAATATCAGGGCAGTTTTCTTGGATAATTTCTTGTAATATGATGTCTAAGCTTTTTTTTTTAAACCACAATTTTCAGGTAGTTCAATAATTCTTAAATTATCTCTCCTGAATATATTTTTCAAGGCAGTTGTTATTTCAGTGAGATATTTCATATTTTCTTTTATTTTTTCCTTCTTCTGATTTTGTTTTAATATTTCTTGACCTTTCATGAAGTCATTAACTTCTATTTGCCCAATTCTAATTTTTAAAGACTGAATTTCTTCCATGACCTTTTGATCCTCCTTTTTCATTTCGTCCATTCTACTTTTCATGGAACTCTTTTCTTTATTGGATTTTTGTGCCTCTTTTTACAGTTGACTAATTTTGCTTTGTAAGCTATTTTCTTTCTGCATTAGTTTCAGTTCTCTTTCCCATTTTTCTTCAACCCGTCTTATTTGATTTTTGAATTCCTTTTTGAGTTCTTCTAGCACTTGAGACCAATTTCTATTTTTATTTGAAGTTTTACATGTGGTTGTTTGTATCTCACCATGCCCTGTTGATTCTGAGCATCATTCTTTGTTTCCATAGAAATGTTCTAGAGTCAGGAGAATCTTTTGCTGTTTGCTCATTTTCCCAGCCTTTTCTTTGCCTGTGGACTAGCAATTCTGAAAGCTGCTAATTCTGTCTCATCTGGTGCTGTTTTACAGGGATGGGCACTGTGAGATATTTTGCTCTGGGGCTAGGTCTTCACTGTAGCAGTGCAGGCTTGAAAGGGCCTAGTACTATAGACTTCTGGGCCTCATTGCAGACTGGTGCCAGGGTCTGGGACTTCAAGGGGTGGGTCTGAGGCCTGGGATCCCAAAGTTGGCCTATGCCCAAGTTCAGAATCTGGTGCAGTAGGTGGTTAGATGGTCAGCCAGTAATCCTCTGTGTGCATTTTTGCTTCTAGTTCCCACTTATCTTGTGAAAATCAAATATTTCTACCTTCCTTTCAAGTTATGTTCTGCAAGAGAGCTTCCTCACTGAATCTTGTTTTTGACTCCTGTTGTTTTGAGATGTTTTTTAAAGATTGCTTTGGAAGGACTGTCAGAGTGGTTTCAGTTTTCACTGGTACTGAGCCACCATCTTGGCTCTGCCCCCAGAATACGGTTTTCAAAGGGGGGGAAAATTGTAACTTGAAAAAATTGGTGAGTCTAGAAGAAGGCCAGCCCTGAATCTAAGGTTCTTTTATTCTTATCTTTTCGCCAGCCTAAACAGAAGAGACATCTAATAAAACCTACCAGAAGGAAGTGAACCTACTTTAAATGAGAGGAACATCCCGTTATATGCTGACTTCCTTCTTACACACACATACACATGTTAAGAATGTACTTTATTTTTCCAATTAGATCCAGTGTATCTTGTCCTGCAGGAATGTTGCAAAATATTGCATTTTTAAATTTTTAAAAATTATACTCCAAATAGAAGGAGATTACTCAGCCTGTCACTTACTTAGTCCATCCTCTCCCTTTCTATTTTTTAAATGGTTGCATGGGTGGTTAGGAGTCTCCCGATACAACACTTCATGCTAAACAGGGTTGACAGTTTAGTGATGTGGAAGCCATTATCTCACCTTTGTGCCTCTGTAGCTGAAGCCTCTTGCCTTTTCCTATTTCATAATAAATAACATTAGTGTTAAAGAACTTTTTTACACCTATTGGAAACATTAAATAGCTATAATTTCTTCAAACCTTTTATGGACGACATTTTAAAAATGAGAGAAATCTTATTTGGATTCCCTTAATTTTTATTATCTACTACAGCCTGGCTAGAGGAAAATATGCCTTCATTCCCAATAATGTGTATGTGTTTGCTGGAAACTGTTCCATACTCAAAAGTGAAGACTTCAGAGCCTGTTTCACCCCTGGGAGGCTTCTAAAGAAACTTCCTCATCTCATACTTTGTCTTCCTATGGTTCTAAAGCCAGACAGCAAGCCCCTGTGTTAAATTTTTCTGTCCAGACACTAGCTTTTATATAGAGGTGAGACTTAACTTGAAAATATTCTTCCTGCCTTTGGCTGGAATAAGTGATGAAGATAGAGGAGCTCCTTCAGATGTGGTATCACAAGGGAGATGGCTGGGTACAGGCATTTTCACACATCTGCTAAGGCACAAGGCCCAGGGCAGGCATTAGTGCTCAGGAATGTGATGTGTATTTGGGATGAACTCTACTGGATTTTGGCAGGTTAGGATAAATATTATCATGCTTCCATATGTTTTTTCAGGCTCTTGAAAGTAAAGTGTGCACATTTCCTTCAAATAACATGCTGAAATATTCTCTCTTTCTCTGTTTCCTCTATCTTTCTCTCTGACTCATTCTTTCTGCCTCTTTCTCTCTCGTTCTCTCTCTCTCTCACACACACACACACAGAGCACTCAGCAGAACATTCTTAAATACAGGATAGGTTGCCTTTCCAAATGCCAGTAGCTACTTGATGTGCAGCTATACTTTCAGTTATTTTTTAGATTCATATGTTGGAATATCTGGCTGGACAGGTGGGGACTAGGAGAATCTACAAGACCTGAACATGTCACTTCATTAAGCATAGTTTTCTCTCAGGCCTTGCCATTTTATACCCTTTTGCTATAAAAAGCATCCTCTGTTGAATTCAAATCAGTTAAAATTTCAGGAAACCTTCTATGTACCCTTTTGTTTGTTAGTATCTTTCTTTCCAAAAGTTGTCATACATCTTATTGGTATTTGCAGATTTAATGCCTTTCTCTCTGTTTAATGATTAGATTATATGGATTTGGGGGGAACATCCTTGCCATGCTTAAAATGTTTTGTGTCTTCTCTGAGTTAAGAAAGAACCTGAAAGGAAGACCTCTTTCTCATTAGTTATCAACTTCTGGCTTAAATATAAACTTTAAATTAAACAGGCACTATGTTGTTTCTTCCATTCCCATAAAAAGATCCAAATGGGAATGAGAGGATTGGGACATCTAATTGGAGAAGTGCTTCTTGAGCCCCAAAAGAACTCTATGACATCTATGGCTATGATTTCTGTAGAGATGTTAGTTGAGACCAGGTAAATGAGATTTCCAGAATAAAGTTTAATATGAAAAGAGAAGGGGAACAAACATAGAACCTCATGGAATCCTTGAGGAATGGAATGCAAAATGGTACAAGAAGAATATGAGGATTTAACAAAGGATCCTTAGTTAACTAAACTAACAGGGTATTAGTTTTGCCCTTTACATAAATCTACAACTATATGGCTCCCACTGTTATTACCCACATTAATTTCTATACCAAAAGCTATCACTGGTCAGTAGCAGATACATACCTAAAGTGGAAACTGGCTACCATTCTTACTTTTTTAAAAATTAAAAATTTGTTTCTTTTGAAACTTCCAAAAAAAAAAAACCATCCAGAAAAAGAATGTCTCCACATATGAAGAACACAGAAAGTATTCTGTATGAAATTACAGATTTCCATTTCAGATCACTTATTTTTTTAAAAGTACATAGTAAATGTTACACACTCTTTCAGAAATACCCTACTTCTCATACATATTTTATATGCTTTCAGAAATATCCTGTTTGTTTTTGCTTCCTTATAAACTTCCTTATCTTGTATTTTATGCATTTAAAAACTGTTTCAGTAACTCTTTAAAAAATTGGTTTTATCACATCTAGCAGATTGGCCAGTATGACAGCAAAGGAAAGTAATAAATGTTGGGAGTAATGTAGCAAAATTGGGACACTAATGCATTGCTGGTGGAGTTGTGAATTGATCCAACCATTCTGGATGGCAATTTTGAACTATGTCTAAAGGACTTTAAAAGACTTTGTGTTATTTGATCCAGCCTCACCATTGCTGGGTTTATACAACAAAGAGACAATAAGGAAAAATACTTGTACAAAAATATTTATAGCTGTGCTCTTTGTGGTGGCAAAAAATTGGAAAATGAGGGTGTGTCTCTCAATTGGGGAATGGCTGAACAAATTGTGGTATCTGTTGGTGATGGAATACTATTGTCCTGAAATGTAATAATGAACTGGAGGAATTCCATGTGATCTAGAAAGACCTCCAGGAATTGATCCAGAGTGAAAGGAACAGAACCAGGAGAACCTTATACACAGAGACTGATACACTGTGGCACAACTGAGCATAATGGACTTCTCTACTAGCAGCAATGCAATGATCTAGGACAATTCTGAGGGAGCTATGAGAAAGAACGCTATTCACAACCAGAGAAAGAACTGGGGGAGTAGAAACACAGAAGAAAAAAACATATGATTAATCACATCGTTCGATGGAGATATGATTGGAGATGTAAACTTTAAATGATCACTCTTTTGCAAATATTAATAATATGGAAATGGGTTTTGAACAATGATGCATGTAAAACCTAGTGGGGGAAGAGGGGAGGGAAAGAACATGAATCATGTAACTTTGGGAAAATAGTCTTAATTAATTAATTAATTAAAGGGATTTTTTATTTTTTTGAGTTGGTTTTACTGTTGCAACCTCCCTCTATGTAAAAGTAGTAAAAATACATGTAGGAGCCATGTCAAAACATGTGTCTCTTTTTGTCAGGAAGCAGGTAACATCATAGTTCCTTTAGCATTGGGAGCTACCTAGTTGTAGATTTATCTGGAGGTTAAGACCAGGATCCTGGTAACCTAGCTTAGTGTTCTTTATTGAATTCTCTCACTCTTCCTAACCCCATTATATTCCTCAAGAATTCCTTAAGAGTCTATCTTTGTTCTCCCTCTCTTTGGAAATCTCATTCTCATGGTTTCTTCATGAGATTAGTCTTTATTTATCAGAGTTTTAAGTCTTTCAAAGCTGCTTTTTTCTTCACATTGTTTGTGACCTTGTATATATTGTTCTTCTGGTTTTGCTTACTTTACTATGTATCAGTTCATAATACCCAGGCTTCTCTGAAATTTTATCACTTCTTAGAATGTAAATATTCTATTATGTTTCTGTCGCAATTTATTCATTCATTTTCCATTGTCTGAGGCAATTTAAAGGACCACCTTAGAATCTGGATCTTTTCTCATCTCCCTTTAATCCTCCAGGATTAAAAGGTTTATTTTAGCTGGTTACTGTTCCCTCCCCTGTAGTATCTTACCTTCAACAACTCCCACTCCATCCTTGCTCATTTTCCTTTTAGGTTCAATTTCTATATCAAACTGTGTGTTCAACCTTACTTTGCCCAATTCAAATACAAGTTCAGATACAGTTCATCTGATGTCCACCTCACCTCACCCCTTCTTCTGTATTCTCATTTACCTCAGTTTTGAGAAACTCAAAGGTCCACCTCCTCTTCTTCCTTTCTGCATTAGTTTATTTCTTTTACTCTCCCTTCCCCTGCCCTTCTGAAGGTACCTTGTCAAAGCTTCTTCCTGTTGCTCAAATTAATCTACTTGCCCAGGTTTAATCTTCAAGTCAACCATAAATTATTTTCTGCCATTTCATTCCTCCATTGGATTGAAAGTTAATTGCCTTTAAAACTTTTATCATCCATGAATAAATGTTGTTTCCTATTTTTGAAACATTTTCTCTATATAGAACATATATAAGAACCAAGTTGCACTAATAAAAGATGACTTAATTATTCCTTTTTTCCTGTTTAATTTCAATTTATAAAAATAAATTTCAGTTATAAATAATCTCTCTACTATTTCCTCCTCCCCCACCCACTGAGATAGCAATAAGAACCAAGTCCTTTAAAAATGTATTTATTTAGTCAAGCAAAACAAATCCCCACATTAGCTGTCAAAGGAAAATGCTTTAATCCATATTGTCTTTTGACATTGATTAGTCATTGTGTTGATCAGAGTTCAAAATCTCTTTTTTTAATAGTTCGTAATTCTTTCAGAATTTTTTTGTCTTTACAATCTTATTGTTATTGTATATATTGTTCTGGTTCTACACATTTCACTTTGCATCATTTTATATAAGCCTTTTCAGATTTCTCTAGAGCCATCTCCTTCATCTTTTTTTACAATTCAGCAGTTTTCTATCACATTCATGTACCAAAACTTGTTTAGGCATTCGTTAATTGATGGGCATCCCTTTAGTTTCCAATGCTTTGCCACCATGAAAAAAAAAGCTGCTATTAAAATGTATGAACATGTTAGTCCTTTTCTTTTTTCTTTTATCTCTTTTAGGGTAAAGACCTAGTAACCTGAGTCAAAGGGTATTGCACAATTGCTTTTTGGGCATAATTCCAAATTGCTTTCCAGAATGACTGAACCAGTTCATAGCTTTACCCATAGTACGTTAATGTACCTGTTTCCTCACAGTTGTTACAGTATTCTAATGCAATTATTCTTCATATTAAGTGAACTATTTTTATGTGTATGTACTTTTTAATTATGTGTCCTATTCTTTCCTGTAATCCAAAGCTAAAAAATAGGTGGAAAATCCTATACTAATAGACCAAATGGCCTATTTGTTTCCCTAAATAGTTAGAAACAAGTCCTGAAAGATCTAGTGTCCCTATAATCCCATCCAGGGAATCTGTTTCCTTCCATGGAATGACCAGTATTAGGAAAGGCAAGTTAGTCTTTCTGGCATAAAAGGAGCTGAGTGATGGATCTTTCATGGATTTCTATTCTTATTTCAATTAATTGGAGACTGCTGACTCCAGGGTTTGTTGCCATGTGTCCATTGTGTCTCCACCAGAATATAAATTGAGGCCCTAGAGAGTGGCCTGGATCTTGCCATTTATATGAAAAGATTTTCTCTCATGTTTTTCCTCTTGTTGGGATTTCAAGGAAAGAAAACAATCAATGACAATTTTTAGGAGGCATTTAGAGAAATCA
This sequence comes from Gracilinanus agilis, assembly GCF_016433145.1. Taxonomy (NCBI): domain Eukaryota; kingdom Metazoa; phylum Chordata; class Mammalia; order Didelphimorphia; family Didelphidae; genus Gracilinanus; species Gracilinanus agilis. The sequence continues at coordinate 174,036,510 of NC_058133.1, forward strand.
GGAAGTTTTAAGTGTCTATTCATGTGTCAAGGTGGTAGAGAAAAGGCAGTCTGGGTTTTGATATTACTGGAAAATAGAAGCTGAGCCAGTAGTAGCAAGAGCTGACTGAAGGTGGGTTGAACTGGATGGGCTTAGATCCATTGCAGAACTATCATCACACTACCTTGAATTTCCTTCTCCAGTTTGCTGGAATGGCAGTGTGGTGTTTATGAATGGTTTTCTTAGTCAAGGCTTATGACTTCATTGTCAGTAGCCCCCATATATTATACACTGGTGAGGATCAAGAAATGATGGGAGCTCTGAAATCAAAGTCTTTCTAACATCCAGTTCCCAAAACACAAGAATAACTGGAGTCAGCAGGAGACTTAAGGTAAGGTAAAAAGAATACTGGGTCACTTGATAAGCTCTTTAAAAGCCAAGACTGCTTCTGTTTGTTTGGTCTTTTCCCTCAGCATTTCTTCCCAAAATGCCTCCAATAGGATTCACTGCACAGTGAGCACTTGAAATTTTCCTAGGTTCATTCTATATTCCACTTTGTCCTAGTCCCCTAGTTGTTATTTCCATAGAAATCATAGAATCATAGCATGAGAAAATAATCCCAAGAAGTAAAATGACTTTGTTCAAGGTCATACTGATACTAAATGTCATGGTATCACCTGGTAGTATCAAATTAGAGCTGGAACACCTCTTAGCAGTTATATGGCCCAAACTCCTCATTTTATAGTTGAAGCCATGCAGATAGTAAGTTGTATAGCTAAGATTAAAGGTAAGATCCTGTGTTTGCCAACCCATCACTCTTTCAACAATTCAACCAATCATAAGCATTTCTTAAGTGCCTATTTTTTACCATGCACTAGGGGGGTAAAAAAGCCAACCTCCCCCCCCCCAAAAAAAAAAGACAAAAGACAGTGCCTACCCTCAGGGAGCTTAAGACCAGGGACTAAAAACACCATACTCCTGGGATATATTGTAGATATTTTACAAATGGAAAAGTATTTTTACCCATAAAACTATCTTACTTCAGGACAGCTTTGTCAGTTGTACTTTTTTTGTCACAGGACACAGAATGTTTCTCATACTTTGTAGTTTTCATATTTATTCATCCAAAGAAGTCTTTGGGATTTATGTTATACAATTCAAAAGTAACTCTTGCTATTCTAGATTTTATTTTATTTGATCTTTGTTATTTCTGCTAAAAGCATATTTAGGATCTAGTATCCACTTCTGTCCTTTTTCCAAAATCCTGCAATATGTATTACCACTGAATCTGAAAGAATTCTCTCTCTACTATTGTGCCATCTTCTTCTAGTGCTAAAGAAGTCAGCCCAGTAGTAATTTATGTATATGTGTATAGCTATTTCAGCTAACTACATATTTATATTTGTTTATATATGTAAGCTACACATGTATATTTAACTACAAAATAGTTGAACACATGGTAGTTTGGGGAAAGGAAAGCACTAGCTATTGTCAGAGCAGGGTGAAGGGATCAGGAAAAGTTTCATTCCAAAACTAGTACCTGAGCTATGTTGTAGAGCAGTGATTCCCAAAGTGGACGCCACCACCCCCTGGTGGGTGCTGCAGCAATCCAAGAGAGCGGTGATGGTCACAGGTGCATTTGGGGGCAGTGAATAACTGTAAGGGGGCGGTGACAAGGGGCACTAAGTAATATTTTTTCTGGAAAGGGGGCAGTAGGCCAGAAAAGTTTGGAAACCACTGTTGTAGAGGAAAAGAGGGTCTCTTGAAATGAAAGCGGTAAGGATGCTATTCATTTCAAGGATGGAAATACAGGGCAACAGACTGGGAAATGAAGTGTTATGTATGAAGTAGATGAGCTGAGAACGCTATTACATAGTGGGGAGGAGGTGTAATGTCCAATATGTTTGGAAATTTAGGTTAGGTCTAGGTTGTATTGGACTTTAAAATCTATACAGAGAAACATATTTTAACCCAGAAGCAATAGGAAACCACTGGGATTGGTTGAATAGGGGAGTCTTATGATCATATCTGTAGTTAGAGAAAATTACTTTGGCAGCTATGTAGAATGGATTATAATGGTGAGAATCTTGAAACAAAGAAGAAAAGGAGAATAATAATAATAATAATAATAATCCAGACAAAAGGTAGGAGTAGACTAGTATATGTTTAACAATTGGCTTTCCAAAAAAAATGTTAATGATGCATTTTTAAGTTTAAACTGCTTTATTGACATTTTCTCCATCACCTTCTTAAACCTAAATAAACTACAAACCAATAAATCAAGCCCTGGTTTGTAGCATTTGCAGATTCCCTGGTATAAATAAATATTCATGCTGAAAATTTAACATTTAACAATCAGCCCTCATGCTCTAGGTTGAATTGGTTCCAGCACACTCCTGAGAAATAAGCCTGAAGTTAGTTGTATGTGGAAAGGAGAGGTTGGTTATGAGAAACTTTGTTAAGGTAGAAATGTAAAGATTTAGCAAGTGATTTGATATATGGGATGAGGGAGAGTGAAAAGTTTAGGATAGTGCTAGATTATGAATCTGGGATTCTAGAAGGCTAGCAATGCTTTAGGGAAGTTTGGGATGAGGTTCAATTTCATTTTGTACACGTTGAGTTTGAGATATCACACATTAATTCTTAGACAGTTAGCTAGCAATTAATCACATGAGATTGAAACTTGAGAGAAATATTGGGGCAGAATACAAATATACATTTATCTGTGAGTCATATGGATAGAGAACAGAATTAAGTTATCAAAGCTGATGAAGTACTTTGAGATTGCCAATGGAGAAGATAAGCTGGCAGAAGGCATAAAAGAAAACAAACTAGCAAAGGAGATGGGGAAGGATTGGTTCCAGCACACCAATGGGAAAGGGGAAGGAGTGGTCAGACAGGTAGATGGATAACCTTGGAGGAAGAATAGTGTCAATTTTTTCACTGAACAACGATGTCCCCCCATTAGAGCTGGGTGTTTAAACCCAGTTCCCTTCTAGCAACTTCTGCAAGGAGTCTTTCCTACTCTCCCTCAATTCTTGTGCCTTCCTATGGAGATTACTTCCCATTTAATACTTACCTATTTGGTATGTTAATAGTTGTTTGTATATTACCTTTCCCATTAAACTATTTGCTGCCTGAAGGCAAAGACTTAATAAATACTTGTTGACTTGAATTGTCTCTAACATTCTTTGACTTACAATCAATCAACAAAAATTTAAGTCTTTGCTCTGTGGGAGGCATTGTACACATATACCTCACTACCTCATATACCTGTACCATATTTCCTGTCCAATGCTTCATAATTTATAGTCTGGCCTTTTAATTTGCCTCCTTGCTCTGTGTATAATGTATTAGTTAGATCTTAATGATGGGTTAGCATAGAAACTGATAATTTAGAAAGGCACATGGGTCAGTCCTCATAGACATATGGGCTGATTCCCTCCAACATAATACCCTCTATACAAGTATATTCAACTCCTACCTATGCTTAACTCTTATAAAGGTAAAGTGTAATCTCTCTAACCCTACTCCCTCTCCTAGTCATATTAAAGGGGTGTATATAATAGACAGCTGTGATTTTTTTTAAAGAGATCATCAAATCACTCTTTAGATTCTTTTATCTTCTTTTACATATTTTTCATGAGATCAAATGTTATAAAAAACCTGCAGGCTTAATATGAATTTTTTTGCTCAAATAATTTTGACTCCATTTACATATTTTGTATATTTATATTCATCACTTCTTATTGAGTTAGCTAATTTGGATATCATATTCACAATGAAATTGGGTTTGAGTCTTTCCTTAGTAACAGCATCTGAGAAACATGGGGAGGCAGTATGCTCTAGGAGATGGAAAGCTTTAGGCAGAGAGACAGGAAGTTGTCTTTAGCCCATTTCCTGGTTCCTCTCTTTGGAACTGTAGACGCTGAAGCTATATCTGTGCCTCAGTTTCTCTGCCAATAAAATAAAGATCCTTTATTGTATATTGCAAAGTCAGCGGTATAAGTTGCAGCAAATAGTTTTTCATTTGTGTGGAGGTGGCTGCCCATCTATAAGTGGAAATCTGTCAGATGAGGGCTTTTTTTCCAAGAGGAAGTATATTTTACCTACAGGATAAGGTGGAACTTTAATTTTATTATAAAACTTTACATCAGAACTGCTAATGGCCATTAAATTACTTAGAGGAAGATTGCCACAAAGAGTTTATTATTGTTGATGGTGGTGGTGTTGTTTTAAAGAAAAAAGCTTAAAAAATAAAACCAAAGGATACTTGGTAAGCTGAATTGCTCATATAGCACAAGAATGTTGCTCTGTTTAAAAATAATGGGAGATTTGCAGTCCTTTGAAAAATTTGTTATAGTCCATTTTCCATATACTACTCCACATTTCTGAGCTGCCTGCCAAATGATCCCAGGTGTGGGATTGCAGCAGGTAATTTCCTGAGCTGTATTTGTACAGATGATTTTTTGTGTTAGAAGATGATATCTGCTCACCTGGCCTCTTAGTGACAGAGAAATCCTTTGTTTATTCATTTAGTAGGCAGATTAGCCCTAATGAATATTGGCTTCCTGGAAATAGATACAGGTGACAATAGGAAAGTGAGGCCTGGGGAGAAGCAGGACAAATTCCCTTTTCTTTCTTCACCTCTAAATAAAGGTAGCTTTCATAGAAGAGTGTATTTAAGTCAGAAAGGAACATAAAATACTTCAGCTACAAATTTGGATTTTATATAAGCATTCTTTTACATTTCAGGTAGAAGAGTGTTATTCATTTGATAACCCTTCCCCCCAAAAATTCTCTAAACTTCATCCATTTTATTTTCATAACTCAAATGGTTTCTCTTTCTCAAAAGAGTTAAATGACAAAATCTGACTGAAGACTTTATGTTAGTTTAGGTTAGATGGGCAGAGCCAGCTGACTGAACAAGAAAATATGTTCCCCAAGAGTCCCTCCCACTATGCTCAGCAATAATTTTGTGAGTTAGTAATTAACCACATAAATTCTCAACTTAAATGTCTGTGCTGTGGGTTGATCATGCATCATCTGTCCTCTGTAGCAGATTAAAAGAAAAAGTGTATTCGACTACATTCCTTCTTCCCCTTCCTCCACCCCCAGTCCCTATCTTCCATTCATGCCATCTCCATGAAACATTTATTTGCTTTCTTAGGCACTGAGGATGAGAAATTCATCTGGTTATTACTTTGACTAGAGAAATTATTAGAGGAGTCATCATGTTATGAGCTTAAAAATATGCCTGAATGAGAGAGATACCTGGAGGGGCTTGCTGGGATAGCTTTGAATAATAATGAGAGAAATTACACATTTGGAGACTTATTTTAGAGCTGTGCAAAATCTATGTAGAACAACATGATTAGAGAAAGAACTGTTTGAAGTTATTGCTCCTAGTCCCCACTAGAAATCAGACTTTAGATGTCCATACCAGAAATGTTTTTACTACAGTGAAGGAAGGAGCACTTTCTCACATTTTTCTGTGAATGGTCTGGAGATACATTATTCCCAAGGCATGAATGTGTAGACACAGATGTGAAAATCTCTTAACTTCCAGCCCAACTTTTCCAGATCTTATCGCCATAATTTATTTTGTATTCTCTAAAGACCCCAAAAATGTCTTCTTTTGCATAACTTTATACATTGGAGGAAAAGTTAAAAAGCTCACTCCAAGCACATGCTAAGTATTGAAGATAGGATTTTGTTGGCTTTTGCAAGCTGCCTTTTGTAGTTGCCCATAAAAGCTAGAATTTCAAGAGGGAAGTAAAAAAACAGAGTTTACCTTTCCATGAAGAGGTAAAATTTATGATGTCTTCTTGTTATATGATTAAGAGTATTCCAGGGCTGTGATAGGGGATTTTGAACATTGTGAGACATATATGAATTGGAGACAGTAATAAATTCTGAATGAATTTTTGTTTGGTTTTTATTTAGATTATTTTATCCTCTTAAAACTAATATTTATATAACCTTTGACCAAGCAGAGAGGTCCAAAATCTCTCCAAGGGTGAGACAATTTCTGACTGGTTTGAGTAGCTTAACTGCTGCTCTATTCTGTCAAACCTAGCCCAGATCACCAATGGACTAGGTCAGTGATGGGCAAACTTTTTAAAGAGGGGGCCAAAGGAAAGGAAATGCTTATCTGTCAGTCTGTTTCTAAGGCAACACTTTCGAAGTTTCATTATATTGTATCCTTCTCATTATATTTGTCAGATTAGGAATAAATAATGTGGCACTACCATATAGAACATTTCAGGGGGTCCACATCTGGTCCGCGGGTCATAGTTTGCCCATCACTAGACTAGGTAGTTACTCATCATGCTATCTCACTAACCATTTGGCAAAGCTATTCTGAATATCCTTAGTATCATTATCTCAATGGGTACACACTTCAGCTTACTAAAATATAGAAAGAATTTCTTTAGTAGACTATTCAGTTATAGTTAATGACTTTCAAAGATGTTGGAAAAACTGAAAATGACATAGATGTGGAATATTGTCTTTGAAGGCAGTCCTGCCAGCCTGTATTCAGTGGATTTTTTTCCCCTTTCCATTTAGAGAAAACTGTAAGGACAACAGTCATTATACGATTTTGTATTTTAAGTATTTTCATAATCCAACATAAATTGGCCCACCCAAGGATTATGTCTGTCTTATAAAGATGTGTTTATATAGTCACTGGGTGAAAGATTGCAGAAGTTGAACCACTAGTTTTGAAAGTTGAGCCAGACCAGGAAAAATCAGGATACAATTTGGCACTTATGGAGACGAAATGATTTCCTTTTTAGCTGCTGATTTCTACTGGGAAATGTATCCTTGGACTGAAAATTGCATCCGGAAAAATGTTTATGTAGTGTTTTTTCAAATGACTGATTATTCTTCTAACCTTTAACACGTACTGTGTCTAATTTTGTTCCTTTTAACTCCTTCATGACTAGAGAATTTTTCTCCCTGTAGGGGAAAAAAAAGTAAAATAATTCTTTGCTGTTTTGTCTGCAAGAACATCTTTTTTTCTTACTAGTGGGGGCACAGATTTCTCCCTGATTCATAGTCATATGCTCCCTCTCTTGTAGACACTTTTTTGTGTCTCTTAGAGACACAAATTTGGGGGATCCTTTTTATTGTTATTGATTAGATGTGTGCCTTTTTCCCCAAAACAGGAGATTTCTAGCATGTTTTAGAAATTATATATGGGTCACAGAGTCTTTTTAAAAGGATTGGCATTTTTTGCCTCAATTTCTCTCTTGTACATTCAGGGTAGTTCTGGGCACAAATTGCTGAGGAGCAAACATCAGCTCTCACCAGAAGAAGGTAGCAAAAAGGAATCAAGCGCCATCATCTCTGCTGGGAAAATGGGTTACTTGAAAATATTCATTTGAGTTGCTTGGAAAGCATGACTCCTCTGTCCAGTGTCAGAAAACTATCCTTAAGGATGAATTTGAAGCTGTACTTTTGCCAGATGACCCAGGCAATTCTCATTTTACATATTCCTTTGCAGAGATAGCTGGGGAATGACCCTGGACTCAAGTAACTTTACAGAAGATGCCCAAGGAAGGAACACTATGACTCACTTTCTTGGAGCTCCGTAAATACAATTAGGAAATTTGAATGCAATTACTGCAAGTTTGGAGCTTACTTTAAAGAACACATTAATTTTTGTGATTTCTTCTTACTATAAATCTGACAACTAAATTTGGTTTTCTTTTGGAAACCTTCCACCAACAACAGTTCCTGAGTCAAAGATGAGAGTGTAAAAAAAGGAGGCAGGAGAGTGGAGGCAGCCTGAACAAAGTTACATTTTGGCTGAAATTGGATTTTATCTTCAGCCTTGATGCAGAGAAGATTTATATCTGAGGGTGCAGATCCAGTCCAAGTTCATAATTTATTTGATTGATGCACAAACTTATTTAAAGGGAAAGATAAAGCAATGACTGAGAGTACACTTTAACTGTTGCTAAATACTAGAATAACAATTGGTTTGGGAAGTTCTCTGAATGTTGAGACAAACTTTTTTTTTCTTCCAATTGATGGATTGGAATTTGGCAGGTAATACATAAAACTTCAGCTATCTTCTATTCTAACTAGTTTGACAGCTGTGTAGAACCAGGAATAGAGGGATGGAGGAGAGGAGAGAAAAGGATAGGGAGGGATGGGGAGGAGAAGAGGAAGAGTGGGGGGGAGAAGGAAAGAGAGACAGAGAGAGACAGAGAGAGAGAAAGAATGGAATCCAGCAGATCCTGTGACAGAAACTGTTGACCCTTCTTTGTGTTGATTTTGCACTGTCTCGTCAAACATCTGGAAATCAGCATGTTTGCAGTCGTCTCACAACATGATTTTGCATTTACATCATTGTGCTAGCTGGTAAAAGTTTTCTTACTTTCAGGAAAAAAGAAAAATCAGCAACTCTTATACTGTCACAAGGTCAAGTGGTGATTGGTGATGCTGCCTCTTCTAAACACATGTTTAGCCCAGAAAAGCTCAAGCCATTCCCAAAAATTTGGTAACCATTAGAGGACTTCCTAAGTCAGTTCCGGATGTCAGACCCAAGGTGGAAGGGGGACGAGGCCACAATGAGTTCTCTGCAGCTTTCCACCAAAGGGATTTAATCTGGCAGCTGATTGAACCAAGGAGCAACTCACGCAATGACAGAGCTAGACAGGAAACACTTCTGAAAGCAATGTTTTGATAGAGGATCATGAGATCAGGCGAGGAGCTGTGAACTTTACATGTAACTGAGGCCAGATAACACTGAGGTAGCCACCTGAGGGCTTACAATAAGAAAGGAAATTAAAGGATCATTTAAGTGGAGAGGGACCAGACAACTTAAATGCAAGTTTCTTTCTTTCTTTTTAATTTTTTTCAAAAGAGAACACTAAAACATATCACATTCTTTAAAGGAAAAGGATTTTTGTTGTTGTTGTTTTCTTTTTTTTTTTTCCATAAAACATTCTACCTTCATTATTCAGCTGTACATTTCAAACCTGACTGATAGCATAAAATGTTGGAGCTAAACTCATCAATTCCAGCCACCTTTTTTTTTATAGTTCTAAAAAGAGTGATCTTCCAAAGAAAATACTACATTGAGCAGAAGTTATGCTTTTAGAAGATGGACATTTTATAATGATGTTTTGACAACTCACATTGTTCCCCTTGCATCTCCCAGGCCTGCTGGTGATTGTATGTATGTCAGGGAGGGGAAGGCACTGTGTCTAATAAGGAGTCTCGGATTTAATTTTCATTCTCTAGGGTTCTGGGTTGCCTTTTATTTTTTATTTTTTAATATTTTAAAGTTTATTCATACAATTAATTAATTAGTTGAGGATATTTTTCCGTGGTTGCATGATTCATGTTATTTCCCTCCTCTCCTACTTCCCCATTCCTGGAACCGACGAGCAATTCCACTGGGTTTTTGTTTTGTTTTGTTTTGTGTTTTTTTCTTTTTTAAACCCTTGTACTTCGGTGTATTGTCTCATAGGTGGAAGAGTGGTAAGGGTGGGCAATGGGGGTCAAGTGACTTGCCCAGGGTCACACAGCTGGGAAGTGGCTGAGGCCGGGTTTGAACCTAGGACCTCCTGTCTCTAGGCCTGACTCTCACTCCACTGAGCTACCCAGCTGCCCCAATTCCACTGGGTTTTACATGTATCATTGTTCAAAACCTATTTCCGTATTTTTAATATTTGCAAATAGAGTGATCATTTAAAGTCAGCATCCCCAATTATATCTCCATCAAACCATGTGATCAATCATAGTTTTTCTTCTTCATTTCTACTCCCCCAGTTCTTTCTCTGGATGTGGATAGCATACTTTCTCATAAAATCCTATGGATTGTCCTGGATCATTGCATTGCTGTTAGTAGAGAAGTCCATTACATTTGATTGTACCACAGTGCTCTTGTTGCTCTGCATAAATTCCTGGAGGTCTTTCTAGATCACATGGAATTCCTCCAGTTCAACATTCCTTTCAGCACAATTGTATTCAAACACCATCCAGTACCACAATTTGTTCAGGCATTCCCCAATCAATGGACACCCCCTCATTTTCCAGTTTTTTGCCACTACAAAGAGCATGGCTGTGAATATTTTTATCCATCTATTTTTCTTCTAGGTTACCTTTTAATATTGCAGAAACTGCATAGAGGGGCTCTGTTCCTCATGTTTGAGAATTTACCTTCAATATGCCAGCCATGCCATTGGAGAAGATGAGGTATACATTCACAGAATCTGGCTTTGGCATTTTTGTTCCCTGACAGCTCCTTTGCTAATCCCAGGAACCCATGTGTATTCTTCCTAAGCTTCCTCATTAGGCACTACATTTTTGTTTATTTTCTCAATTGACCCATATGCAAAATAAGTAGCCAATATAAGTTTATTTTGGTCATGAAGGGCAAATTATTGTCTTCCTTAATTTACCTAAATTTAAATCTAAATTTAAAAGAAAGAAATATAAAAGAATGGAATACTATTGTGCCTTAAAAAATGACAAACAGATGATTATTTTTTTTAAAACCTGGAAAAACTTAAAATGACACGAAGCGAAATGAGCAGAACCAGGAAAATATTGTACATAGTAAAAGTAATAATGTGCAGTGATCAACTATGAATGATTTACCTATATTCAGCAATGCAAGGATCCAGGTCAACTCAAAGAGACTCGTGATGAAAAAGGCTGTCCATTGCCATAGAAGAAACTGATGGGGAGTCTGAATGCTGACTAAAGTATACCATTTTTCACTTTATTTCTTTCATAAATTTTTTTCCTATATAAGTGACATTTCTTCTTTCACAACATGATGAACATGTACAAACTATATCATTCCCTGCTTGTCTTAGGGAAGATGGAGGGAGAGAATATGGATAGCAAAATGTCCGAAAACAGTCATTAAAAATTATATCTACATGTAATCTGGAAAGGACAAATATAATAAAAATGTTAAAAACAAAACAAAAAATAAATATTTAAAAATTCTTGTCCTTAAAATAGATGTTTCTAATCAAAGGATCATAGACTAAGAGTTGAAGGGGACCTCAGAAATCATCTTAACTCCTTTTATGGGTGATGAAACTGAAGTTAGAGGTTAAGTCACTTACCCTGTGTCACTCAGTAAGCCAGGAATCAATTCTAGGTCCTCTATACAAAAAAGCAGGTCTTTTACTGTACCTTGCTATTGTTTTTTCCTGACTCGATTATCATTCATCTGAATTTGTATATAGTATAGATAGAGTGCCTCTGTGACTCATACTACTGTGACCAGATTAATGGTGTCACACATTATTGATTCCTTCTCTTCCTCTGTCCAGCTGCTAGATCCTTATCCAGCTGGAACCTTCAAGGGTTCCTCTCTCCATCATAGCTATTGTTTGAGCCATTGTCAGTCATTTCATATTTTGTATTAGTATATCATACATAATATACTTTTGAGATAAAAGTTAATGTAAAAGGGGCAGCTGGGTAGCTCAGTGGATTGAGAGCCAGGCCTAGAGATAGGAGGTCCTAGGTTCAAATCTGGCCTCAGACACTTCCCAGCTGTGTGACCTTGGGCAAGTCACTTGACTCCCATTGCCTAGCCCTTACTACTCTTCTGCCTTGGAGCCAATACACAGTATTGACTCCAAGATGGAAGGTAAGGGATTAAAAAAAAAAGTGTAAATACTAATACTGACTAGGCAAGTAGACAAATTTTATTAGTTCTCTAGCTAATTTTAATCCCTATTAATTAATCTCTTCAAAAACTCCGAAGACTGCCCAGTTTATCCTCAATGACTACCTATCCATGATTTCCTTCCTATCTGTTATTTCTTTTTCCACATGAAATCAGATAGTAAATGAGAGTGACAAAGGAATTTTCTTTAAGGGCCTCATCCTGAGGAAGGAGTCATTTTGTGTAAAGAAGTAGTTGAGTCTTATTAGCTTATGCCTAGACAGCTGTAATAGCCTTCTTAATGGTGTCTCTCTTTCTTCTCAGCCTTTTCCACTCCAGTTATCTTTGTTAAAAGGACCTTAGTGCCTTCTTATGTGCTCTAGGACAGAGTACAAACCCCTAAGTTTGTGACTTAAGACATGTTCAGAGACTTTACTTATATGCATCATCTCCCTCACTCCCCAGTTGTTACAATTAAAATTCTCTAGAAACTGCATATTAATTTATAATTATTTATTAGATAGTGAAAGCAGGTTGGAGAGAGAGAAGGCATCTAATAATCACATGACCAGTCACCTAACTAACCCGAGCTCACTGCTCACCTCATGTCTCTATTCCTCAGTCCAGGGAGCTACTTTCTAGGAAAAAGAGTACAAACTTTCTTGATCTATAGCTTATAACCCCAGTAACATCACTTTTTCTAGGTTGTACAGATTTGATCTCAGTTTGGGTCAGAGGATCAGTCTTCCAGACACCAGGAGTCACATAGGACAAGAGGCATCTTTCCCATAGTATGCATATATTCCTTGTTCTTAACCCAATTGGTGAGACCAAAAGAGGTTTTCAAAACTTTCCTTTTAGAAAGGAAAAAGAGGGGTGCAAATTTTTATTAAAATTCACACACAGTCAAGCTCCTAGATACTATATTGTGTGTGTGTGTGTGTGTGTGTGTGTGTGTGTGTGTGTGTGTGTGTATATACACATATACAAATACAACAACCCTAACCCTTTGACTTACTGGCTTTGGAAAACATCCTTTGGTATTTGAGACTTCTTGAGCTTTGTGGATGGATCATGGAAAATCAGATCTTGTTCACTGATAACCTATTAAACAACATTTTTCTCTTGTGGTTGTGTAGCTTTGTTCCCCTGTTGGTAGTGAGGGCTTTGGTTAGGCTCCTTGGGGACAGAGTAGTATAATGGGAAATGGTTTAGGCTGTCCCTAAATATGTCCCCTTGAACCAGTCACTTAAATTCATTGAACTCTTTGGGTACAGTAATTCTTACACTACCTCCTTCACATGGCTATTGTGAAGATCAAATGAGAAAATAGTTTACAAAGTGATTTGTAAATCTTAAAAAAGCTGTGGGAATGGGAACTGAGTGGACTTGGCTATAAATAACCTATCTTGTAGCTAATGACCAGAGTTCAAATTTTCCCCATCTCTTCCCTCCACCCTTTCCCCTCCCTCTCCACCCCTTACTCCCCCCAACCCATTATCCCCTTCACACCCACCAAATTGGAGCTAAAAATCAGGAAACTGATTGTTTCATATAAGTTCTATCAAGGAGCAAAGTTGTGCTTTGGCAAATATTAACTCCAAGGAACAATATGTCCTTTTGGCATGATGGAACAGCAGAAGGAGGTTCCCAAAAGGGACAAATTGCTGTTACTCTAACATAATGCCCTGTGCTTGTGGCCAAGTACCACCTAGCATTTCTTTCTAGATTCCTTACCACATGCAGGCTGTCATGGGCAGACATATGTGAGAAGGTTTTTAGGTTTGACTTTGGAAAAATTTACCTCGCTTTTGAAAACCTTGGGGACAGGATTGCTTAGCATGTTCACTTCCCAAGCCAGGCCGTGGTCTGGTTTTACAGCTTATAGTGATCTCACTTCAACTCCAGGGTCCAAGATTCTTGGAAACCTCTTACATAGGCTGGACCTGTCTTCTTCAGAAGAGCAGTTTTTCTACATTTTGCAAGATCATGATTTACTGGTAAAAAGACTGGTTTGGAACCAGAGAATCTGGATTCAAATTCTGGCTTAGCTCCATAATACCTATTTGACCAACTTGAGCAATTTTTCTCTTTTCTCCTGGCCTTTGTGTTCTCATCTGTAAAATAAATTGGTTGAATTACATGACCCCTAAGGTCCCTCTGTACATAAATCTTTGAGCTGATTTTTAATATTTTAATAGCCCTTTACAAGTTCTTAAAGTGTTCTTATTGACTGAGTCTTATAGCAAGTATTCTTATCCCATTTTAATGGATTAGGATGGTTTCCCTCTGTCTCAGAAGGCTGGGGCCATGGTGCTGGAATCACTCTGCATATTTTTGGATTTTTTTGTACCAAATAGTCTCTGTTCCATCATACCTTTATTAAATGGTGTGCCTTTTTAAATTTAGCCTATAATATAGTACTTATGAGCTTATTAAAGAGGAGACATGGTGAAATGTAAATAGCCTTGAACCATGGATTATGAGACCTGGGTACTAGTCCAAAATTTGCCATTAACTAATCTCCAAATGATCTCTTGGGATTCTTCCAGTGCCTAGAATTCTAGAAATCAATGATTTTATAACTATAATTGCTTGTAAGCAAGACAACAGCTAGAGTATGGCAGCAGGAAATGTTCTGTCTCAGAAGTTTAGTTTTGTTGCTTGACATATTACTGAAATCAGAGGTGAGAAGTGGGGCTTCTGATTTTATAATTTATAGACTTCATTTGCTCACATCTTTCCTCCCATCTCCTTGATTGTCTTGTTGAGTTTGGTGTTTGGTAGCATAATTCCTAAGCAGGATATGGGAATTACATCTCCAGGCTCAGCCTCAAAGTCCTGATTGATCCACAGTTACTTCTAAAAAAGAAAATGCGATTTGAGGTATTCATCATAAAGAGTGAACACTTTTATTTTTTTAAAGGAAGATTGGAAAGAATTTCTAAGAATGAAAGCTGCATTGGCCAGGGAAGCTTGTGATAGTTCCCTCTCTTATTCTCTTTATATAAAGACCTTTCAGCAAGGCCTCTACACAACCTGGTCTCTCAGCCTTTAGTGGTCTGCACTAGCTGTTTTTCTTTCCCTGAGAGTGCTGATTAGTGACTTGCGGTGTGGAAGCTGATTTATCACAGCTCAGAGTTGCCCCTTAGGGGTTGAGCAGAAACACTCATGAAGGAGCCCTGATTAAAAAGAGTGGTAATGAAGACAAATGTTTCAGAGGGAGTAGAGAGCAAACCAGGCTTTGGCATTCCCTGCCTCTCTGCTGAGATTTTGGAGAGAAGGTAACAGTGGCCAAAGGAAATATTCCTTCCCCCTGCCCCCACCTTGTTGTTTATTTCTCATGGCACTGGAAACATTTTTCTTGTCCTCTTGGGTGTTCTAACTCTCACTTGTTAACTGCTTTCCAGGCAGGACTGCAATTAGCTCCTGGCAGATACCTCACCATGTTGCCCATATATCCATTATGTCCCAAAGAAATTTGAGGGAAATTTTAACACTTTGACCTGGAGCCATTTTCAAATTTTTCAGACCTGACAGTTTTGCCTAATTTCTCAGGTCATTAAAACATACATCTGTTTTTCTAATGATCTTTACTAGATTTGATGTTGAGGTCTATAATCACCTGTTTCATTTCTAAACAACCTAGAATTTGTTCAAAGACAAATTTCTGTTTACAAGATTGTTTCAGATCACACCTATGTCAAAAAAAAATTCAAATCTGATGCCAGGCACTGCAGCTACTATTGGAAAATTCAAATCTACTATCAGGCCATATAACTCTAGTCAGCTTTCCAGAACATTTCCAGAGTGGTTTTGGAAAATAAATGGCATGCTCTGCATACTTCATACTTGTCTTGAATTTGCAGAATAATCAATGCCAACATTCATGGTTCCATTCTCTTCTTTTCTTTGGGGATTTAAGATTCCTTTCTGATTTCTGTGCTTACTTCCTCCCAGGAGATTTCTTTAATGAGGAAATGCAGGAAATATTGAGCTTTTATGTCAGGATTACACAGGGAAACTGAGCCACACTGAGTAATCAAAGCACCATATCCTGTGATGTGGGGGAAAAAATTTTTGAGAGCGTTGAAGGGAACCTTGTCAAAGAGTTCTCAATGCTGATCGAGTGCCTCCACTGTACTAGGGCATCATTATATTAGGTGTTGGGGAGGAGGGGATATAGACAGAGAAGAACCAAGAAGGGAAATGCCAATGGCAACAAAGTCAGGATTTGAACCTAACTCTCCTAACTTTTCCCCTATATTACCCATAATGCCTCACTGCTCTGCAATATCACTGTAAGTGTGTGCCAAATTGAATTAATTGTGAAATGTATATGTACTATAACAGGTGAAGGCACAAGACTAAAAAGAGATAGAGTCATTGAGGTTAAACCTAGCAGGTCTCCTAGAGGGAGGTTTTAAGAGAGGTTGAGGAAGTGGGAGACATTGATTAGCTGAGAAGAAAGAGTTCTAAGTGGAAGACCCAGCATAACCAAAACACAAGAATGATCAAGCAGTTTAACTTAGCTAGAATGAGTAGTTTGAATAAGGAGATGGATGGACTTCACAAGTTTGGTTTGCTAAGGATTGGAATTAAGAAAATACTACCCTTACCTGACTTAATACAATTTTGCTAAAAAGTTTTAATATTGGTAGGTGGGTGAGGGTTTCTGATCCAATCAGAAAATTTCTTATCTCATGGGGAAAGAAGGACTTAGGAGAGCTACATTAGATTCAGAGATCTCCTGAACTACTGAAGGCTAGGGAAGAATTCAAGCCTAGGCTCTTCAGATGGCCATGGCTGAAAAACAGGAAAAGAGATAGAATCAGTCCTATGAGAAACATGTAAAAGTTGTCCTTGTGGCTCATTTGGAACTTTGACCCCTCCTGCCTTAAGAAAAAAAAAAAGTTGTGAGCTTAAGGTTTCCCAAGAGAACATATTTGAAGTCACCCTATTTTGGTGAAGGTCCAGGGTTAAAGATCAGCATTAAAGGTTGAGGAGCACAGATAAAGGCAAAGGTCTGATAAGGCATTTAACACTTTGAGATGTCTAAACTGAAGATGGGTCCTCCTTGAAAAGGTTAAAGCCCTTCCCTTATTGGGAAGGCAAGGTCAGAGTCTGAGGCTGAACTAGTGTCAAGTACAAGGTCTGTAGGAAAGGCCAAAAGTTGCTGCAACTCATCTGGCAGGAGATGAAGGATTTAGGATGCTATACTGATTGCCAAAGTTTAGAGGATGACTTAAGGGGTATACAGCAGGGCAGTGGAATTCCATATAAAGTCAAGTCACTTTGATTGATTTTGCTGTTAACAGTTCAGTTGCAAAGAGAAGGAAAAAAAAAATCTGTCTTTTAGTAATCTTTAAGAACAGTCCAAATCCTGCCCTTAGCTGCTGATAAGTTGTTCCAGGTCCCAAATACTGGCGCCCTACTCTTTGTTTTTCCTGGCGGAAAATGGGCATATTAAGATTTCACGGGTATCTTGATACTTCTTTGATGATCTGAGAACACATCAGAAAAACCAGATGAAAAGGGGAAAAGGAAATAACTTATTTCCTTAGCCTCTTGTAGAAAATATATGGAACTGTGCCTTCTGTGACGTATATTGGCTCACATTACCAAATTACCTGGAATCCTTGTGAGTTTTGCTTGTTGTTACTGTGGTTGTTTCTTCTAGACTGATAAATTGTAGACTGATAAATTGCTGGTCAGAAGTTTGTTTGGCATATAGTTTGAGCACATGAATATCAAGGACTAGCTGGATGCATTAGAAGATACTAGATAGGTAAGTGTAATAGGGAAATTAGAGAGATCTCCCCCTGGCTTCAAGAATATTTTCTCCAAATTTCTTTGCCATGTGCTAACTTACCATCTTATGCTTCTCTCTCTAATTTCCCTATTACATAGGTAAATAATAAGCAATAGTAATGAATATACTAAAAAAGAAATGAGAGGGGCAGCTGAGTAGCTCAGTGGAGTGAGAGTCAGGCTTAGAGATGGGAGGTCCTAGGTTCAAACCCGGCCTCAGCCACTTCCCAGCTGTGTGACCCTGGGCAAGTCACTTGACCCCCATTGCCCACCCTTACCAATCTTCCACCTATGAGATAATACACCGAAGTACAAGGGTTTAAAAAAAAAAAGGAAAAGAAATGAGAGAGAAAAGGCCACATGCCATAAATGAGCTGGAAAATATGTGTAACAAAAACTGACTACAATCACTTAGAAAGTGTAATCTAGAGAAAGCAAATGTTCGAGACAAACATTCAGGCTGTGTGTGTACACACATTTGCACACATATTTATATATCCTTTGAAAATATGAGGGATATTAGCCAAGTGAGTGCTCATGCCAGTGAACTTACATAGAGATCTGAGTACCAAAAGGAAGTTCAGTAGGTATTAGGCTCTTCTTTTACAATCAGAAAATGACTTGTCTGAAGTAGCCCCTGGACAATGATGACTGAAAAATACCTTTACATAAAAATCATAAAAGACTATGTTTCTGAACATGGTTACCCAGAATGGTGAATCTGAAACTCTACTTTGTTTTAATACCAACCTATTTATTTATTCAGTGGATTTTTAAACACAAAAGGAAGAGCATTTCTTGAAGTCTCAATATTTAAAGGCCTGGGTCAGAGGGTGCCTCTTCATGGAGCCTTCTGTAACACACCTTCATCCAAAAATGAACCTTTTCTGCTTTGAACTTTCTTTACTCTTGCTTTTTTACTTTCACATTTGTATTATGTCATATAGATCTCATATTATATAAATGCATTTTCTTATCTTTTCCCCATTGTAGATCATAAAGCTCCCTGAGAGCAAAGAACATTCCATATTCATCTTCAGGTCTGTTACTTCAGGTCCCTTGTAGGTGGCAGGTGCTCTGTTCCAGTCCAGCTAGCATTTATGAAGTGCCTAATATTTATATGGCTCTGGATATACAAAAACAAAGACAAAAGCAATCCCTAACCTCAAGCTTTCATTCTACTGGGGGCATACTCTATTGCCATAAACTGTTGAGTAGATTTGTAATAACTTGAATACTTTAATGCTGAAGGAGCTAAGGAAAGGATTCCTTTAGGAGAAGCCTTGAGAATCTAAGAAGTTGGGGAGAGGAAGCAGAGTATTCCAGGCAGAGGAACAGCCAGTGCAGAAGACAGCAGCAGGACATGGGATGTCACCTGTGAAGAAGAGCAAACAGGTCGATTAAGATAGTAGGATATATGACAAGGAAGAACTGTGCTCTCTGTTGAAGTAAGTTGAGTATATTTTCAGACTATGTTAAAACTTTCCCAGAAAATAGTTCCAATCAAACCTGTAAAGTTCCCACAAGCCCAAAGTGATTAAGCTCTAATCCAGGGCAGATTGACCTGATTTATCCTTTGGATCCCTATCTTCTCCTTGATAGTCTCTTTCTTTCTAGGTTTTCACACCACTCTTTTTTAATCTCTTTCACCATATCTTCATCCAAGTCACATCCACTAATCCAAGACCGTCCTTAGTCCTGCCTCTTCTTTTTTCTCCTCTACACAATTTTACTTGGTCATTCATTAGCTCCCATAGATTCATTTCAGGTAATTATCAAATCTATTTGTCCAACCCTAAACTGTCTGCTGGTGTTCTGTCTCACAGATCCAACTGCCTGTTGGGTATTTCAGACTGCATTTCTGATACATATCTTAAACTCAATATTTCCAAAAGAAATGAACTTTCTACTAAAACTTCCCTCTTCCCAACTTCCCTGTTACTGTTGAGGGAACTGTTATCCACCCATTCATTCAAGCTTGCAAGAGACTGTCATCCTCTACTCTTTAATCTTTCTCAGTCTCCTCCCCACAACCATCTAGTTGACAAAACCTGTCCTTTCTATTTTCATAGCATTTCTCACATATTCACCTTTCTCTCCTACCAGCACATCCATTAGATTGTGAGCTCTTTGAAAAAGGCAGAGGCATTGGATTTGAAGTCAGGAAGACTTGAATTCAAATTAGACCTCAGTCACTTACTAGTTGTGTGACCCTGTGGAAGTCATTTAACATCTGTTTGCCTCAGCTTTCTCATCTATAAGATGGTGATAATAACAACCATCTCCAATTACTATTGTGAGGATCAAATGACTTAAAGTTTGCAAAGTGCTTCTTAAAACACTATAAAATGCTATTTTATTTGTAGTCTCTGTACTTTGCACAGTACCTCCACATAGTTAGCACTTAATAAAGGTTTTCTAATATGATTTGAAATTAGAACCATCTTGGATATAGAGCTGGTAATACCTCAGTATCAGGTACTATATAATTCAACCTTTGTTTTCTTCAAAGTTTGGGGACATATTTTGTGGGCGTCAGAGAGCTAGTTTAAAGCTGACTTTTACTACACGAGTCAGATTACATCACTGTCAAATACCCACTAATTATCAGGGAATTCATAGCTGCATTAGGTAAATGTCACTTCACTGCAGTAGCCTGGAATTAGATTGCTTTCTTCTTAGAATTAACACCATTGAACATATCACATTATGAACCCATGCAAACAAGCTACAAAACTTAATTTACACAGAGACATAATTTGTATTTTAAAAAACAACAGCTAAAGAGGATATTTTGCTTCCTGAACTATTACCAATCTGAGGCAAAATGCACATTGCTGATAATGGCTAGTAAAGTATTTTAAAATATTTTGCAACAGTTGTCTTTGATGCCAGATTGATGCTGCTATGTACATCTGTATAGTAATTCAAGTTATTCAGTTTCAAAAACATTTATTAAGCACCCAGCCTAACAGTACAGCTATGCAGCTATCCTTTATTATTACAAAAAAACAGGCCCATTCTTTGGTTGGGGCACATTACAAGTGGTGATGTCTTTTTTTTTTTTTTTTTTCATTTTAAATTTTATTTTTTAGAAAAATTTTCCATGGTTACATGATTCATGTTTTTACTTTCTCCTTCACCCTCCCCAACCCCCCCCCCCATAGGTGACACACATTTCCACTGGTTTTAACATATGTCATCAATCAAGACCTATTTCCATATTATTGATAGTTGCATTGGTGTGGTCGTTTTGTGTCTACATCCCCAATCATGTCCGCATCAACCCATGTGTTCAAGCAGTTGTTTTTCTTCTGTGTTTCTACTCCTGTAGTTCTTCCTCGGACTGTGGGTAGCATTCTTTTCCATAAATCCCTCAGAATTGTCCTGGATGATCGCATTGCTGCTAGTACCAAAGTCCATTACATTCGATTTTACCATAGTATATCAGTCTCTGTGTACAATGTTCTCCTGGCTCTGCTCCTTTCACTCTGTGTCAATTCCTGGAGGTCTTTCCAGTTCACATGGAATTCCTCCAAAAACTGGTGGTGTCTTGATCATTTTTCTCTGTGACAGTTGTATACTACAGTCATGGGGAGGAACAGAACTATTGAGAAGGATGGACTCTTAATTTCCATACAAATCCAAAACAACTAATCCTGAGTTACTTTTCATTAGAGCACCCCAAGGTGATGGTTCTAGCATCCTTTTTGCCCTATGCTCTTAGTATGTCTCTCTCTTTTTTTTAAACTGATGAAAATTCTGTGTCCATTTTGAAACTAGAGTTAAAAAGAAAAAAAAAAACCCTTTCCATTTTGAAATGTAAAAATTCCTACTTCAGCTTAAGAAAGACAAGAAATTTATAGTTAACAAGTCCAGCTCCATCTTTCCCTAATGCTTCCAGGCTTTGACATTGTGACAGATATTGCTGGTAAGATCATTTATTATTTGGAGGTCTTTCTTTGATCAAGATTGTAAATATAAACATAAGTGATAATACTTTAGGATCCAGAGTGGACAATTTTCTATTGAAGTAAGTACCTTAACCTGTTGAATATGCCTGGTGAGTATACTATCCAGCTCATTTAGGATTCTAAAAGAGAACCATATTGTTCGATTTGTGGAAGCCACAGGAAGACTATAGGTTAAAGGTTGACATTACAAACATCACTTATAAGGGGCAGCTAGGTAGCAGAGTGAATAGAGCATCAGGCCTGTAGTCAGGCATTTTTGGGCTCAAATCTTGCCTTACATACTTCCTCACTGTGTAACTCACTTAACCCTAATTGCCTACTCTTAAGTCACTTAACCCTAATTGCCTAGCCCTTATAGTTCTTCTGCTTTCAAATCAATACGTAGTATCAATTTCATATCAAAGTAAGAGTTTAGAAAAAGTCACAAAAATTTACAAATTACCTTTAGTATATGTTTTACTTTGCACCTGAATTCCACCTAATTGTAAAAATGAAAAAAGGTATATGTTGTTCTTTTGAAAGAGACATGAGACATGTGGGAGTAAAAGTATGTACTTCAGGTTGATTTCATAAGATTTTCTTGACCTGTTGATTTGGGACCTTGCTCTGTTGAAACTGACCTGTATCTAAGTGGGGCATTAGTTTTCAATACTATGGCCTCAGTTTCTAGGAATTACATCCCTACATAATGTCAAGTCTTCACAGAACACTTTTTCAATCAATCAACACTGTGAGGGCATGCTGCTTAGTACTAGATAAACAAAGGCAAAAGTGAACTTTCCATGCCCATAGGGAACTTACATTTGAGCAGTGGAGACGATATCTGGAAAAGGAACATAAGTTGTTATGGAAGAGGACACTGGGAGGCATCTGGAGGGATTAGGAAAAACTATAATTGTGTTTTGAAGGCAATAAGGGATTCCAAGGGGTGGAAAAGAAAAGGGAAAATGCATTCTAGGCATGAGGCATAGCTTGTGTCAAGGCAGAGAGATGGAGTGTCATTTATGAGAAGCAGCAAGGAGGCAAGTATGGCTAAACCATAGATTTTTGTAGGGAGGAGTAATATATGAGAAAACTAGAAAGGTAGGAAGAGGCCTGGATTGTAAAGAGCTAAAAATACCAAATAGAGGAGTTGATAGTTGATCTCAGAGATAACGGAATCACTTAAGAGTTTACTGAGTAGAGTTGAGGTGCTTGATATACGTCGATTCATGCTTTAGGAAAATCTCTTTGATGGCTCCAGGGAGGATGGATTGAAGTGGAGGGAGGATTGAGATAGACCAAAGGAAGGTATTGTAGTAGTCTGGGAGATATTTGAAGAGTGGTAGCTGAGTGAGAGAAGAAAATGCATGTGAGCAATGTTGTAGAGATAGAAACAGCAGGGTCTTAGTAACTGACTGGACATGTGAGGTAAGGTGACTCTGAGGTTGAGAACCTGAGTGACTGAAATGATGGTGGTGTCTCTGGCAATAACAGAAAACTTCAGAAGTTGAGTATATTTCAGGGAAAAGGTCATATATTTTGGATTAGAAAAGTGGAGTTTGAGGTGTTATATGACTTCCCCTGAAACTTAGGGGGAAAGCTAGGGCGGGGTATCTAACTGAGAATCATCTACTTATAGATGAAAACCAAACCCATAGGAGCTGATGAGGTCACTAAGTATGAGAATATAAAGAAAAGAGCATCTAGAACTGGTCTTTGGCATACAGTGGGTATGACATGGATGATGATTCAGCCAAAGAGACTAAGGAATAGTCTAATGGTTAAAAGGAAAACCAAGAGCATGCAGAAAAAAGACAGCTGTCAACAGTGGCAGATATTCAAGGAAGATGAGGATTGAGAGGAGTCTTTACATTTGGCAATTAAGTGATGGCAGTTTCAACTGAGTGATTAAGCTGAAAGACCAGATTTCAGAAGATTTGCAAGAGAGAGGAAAGGAAGTGGAGGAACCACATGTAGATGACCTTTCCAGGGACTTTGAGCAAACAGATATTTTTATCATATTTAAAATATCCTTATCCTTTTTTTGTTTATGGATCCATCAAATATCATTTGATAAAAAAAGAGAAATAAATAGTTCTAGGCAGTATTTGCAACAACTGAGCTTGAAAAATCTTAACTTTTCTAGAATTGTTTATTTTTAATAGCTCATTTTAAGAATCGTATTAGTCTTTGTTATTTTGGATTGTTATGTGACTTAGGTCTTATGGTTAGTAATTGAAATCATTACAATTCAGGGAATCATTTAGAATTGGCTGATGATCATTCTTTCCACACCTCAGAACTATAGATGATGGGGGCTTGTAAAGAGATTTTCCAATATACTAAAATGCAGCTCCTCACATTTTTGCAGCCCTAAATTTAAATTTCCAAATTTGCCACTGCTCAACTATTTTCAAGGTAGCTTTGCCCTATTCAAAAACAGGTAGAAACATTCTTTTGGCAACTGTGATTTTTGTTGTGTTCCCAACTCATTATGTTCCTCACAAGGTTGAGAGAATTGGTCATTCACCTCAGAGTCTTTGCACCAATATCAAGCAGACTGAGCATCTCCAGCCCACTGCAGAAGCTAGAATGTCCAGTGAAGTGAATCATTTAGAAAAAGGAATCAAGAGATTCCTTCCCAGAAAAAGTGTGAGTGGAATCAAAACCAGTTTCCTAGAAATTAGATTAAGAGGATACCTTGAGAATCATGGGCCTTACATCCACTTGGTCTGCTAATGTTTGAGGGAAATTTTTTCTGGAGAAATAACTCATTGAACAAGATTGCTTGTAGCATCCCCATGTAGCTTTTGTGTAACTTTGAAATGTAGAAATAGACTGCACATGTCTTCCAAACAATGAGTGAAGAGCTCCTCATTTATGGTTGTAAATTAATAAACAGGCAGACAGTCCCTGCATAAAAGTTTTATACTGGTACTTTTCCTTGAGAAATGACCATATGTAATTGGACCCATTATAGTAGTGTACATTTATCAAATACAAATGTAATATGTAGCATTTTGATACAGCATGATTTAAAAATACATTATGTTGAATTTCATGAGTGTCCTGACAAATGCTGAGTGTGCAAAAGGCATTTTACCCCCAGCTTTCTAATCTGAACAGTCACTTCAAAAGCATATTACAGATTTGCTACAAACATGAAATTTGAAGGGAGACACAGTAAATAAGGAGTTGACCTTGGAGACAGGAAAAAGTGGATTCAACTCCTGCCTCCAGAAAGATGTCCCATATATACAAAAATGTTCCTATCAATACTTTTTGTATTAGTTCCAAAGAACTAAAGGGGAAGAAGGTACCTGGCAGTTGAAAAATGGCTAAATAAATTGTAGTATGGGAATGAAATTTGATATTATTATACTGTAATAAATGTAAATATGAAAAATTCAGAGAAACATGGAAGATTTATATAAATTAATGAAGTACAAAGCAAGCTGAACAAATGAATGAATAGCATTTATTCGCTGAGGAATACAAATAGAAAAGTTAAGTAGTGCCTGCTTTGCACAATGATCACAACATAAAGAGGAGAAAATTAAGTATCTAAAGTCTGTTGATTGTACTAAACAGTTTTGATTTCAAGGGATGACAGGGAAACTTTTGACTGCTGGCTCATTTGGAAGAAAAGAGGTAGACTATATGACCAATGCATTAAATAGTTTTGTTTGCTATCACTTACATAGGAGGATTCAGGGAAGAGGATGAGAAGAGGGAGTCACTTTGTAACTCAGTGGTATTTAGAAGAAAAATAAGAAAAGAGCATGTATATATTAAATTCTTGCCTCTAGAAATTAATTAACCATGGGCAAGTTATTTAATCTTTATACGCAACAGGGAACTCTCCAGTAATAGACAGTTTCAGTGCAACAAAATATCACAAAGATGCTATTGAGCAATTAAGCTTGCTTATCTTATATGCCAGTAAATGGAATAAAGTAATGGTAAGGATTTTTTCAAAAGAAGGAAAACCATCTCCTCCCTATCACACATTCCCCTCACCTTTGACATGACCCTGATTGAGGTACCACAGATCAATGTTATCCCTCTATATAATCCACCTTGGTGAAGAGTAATGAAAGGTTCAGTAAGACTAGTGGATATGTTCAGCCTGCTCCCAACATTGCCAGAGATGGCAGTGGTGGGTGTTTTTGTTATGTTTTTAAAAAGATCTTACTTTGAGTCAGAGAGGGTGTAGGATTCTAGAACTGTATAGATCTTAGTGCTCCTCTATTTTAAAACATTTTATGTGTCCTTGAAGTTGTTGATTTTCACTGAACTCTGTAGTATAGAGCACCATACTTTGTGAAAGTAAATGCTTAGGCTTGCTCATGGGCATTATTAGCATTAGTTGGTGATGATGTGGTAGAATATGTCTTGTCTTTGTATCCCCAATCCCATCACAGCACCTTGAATTCAGAAAATGCCTACATTCTTATTGAATTCAACTGAATTGTTTAATCCAGTTGCTCACACACCAAGACCCATTTAGTGTGTTAGCATGGTGATCCCCATCTGTAACAAGAAGAATTCTTTGTCATGTGGGATATCCTGAAACTTGGCACAACTTCATAGGTGGGAAGTAGAATAAGTCAGAGTTCTCACAGATGACTAATGAATTTCTTTTACTAAATAGATTCATCTTGGATAAACATGAATGAAAGCAACATTTTCATTCTCTTGCAATAGTTGGTTTCTGTGTGTGTTTTTCTCTCCAAATTCCTTTTGTATCAATTGATTCCTCTCCCATTTTTCTTTTAATATTTGTTCCCTCATTAAGTCTCCTTCACCTCTTTCCCTTCCAGTAAGTTTGGTGACTAACAGCTTGATCAGCTAACCCAGGATTGGTGTTAAGTTAACTGTCTGCTTATGCTGTATGTTAACAATACAGATAAGATATTTGCATGATTTATTTCATTTCTCTCATGAGTAACTTAGCTTTGACATTATACTCAAACTCAAAGGCTTGCTTGCATTGTTCTCGTTAGCAAAAAACATTGCTGGGATGTAGTTAGTAATTGGAGTCAGCTGCACTGAAGACTGCCTAGCCAGACTGTTATTTTAGCCTACACTAGTAGGATTTTTAATACCAGTTTGACCTTACTTTGAAACATTCTCAAAATACCATACTTTAATATCAATTCATACTCTTATATTAAAGACAAGGCAAAGTCCCTAGAGAAAAAGAATAGTTTAATGAAACACTTTCTTCACCCAAATACAGTAACAGAGGTGAATTTTTTTTATTCCAACCCATTTGTGAATACCCTCATAAAAAAAAAGAAAAGAAAAGCTAAATGAGGGTGAAATTTCTACCTATCAAGGCATGTCGTTTACATGTGTTCAGGCTATCATATCACAGACCAAAGAAACACATTACCTGTGAATTAATTACACTTCTGAATACAAAATACAAAATACCATTTCCCTGGTGCTTTTTGCTATCATTTGAGAGTGTCAGACAAGAATATTGTCCCTCTCTTTGGGGAGTAAAAAAGACACAACTGGTTAATGAGAGAGAGAGAGAGAGAGAGAGAGAGAGAGAGAGAGAGAGAGAGAGAGAGAGAGAGAGAGAGAGAGAGAGAGAACAAGCACAATTCTGGATTCTTTTTCTTTCTCTCTGTCTCTCTTTCCTCTCTTTTTTTCTCTCTCAACATTTAATACCCCTGGCATTTTGGCACTGGTAAATTTATAGGCAGGGAATAGAGTGTTAGAGCTAGATACTCTTTATGAATGAGTGTGAGAACCCCTAATGTTCATTCCAGCTTCAAATCCATGATCCTTTGACTCCAAGTACATTAAAAATGTTATAGTTGCTTCAACAAGTTGGTGTTATGTGTTGTTCTTCTGGAACAATTGCCTGGAAATCTCAGCATAGAGACCAAGTCGACTGTGGTCAGATCTAAGTTGTATGCTATCCCATCTGCACCATGCCTTGGGTAACATGCTGTAGCCAATGACTGTGAACTGCAGATCCTCTTTCACATGGTAATGTCACCAGTCTTCTCTTAATGTAGGAGAATGTTATTCACTACCCTCCAAAATAATCTATGCTATATAACCCCAAATATACCTTTACAAAACAGCTCCTTGAGTGTAATATTTGAAGGTTAACTAGTATAGGCTCTCTTTATTACCTCTATTGGGCTCTGGGCCCATTTCTTCATAAAATAATATCTGTAAAAGATTGAAATTTCATTATTGTTGTCCCTTAATAGCTTAAAATCTAGTAATTTAATAACAATCATTTTCTACTTGTTCTCAAGCCTAGATTTGGAGTTTGTTTTAATTAACCCTTTGCATTCTTGAGCCCCATTTTCCCTCCAAGTTAACTAGTGAAATTATTTTTAAAGTTGTTGAGGAAGCTAAAGGTTAAAGGTATTTTCTTCTTAGTAAGTAGATTTATACTTCACATAGGATTAACTGAAATCCTCAAACTTGCATGTCTCCCAGTTCTTGGGTGACTTATTCACTTATTGCTTTATGAAAAGAGGGCAACTTCAGCAGGGCTCTGGGTGGCGAGTTGTTTTAAATTGGTTTGGCATGGGTTTATGAAGCTTAATAATACAAAAAAACAAAAAACAAAAACCAAACCTAATGTCCTGGTTTTTACTTTGTGATTTCTTATCAGAAAGGTTTTTTTAGACTGTAACAACTCCTAGAACAAGATAACAACTTCAGGCCAGCTGTCAAATGTTTACCATTATCCAAACTCTCCCTGGGGGGAGATGCAACTTTGGCTCGCCTCCCCGGCAGTAATTTAATTTTTCCTTCATTCTGACTCGGAAATGGCAGCATTTTTCAAAGCTTCCTCCCACTGATGGCTGAAATTTTCCTTGTGAAATGATTTCCACCAGTCTTGAATCTTTCTTGTTTCTGCCGTCTTCACCTTTACTGATGGTTCTGCAACTCATCACCAGCTATGCAAACTGACAGTTCACATCCTGGGGCAGCGGCAGGGTCTGGCCTGCAGAAAGGAGCAGCCTGACCAAATTTACGCTCACAAGATCTCTTAATTCACAAAAGCATTTGCTCTAGTTCCTGTTCTCTGCTGCAGGGGCTGGGGCGGGAGGGGGTGATTTGCAGGGAATGAAAAGAGGGGGGCACAATTGAGAGACAGTACTGAGGAGGAGAGAAGCTCTCTTCACACTCTACTGAGTACACAGACTTTAAAGATGAAAAACAGACGGAGAGAGACATTTCCAACCATCTTGCTGATCTGTGTAAGAGTTCATTGAACTGTACAGCATAGCACCAGATCCTTGTGTCATTTAGTGTTAATTTTTTATTATTCTTTTTAAAAATAAAATGTTCTGCAAGAGTATATTCTCATCCCTCTCCCCTTTACTTTATGGACAAAAAATATATAAAAATTAAAAAGTTAAACCCATTTAAGAAGTCCCAGAATAGCCAATACCAAGCCCTTGTCTGTCTGGAGAGTACCATTTAACATGAAACCCCTTCTAATGAGAGTGGACAGAAGACATTTGATATTGGATTTGAACTGCATGTACATGACACATTTCATTTTTCCCCCTCACAAATTTCAATCGTAGCCATTTACTTGAAGAAACTGCCAAATACCTTCCCTGGCTAGGTTGCAAGATACTTCTGGAACCTAGGGTTTTTCTTGATCCCCTTTTTTGATAAGGAGATCTTTCTCTCCCCAGACTCTCTCCCCAACTCTCAGCCTGGGAATTGGCTGTTTGGCCCTAATTTCTCCCATCCTGATTCATTATTTAGCAGGATTACTGCTCAGTAGCAAAAGGTCAGTCCTTGTTCACTTGAGAAGTTGGTTCTGAACACATCACATTTTAAAGACTACTTTATTTTAGATGGCTTTAACCAACTGAAGCAGCTAGGTAATGCAATGGATAGAGTACTAGAACCAGAAGACCTGAGTTCAAATGTAGCCTCAGGCATTTACTAACTTTGTGACCTTAGGCAAGTTACTTAACCTCTATTTGTGTCAGCTTCCTCTAGTGTAAGATAAAGATAATAACAACACCTATCCCAAAGGGTTGTTATAAGGCTCAAATATGATGTTATTTGTAAAAGACTTAGCACAGTGTCTTGCATATAGTAGACATTGTATAAATGCTTCTTCCTTCCTGTTTCCTACTTCCCCATTTTACCACTAAATTGTCTTCATTCGGGGCAGCTGGGTAGCTCAGTGGAGTGAGAGTCAGGCCTAGAGACAGGAGGTCCTAGGTTCAAACCCGGCCTCAGCCACTTCCCAGCTGTGTGACCCTGGGCAAGTCATTTGACCCCCATTGCCCACCCTTACCAACCTTCCACCTATGAGACAATACACTGAAGTACAAGGGTTTAAAAAAAAAATTGTCTTCATTCAAGGCGCTGATAATTAAAAAAAAAAACTAAAACTAAAAAAAAAAAACACCTATAGAACCCTAGGCAGTGGCCTCAGAGGCTGTTCACTGCAGTTCCATTGGTAGCATGGATAGGTAAACTGACCATATGAGGCAAGTTTGGCAAAACAGTCTAATTTAGCCAGTGGTATGGACTACAAGCAGAACAGTTCAAAGGAGCATTATGAACTGGAATAATCAGGGAGGAGGATAGGACTTCGTCTGGACCATAGAGACAGAAGGGAAGAGGGAAAATATGTTTCAAGAAGTGAGGGACAATGAGTTTCTAAATTAAAGTTTCCATCTAAAGTCTCTAAAGCATAAGAGCTTTTCATTGGAATAGAATAATAGGATCTGTAGATGAAAGGGAACCTTAGAGATCATCTGTTCTAAGGTGTTCATTTTACAGATTTGGAAATTGAGTTTAAGAAAGAAAAGGTCCAACAGATAGTAAATAATAGAACTGATATTTGAACTTCTCTGACTCCAAATCTAGTACCTCCCACTATCCCAGGACTATAGCAAAAGCCTGATGTAGTTGCATTTTGATATAAAGCCTTCCTACATATGTTTGTTAGAGCTCTTCCAGGTTCTGAAATGTTGAGTTTTACTTTAACCATTATGGAAAAGGCTGTGACTGTTGTCTTCTGTGTTGGTGTTATTAGTTCTGTCCTTTTTCATTGTACAATGCCACAGAATACAATTTCCTAGAAAACAGGAAGTTTGTATTCCTCTGTACCTTGAACAAAGTCTAGAGTAGCATCAAGGTATGGACTGTTACACTTAGCAAAGAAAAGAGCAGATTTCATCGTTGGATTCTTTCGATACCTCTAGAAAAAGAAAGTTGAAAATCTTGGAATATTTAGTTGCAAAGTACTTTGACATCTACAGTACCCTAATCCTCCTAGATAGTTGATGGCTCACTTTGACTAGTTAAATTCATTTCTTTATGCAGCTTATTGATAACAATAACAGCTCTCATTTTTGATGGTACTTAAAGGTTTAAAAAGCACTTTTCTCCAAACAAATCCCATAAGATAGATAATACAAGTATTCTTATCCCCATTTTGAAGATGAGGAAACTAAAGCTCAAAGGGTTTGAGTTATCTTCTTTCAAGGTCAACCAGCTAGGAAGTATGGGGATGTCAGCTGTTGCCATTAAATGTCAAGATGAAATCACCTGACTTCAAGTCCAACAAGGTTTCCTTTGCTGTAGGATTTTAAATGGAGCCCTCAGTGAAGCCTCTGTCTTGAAGGAGTTAACATACCTTCATAAACCTGCCTCTGGCACCAAGATCAGGTCCATTATTATTATAATATACAGCTGTAAAAACCTGGATGCTTAGCATAAATTACATTCAGACAATTAGACTTCAAGATTACTTGAGAAGAATTGTATTACTTGTTCAGTCATATATTTTGATCTTTATTGCTAGTAGTTCATTCTCCTGAGGGTTAAGGATTAGCCTTGCTTTTAATGTAAAATGTTTATCTGTAGCGGTAAAAGTTTAAAATGAAAATAGATTTTTAATGGCAACTTTAGTTCTTAGCATTAATTTTATATGCATCTTTCATCCTGAACTTTTAGATGCTCTCAAGAAGCAAAGGAGAGATTTGCTTCTAGGGGCAAAAGCGGGTCAAATGTATCAAATCTTTGGATTCCAGAAAACACAGGATTTCTGGAAAAGCAAAGCAATGCGCACGTGTCGGGAATGTACATTTTAATAAAACCCCACTTTTGTGTGGATGTCTCAAGAGGGGCACCAAGTTTTGGGCAGTGTCCAAAGCATTTATCTTCTTAATAAATTAGCCAAATATAAAAATAAACAATCTTATCGGTCTATATGGGGGGGGGGGGAGCCGGATCATGAGGAGAGCAGGATGAAAGCAGTTCAAGAAAAATCATAAAAGAATCTATGGTAGCTCGGAAAGGTTAAACTCAACAGTTGTTTTCTTTGAAGTCACTGGCCATGAGGTTAATTGCCAAAACTGCTTGTGGAAAAGGTGGTAACAATTTAACAAGACTGTACAACTGCAGAGACCTAGATGAATATCAGGTGTTTGCAGATGTTTTTGCCTAACAGGAAGGGGAGAGGGGGAGGACTGGGTGAGGAGGTGGAAAAGAATGAGAAACAGGGTGCAGAGCAGTTAGAATAAAAGCCTAGCTAAACAGCCAATAATTCTTTGTTTGCTTAGCCAATCATCCTGTAATTGGCTGGGAGGTTAATAGGAGTCTATTGATTGGTCAGAAGGATTGCTTACTGCTGCTATTTCTTTTACAGTATGCTTCTAGACAGAAGATTGCAATTACTGGAGTTCCCATTCCTATTCTTTAGGCCTGTTGCAACTCTGATTTATGAAACTCAATAAGATTACCCCTGACCAAATATGTTATGTGATAAGTATTTCCTTCTGGAGGGGTGTGCTGGAGCCAGCTCGAACCAGTTCTGGAGAGCCAATTGTTAAATTTTCAGTTGCTCCTAATCAGAGACTGATTTATTTATTGTCTTGTTAATTACCTCGACTTGTCAAAGTGATGGAGAAAATGTTAATCAGGTATATTAAACTTAAAAGTGTATCCTTGGTATAGTTTCTTTTTCTTCTGAAGAGCTGGCATCCTTTCTGGATCACTGTTGTTCCTGGATCAGTTATCTATTTTCTTGTCATTTATTTTGGTTATCCAAATCAGTAAACTTATTTATGACTTGCTAAAGCAGGAATATATTAAAAATAATAACTGCCACCACCCACATGGACAGAAAAGTAGAAACAACCAAATAAAGACTGTGTGGCAGAGACCTGCTAGTTCCAGAAACAGATTTCTAGGCATCAGTGTTTGTAGGAGATCAAGAAACAAGCAAAACAATGAAGTCCATAGACCTCTACTCAGTTCTCTCTTATCTTGGAAGCTTGCCTTAAAATAATCTTGCTTAATTCTTACCAGTGATGACTCTTAAGATACAGGTTGAGATTATTATATCTCTACTTTCAAATTAAGAAAACTAAGACACTGGAAGCATGAGCTGTCCAGGGTCACACTTTAATCCTAGTGCAGTGATGGTTAACCTTGAATACCCAAAATGCAACCCTTGTGCCACATATGAGCCCTCTGCCTTACCCCAGTCAGGGGAAGGAGGAAGCGTTCCCATTGGACTGCTGGGCAGAGGGGCAGGTGATGAGAGAAATGTCTTCAGGTGCAGGTGGATTTGGGGAAGGGAACAGCCCTGTTCAGTTCATGTGCCAAAGGTTCACCAACATGGCCCTGGTGTCTTCTTCCTTGGATTATCTCCAAGGTTTTGCTTGTTAATCAATTTATTCTATTCTTACCTCATACATTTTCACAAGTTACTCAAATTTATCCGGTATATATCTTGTTTGTACATAGTTGCTTATATGTTGTCTCCCCATTAGACCTTGAGCTTATTGAGACCAAAGATTGTATTTGCCTTTTTATCTTCCAGAACTTAGTACAGTGCCTGGTACATAGTGACTGCTTAAGAAATGTTTGTTGTTGGGGCAGCTGGGTGCTCAGTGGATTGAGAGCCAGGCCTAGAGACAGGAGGTCCTGGGTTCAAATCTGGCCTCAGACACTTCCTAGCTATGTGAGTTCTGGATTCAAATCTGGCCTCAGACACTTTCTAGCTCTTTTGCCTTAGAACCAATACAGAGTACTGAATCTAAGAAGGAAGGTAAGGATTGTGGTGTGTTGACCTGGCACAGTAAGCCATTGGTTCTACCTCTATAAGAATGGCTTTAATTCAGCAGGACCATGCCCCTTTTATCATATTTGTAATAAAAACTCAGAGTAAATTATTTCCATCTTGGCCTGTCCTTACCCGAGTACTACCAGTACAGTACCTGACTAATAATATCCTTCCTCAGTTCCTTAGCTTGACTTTGTGCTGTTTTTTCATCCCAGGTCAAGTCTTTCTTTATAATGAAGAGCTCATTAGGAGTTCAGTTGATTGGGAGTAAATCTCTACCAGCAACTAGGCTCTTGTGCCACAATTTTCAAAGTATTCACAGCCAGAAACTTGGGCATTCCTGCTTAGTGCCTCAAATAAGTTATTGGGTTGCTGAATCTTTTCAAAGCTTTTCCTTCAAAATGTTGAGGATTTCCCTCTATCTGCCTACTAATTTCGAAAGCTGTTTTTGTGACTCAGGAACCAAAGCTATTTACCTAGTTTTCCCTTGGAGATCAGCAGAGGGCCTCCCCTCCCACCATGGGATTGGCACCTTCTCTCTTACAGTGCTAAGGAAGCAGTGATGTACCTTCTGTCTAGCCAATATTAAGAATCTTCAGGACTTTTGTAAACATTTTATAATCACTTAAGTAGTTGGTATTTGAGTCTTAATTCAGACCAGGAGTTATCTGACACATCCTTCAGCCATGGTAATTATGATACTGAGTAATGAAGCAAGATTGTTGAGTAGCCTGCCACCTCACAGCCAGATTATTTAAAATTTTTATTATATATTTATTATTTTTCATAATGGGTATTAGAGCAAAAGGAAACTGTGAGATTATAGAATCATAATAATGTAAGAACTGAA
This sequence comes from Gracilinanus agilis, assembly GCF_016433145.1. Lineage (NCBI taxonomy): Eukaryota > Metazoa > Chordata > Mammalia > Didelphimorphia > Didelphidae > Gracilinanus > Gracilinanus agilis. The sequence continues at coordinate 174,070,847 of NC_058133.1, forward strand.
AATGATCTTAAAACTTACCTTGTCAGAACTTGATGGACTTTTCATTTTATAGATGAGGAAACTGACCCTGAGAGATAAAAGTGATTTCCTTAAGATCACATGGCTTATAAAGGAATACAGCCTTTTTATTCCTTCCACTTTAACCACACATGGCCTTCCTCTATGCCAGATCCCACAAATAAGGGAATTGAGGCCCAAAATGGTTCAGTAATAAATTTGTCTAAGTTATGGCAGGTCTAGAGGAAGAACTTGAGCCTCCTGACTCCTTTGTATGCTTGCTACTATCCTGCATTGTTTGGCCCTCGAGAAACTGTTTCCCTCTACCTCTTAAGTATCTAACTTTTTTTAGCCTTCTTTTTACTTAAAATAATGAGAATAAAGGGGGTGAATTGATATTCTTTGAAAGTATGATTTATGTGCCAAGTATGAAGCTCTCCACACTATCCTCCTCCACTTTGTAGAGTAGCAGCTTCCAATTACTTTAGTAATAAGTTTGGAGTTGACAGGAGAAGGCAGGGTGGTGCTTCCAAACAGACCGCCACTTCCTTCTCTAGTCTGGTTTTCCCCCCATTCTGTCCCCAAGAAAAAAAAGAGAAAGAAAAGAAAGAGGGAAAACCAAACCCAGCAACAAAGAGAGGAGCGAGCTCTCTGGAATGCATTCCTTTCTGCCTGTGTGATGTTACAAAGCGATTTGTAGTGGTGAGTCAACCCCAGCAGGATGTTTTTTCTCTTTACCTTTTCCTTTCATTTCATTATCAACATACAGTATCAGAACCAAACAGCCTTTTAGAATGAAGTCATTTAGCAGTTTCATGATGTCAGAACTTTTCTCTTTGTGGAAGTTTTTTACTCATTTGGAAAAGAATCTGTCACTGTTTTCGGGAAAGGCCCATTCTCCTTTTTGGGGAAGAAAAAGTAGTGGCAGCAATTAATGTGCCCCCAAATTAGCACTGTTTGTCTTAGAGCTCCATTTGTGTGATTAGGTTCTTCCCCACTTAAAAAAGAAGTCAGGAGGAAGAAGAGTAGAAAAAGGAGGGAAAAGAGCTAGCTGTTCTTTAGGAAGATGGGTGATTCATTCTACTACTGATAAATATTTCTGGGCTCAGGTGTGGCACTTTTCATCCTTATGGCTGTAACCCTTCACACATCTTCTCTACAGGATTGTAGTATAGTAAAGACCCACTTGCATCACAGATATGAAAGAGAAAATGCAGAATTTGGAGATCTAACTCGATTAAAATTTGAAGTCTGACCCAGTATTGACTCACTTACCTGTTTTTTTAGGCTCTACAAGACATTTTGGCAGATTTTTATGTTTCTAAAAGCTACAGTGCAAAGATTTTTAACACAAGGTTTCACATTCATTTAGAACTGAAGCATAACTTTCAATCACTTATCAGAATGATTATTAGCATGTTTTTAATGTGAAAAAGGAATAAAATCCTTCATAAGCTATGGTACTGGCACGTAATCTCTTTTGGTTTAAAAAATGTTTACTGTTGAAGTGTTCCTTTGATCAGATTCAACTGCTTTCTTTCTTTTCTTTCTTTTTTTTGGCTGACAGAAGAAAGGCATGAAGCTGCTTTGGAAATCTTTTTTTCCACAATTTTCCTTGAATTATTCTTCTGGGTATGGATAAGTAACTAATAAACACTACAGAGAATTTTTAACAAGACGCAATTCGGGGATCATGAGAAATCCTGGTTCATGAGTGAGATAGTATGAACTCAAGCCACCAGTTTTTATAGTACCGTGAAAAAACAACAGCAAGAAGCATGCATCTGATATAAATGTTTCTCCATGCCAGAGCATTTACAACTTGAGATTAAGGGAAATTTGGCAGAGAACAAGAAAATAATAAATACTGAATTTGATATGAATTTTGCTTAAAGTTATTGCAGACCAATGGTAGTCCACTGCCTAAGATGATATATTTGTAAGAAGATTTGGTCTGGGGCAATAAATCTGTCTTGAGGCCTTGGTGACATCATACTGCATTAATGCTTTATACTCTTGATTCATTACTGAATCAACAGAAGGGAGCACTCTGCTTTGAGCCTGGTCATTCACCTTAATACCTGGTTTTTCTTCTATTTCATCATTTTCAAATGTGTTGCTATGATGGTTAGTTATCAAAGTGAGCTTTGGCAAAAGTTGCTGCCAGGGGTAGATACACATTTCACAAGGGTCTTCATTTAGATTTGCCACCCAAGGCTACATTCTGACATCTGTCTAAGAGTAAACCCTCCAGTGTTTGTCAATAGGCAAAAGGAAAATATTGGCTTTCAGATAACAGGCATTTGGAGAACTGGCGACAGGCATGCAAGCGAGAATGTTCGAATGACTTCAGCTCTTTCTGCCTTCATTATGTCAGGCTAGCAGATCACATATGGCATTATGGAAATCAGTAAATGAAAACCATATTGATCAGCATCGAGAACAAATGTAAAAAAGATGGTCTGAAGGAGAAGAAGAATGCTTTACTGGTCAACCTGATAGGCCCTTGTTAAGGCCTTTTAATCATTTATTAATGTAACCCTCCTCCTTCCCTTTCCACTCAGATTACCTCAGCCATCGAGCATCCTGCTCCATTTATCTTTTAGTGTTTCCTTTATTTAATTTATTTTTAAGCTCTATACTCTTTATTTCTGAATTGAGTTTTTCTTTCCATGGGACTGTTTTAAGTGACTATATTTGGGCTGAATTTTTCAAACAAGCTTTGCTGGGCATTCAAGAATGAAAAGCAATGACAGATATTAATCTGTCAGCAGATAATATGCTTTGTGAGCAACAGGACCAGAATTAGAGAGATAGACAGACAGACAGAGACACAGGGTGGGGGGTGGGGGTGGGGCAAAGAGGAAGAATGTGAGAGGTAGAGAGGGTGTGTGTGTGTGTGTGTGTGTGTGTGTGTGTGTGTGTGTGTGTTCTTCCAGGCCCCCTTGGCACTAGTTTGGAGATATGTCTGGATTTCCATCATAAAGCTTTGTTTAAGTGTCTGAAATTAAAATTCAGGCCCCGACAAAGTATGTGTCTGCCACCTTTTTCATCCCCCCAATTCCCCTCCATGCACTTCAATAGAAAGCTAGGATTTTTCTTTTTCTTTTGGTCTTATTAAAAAAAAAAAAAAAAGTAAAACTATTCAGGTTGCCAAAATGAGAAGGAAAAAAAAGAAGCTGGTGGTTTTTGGAGGGTTCTTTGTTTTTCTAAGTGCTTCTACACCTGAACTATAACTTTGGGTTTTTTGTGATATTGCTATGCCCTGGTATTCATTCAAAACTGGATTATTGTCCTGGGCTCTCTTGGGCTCTGTTTTGTGAGTATATGTCCTGGTGTACCCTTTGGAAAGACATTTCAAAGGAGTTTTTATCATATGACCGTGGCCCTTTGGGGTTGATGAATAACCTGTAGATTGAAGTCTTAAAATACTGATTGACATATGCAGCAGTAATTCATCCTTCCTTGGCATGGGGCAGGAATTTCTCCTTAGAAGAGTAACAAACTAACGGGGTTAAAGAATCTGGAGTTAGATTTAAGTTACTGCTCTGAAACCATTATAGTTTATTCTAACAAGTGATAGGCTTTTTCACAACCTAATCAATAGTAGTGAAATAATACTTGAAGAAAATCATTATTTCCAGGAGAATTTTTCCTTTTTGAAAAGTAATATTAATTTTCAATATATTCAAAACTCGGCATTCAGCCATGGATCTTCCAAATTACTGTGAATTTAACTTTAAAATCTGAAATGAAGTTGTCTCCATGTAGAAAATGTGGAAGTCTTTTTTTTTTTTTTTTCCAAATGAGGGAGATTCAGCACTTGAGTCCTGTTAGTTGCTTAACTGAATGAATTCTTAACTTGGATCTTCTTGCTTATGCCTAAATTCACATGATTTTTTAAACTATTGTGAATCCAGCCATTTTAGGCTTCTTCTGGGGAAAAGGTACATTGTGTACAACTCCAATTTGTCTTATTATTCCCAATTTTTATTTTATTTTACTATTCTTCTAGGGCCCCAAAGATGTATCCAGTGATAGATCTAGAAAACCTATGGATAAAATGGATTCTGCCCTTTCTTCTTCTTGCACACTCACTCATTCACTTCCAAGCTTTCCCTCTTTGACTCACATTATGATCCCACTTTCCTTTCTCTGCTCTTAACATGAAACAGTATATAAATTACAGCAGGAGTGGTGCTTTCTGTGGATGACTTACTCCTCTTGTTTGTTAGAGAAGAGCAGAACATTAAACAGTGAGTGGACTCTGCAGACAGCCCCGAGCTCTCTACTTATTCTCTTCCTCTTCTCGCTCACCCTCCCCTCATTGCTCCCTCCCTCTTTTCCTCTCCTCCTCTTTCCCTCTTCCTCTCTCCCTCTCTCTCCCTGTTCCCAGTGGGAGTGTTGTTTATAGAGCATTATAATTTATAACTGAAGAGAGTGGATTTAATTTCAGTGGAGAGGCTCGCCAGCAGGGCGCCAGCCTGCAATCATATGAATCAGCAAGCTGCAAACTCTATTGAATGGAAAGTATTATCGCTGGCCACAAACGGACACTGTTTCTCCTAAACAACTCCCTTGGTGCAGGAAGACCTTGTCTTCATTCATCTATTTTACATATCTACTTCTGTTTTAATTTTGCTGTTTCCTAAAAGTGTTTTCTCTGTAGACGGCATCTTTTCTCTAACTACCTTATTTCCTGATCCAACATTGGAAACTGATTATTGCATGAATGGAGCTGATTGGGTATTTCTTCCATCTCCTTGCTCCTCCTGTGTGTTGGACTACTTTGAGCTCCTTGTTCCTTGCTCTTTGCCTAATACCCTGCATGAATATTTTTATGGGATCCCAAGTTAAACATGCTAGCCTGAGACTATGATGAGCCATTAGTATTAATATTGTAAAATGCTAGTCAGTTTTGATCACCCAAAGTTTTATTTAATCATTAGGTTTTGTTTCTGTTTATCTATTTCTTTTGCATTAATGAAAAATGTTTTTCATCCTTTTTGTTGGAGATGATGCTTCCTTATTCCTTAACTGTCATATCAAATCCCCTATAAAAGTATTACTTTTAGTTGCATGTCATCTTGCTCTTCCTTTTCTTTTGTGTATTTTTAGGAAGGATAGGGTAATGTGTATGTGGTTTTTGTTATTGTTTTGCTTAAATACTGTCCCAACCACTTGAAAACGATGCTGTGGAATCTAGAGGGCCTTTACAAAATGCCATTAGGTCTGTGGATCTGCAACATATTGTTTTTATTTACTGCATTTATGCCATGATTAGAATTCACTAGAAATTTTTATAGTGAAGCTTTAACTGAGCATAACAGCATCTCATCAAAGGTCAGTCTATGTGTATTCATGCCTTTTTTAAAACACAACAATATTAATCACTAAGGTTTTAGCGATAAAGCCCAAGTATCAAGCAGGAATATCACGAAAGCTGGCTGTTCAAATAACACTAGGAGAATAGAGTGATACTGCTTGAAGTAGTAACCAAATCCCAGTTAAAAAGAGTTCTGTTTAGACTTCTGTGGAAAAGTCAGGCCAGACTGCCTACATTTGTTTAAAATAAGGGCTTTTCAAATCTTTCCCAAACCCCAGCAAAAACTCTGAAACACAAAGCAAAAACATCCCCCTACCCAGGAAATCTAATCTAAAATTCACACCTCTTATTACCTAAGTTATTTCTTCTGCTTGTAATATATGGGGAAATTCTTTACACATTGCCTTCTCTTTTTTTTTTCCCCTACGGTCACATAATTATGTCAACATATATGGCTCTATTCCTCTCCTTCCAAATATATCTTTAGAGAATGATATTCTGCTGTGTACAAGATAGGAATGGATTCTAGTTTTTGATTACCCAAACAGAATTACATGGGAAGAAACACAGAATCAATAAATTAATTTCTCTTTTTCAAGATATGATTTTAAGCAGCCGGGTGTTAGTGAAGCCACTCCAGAAATTACCCAGAGACAAGGCTCATTCAGATTGGCTTTGAATTCCTTCTTTGAGCTTTTACTCTCAATCCAAATGTACAGTTTGGCTATACTAATATTTTAATCAAAGAAACCTCTTATGGGGGAAGGAGGAAAGGAAAGAATGTGATTTAGTTTGCAGGTGAATTTCTAAAAACATGTTTCTGAGTCATTTCATGCCAAGAACTTTAAAAAATCAATCTATGCGTCTGATGGCCTTATGTTGAGGTTCTTGTTGAACCTCAAACAGTTAAGATTACAAAACTGTGGGCAGCTATGTAATGCATATCTTTGTTTGAGCTCTTTTACATTTTCAGCCCCCTCAGGGGAAAACAGTAGTAAAGCATGAGCCTCCGCAATGGAGTTTGGAATGCCTTACAGTAGTCCAGCAGCTCTTGGCTTCACCCTGGCTCTCCGAATGAACGCCAGGCATACAGAGAGAGGGTCTGAGCCCGGCTGATGTCCGCCCGAGGCTTTCAGCCTTTTTTTTCCCTCCCAGCTCTTTAAAATGGAATCTCTCACTGTCTGTAATATGTATTTGTCCAGGATGCATTTTTTTGGTACTTCATCTTAAAATTAATTTTGTTTCCTTAATGGATACCTCACCTGAGGGAAAACAAGCAAAGCAAAACACCACTGAACAGCATTCTCAAACGCCAGACCTAAAATCAGAGATCTGAGTTACAACTGGCTAGAGATTATTTACAACAAATGGATTTCTTTTTAGTAAGTACCTGCATCTTTCTATGGTCAAATTAAATGGATTCGTTTTGAGGATTTTCTACTTTTGATCCAGAAAAAACATTTCTGAAATATTTTCCTCCTTCTTGGTTTAAAAATGTAACAATTAGAATGACAAGATGAATTAGCTACAGTTGCAGTATCTGTCCCTGGACTCAGATTTAAGTTAGACAGAAAGAAGGAATTACAATAGCCTAGAGAAGTGGATATCATTATAAGGAAATAAAAATAAAGTGAAAAGATGATCTCATTTTTTTGACATATTATTTGATTATTCAGTGAAAGAAGCAGAATAAATAAATAGGAAGAGTCTTCTTTTTGGTAACTGAATATTTGTCTCTACATCCCAGTTCTCACCACATTCTTCAGATGTCCTGGAAAGTTTGCTGTTGGCCTTATTGACTTGCTGCCTAAGCCCTTTCCAGTATTTCTTCTCTGGATGTGGTAGGAAGGCATCTGAATTTTCCCTTCCTTTAACTGTTCCACAGTGATCTTGGCAGAGTTAACAAAGCAAATTGGTTTAACTAAGATAAATGAAGTAGCCGTATCACAAAAGTTTCATTTTCAACTGCAGAAAAAAGCCACTGTAATTATCCCGTTATATTAGGAGTTGTTACAATGCAAGCTTTTAATTGTGTAACCTTTCTGTTTCAAATATAGAAAAATAAAACAAATAAATTGGGGTCCCTGCCTTATCACTGATGAAAATGGATACCAATGTAGTAGTTTTGAACGAAATCTGTGACTTTGGGACAGAGGGCAACAGTGTTTTGGGAAAAGGTGAAAGTCGGAGGTAACTGGGGGTGAGAGTGGGAAGGAGGGTTGGTGAGGTGGGGGGTTGGGGGGCGGGGAAGTGGATGTTCTATTGCTTCCCAGACTGGTGACTGCTTTCCTCACCTACTGGAGCTTTGATGTGTTCCTGCAGCTGATCCTGATGCAAGGTAGTCAGAGGGGAGCAGCCGGCTGGCAGCTAAAAGATTAAAATATTTCTGATCCCCAAAAGTAACCAAATGCCTATATTTCTTTACTTAAAACAATATCTTTAATTTCCACTGATTTTAATAAGTGGCACATTTCACCACTTGCACCCCTCTTCTCTCTGATGACTTTAGTAATAATTGTAGAAAAGCTCTAGTTAACGTGGTTTATAAGTGATAAAGAATATTTCGTTAGAAAGCTAACAATAAAAGTCTCAATTAGGTTGTTGCCTAGTACAAAGCTTATAATAGTGATTTCCTCTTCATCAATCAAAGTGTATTATACAGTATATATCAAGGTGGATTTTAGCTGGGGCACCAAGTAAATCCAGATTATGTCACCAATGTATGATTAGAGAAAATATATGAAAAGAAAAGCATGAAACATTTCTTATTGATTATCAGCTCAAGAGAAATTCCATTTGCAATTTGAAAAATTAATGGGGAAAAAAAAGGCAGAAATGGCTTTTGCTCCTGATATACAAATGTGTTATACATATTTAGCAAAGTCTATGCGTGACTTCAATTAAAAGTAACTGTAGTACAGGTTGCAGCATCCTCTCTTAGTATTATCTTTTCACAAGTGGCCAATGCTCTAAGCAGGGAGGGAGGGGCCTTATTGGTCTCACCAGGCAATAAATTGTACACCACCAGTGAGGTGGCCACCTTGTTGGCCATCAAAACTCACAAAACCATCTGTGAAACACAGAGAGACTGCAGTCTACTCTGGCAGAGAAAGGGCTATGCCAGTGAAATCAGTTTGTTTGAAGTCTTAAAGAAGTCCTCATTTCATTAACACAAGAGCAGAGTGTTTTTCACTTTGTCTTTTCAAGGGAGAATAGTGGCATGAAATTTGCCTGTAGGTTAAAACAGTAGTTGATTGATCAGGTGATCCTATCAGTGACTATTCTTTCCCACATTTTGCACCTGAGTGTGCATGTACATCTCTGGGAGGGAATGACAGATGATGTCTTTATTTAAAACAATCACATAATGTCTAAGGGAGTCATCTGGAAAGGTGATGTCAACTGAGGGCATGAAGCTGGTGGTGGCAGCTGAGTTTGTATGTATGGCCATGCGTGAGTGTGTGTGTGTGTGTGTGTGTGTGTGTGTGTTTTGCTTTTTTTATACCAGCATCATCATTCTGAATCATTGCTGAATCATTGTCCAAGTGGCTGAATGCCACCCAGTTCCCTTAGCTGGACTCTGATATTTAACCAGTATTCTGGTGAAGTGACAGTGCCATGCTCTCTGATCTTTGAAAACAAAATTGGCAGGCAGAGATGAGTGATCCTGGTTTGCTGTGATGAGCAGAATTTGATTATATTGCTTTACTACAAGAGGAGAATATGTTTTAGGCCCTCGATAAGTCAGATTCCTTCCACTAAGAAATCCTGATTTTATGTTTAACAACCAGATAAATGTAGAGTTGATTTACTTTTGCAGGCCAGTGGGGGTGTTGATAGGTGAAAAAACAGAGCCTAAATTGGTTTGTATGTAGATGCTACCTGGGAGAATTATTTCTGTGTCAACAATGACAAAGGAAACAAGGCATTCATCTTGCATGTGTAACATTTATTCCTCTTATAAAATAAAAGTTAAAGATACGTGTTTTTTTAAAAGAAATATTCTGGTGAACAGACAGGCCATATGCAAAATGAGCTTGCATCTGCCATTTCAGCAAGGGCATGTGTTGCTCACAGACAAGAGAGAATCAGGTCATCTGAGGGCTGATTCACTGTGGGAATAGGATGTAAATGGAGGGTCATTTTACAGGGGAGGCAGGGTTTGCTGAGGTAATAGCAGCAATGCGCATTCCAGCTGGGTTTCTTTTTATTATCAGCAAGTAGATGTCCCATATAGACCTCTCCCCCGGACCCCAAGAAGAGGTTTTCTCATGACATACAGTTAGTGAGAGGAAAGTTCAGAAATAGGAGCCTATTGTATTTGGGAATGTTCCATCAGGTTTTCTCTTAAATATTTTCCAGTCAAAAATATATCATATGCTAATGAGTGAGACCACTTCATCCTAATAATAATTTTGTTGCTTTGGTTGATGGACCAGTTTTTAGACTCAGCACTTATTGTACCCAGCATTTCTTCCAACATTTTGCAGTTTTCAAAGTTCTGTTGTTTAAAAAGAAAAAAAAATTAAAGCAGGAAACCAGCTTTTTTCTCGTTCTACGATGGTTTCCATGTCACTGTGGGACTCCTTAGGGAGGTGTTACATCTTCAGCTGTGGCAGGTTCCAGATGAACCACACCTGGTGGATTCTGAGTAGAAGTTAGTGTTATTTGCTCTCTTGTTATCCACCACATCTTATCAACTTGGGAGATTCAGAGCATTACCATAATATTATAATTTTTTCTTTGATATGTCTATTATAACTTCTAATTCTGATCACCTTTCACAACTGTAAATGATATTTTAGAAATAAGTGTGTATCTGGGTCAGAATTTTTGGTTACTCCTGTAAGTTTATAACTACTGATTTTTTTTTTTAGAAGAGTATTTAGTAAACATTGGTTTGCCCAGACTATAGGTTTAAAATTGGATTTTGCCAAATGAAATTTGAAATAATGAAAAGTAGTGTCAGAGAACTTGGGTTCAATCTCTTCAGGCTTTAGTTTCCTTACCTGTAAAATGAGAGTTTGACTAAATGACCTCAACGGTTCCTTTCCAACTAAAAATCTATGATCCTGTGACATTTTTTTTTACTGTCCTCTTAGAGAATGAAAATATGCCCACACAGATTTTTTAAATAAAGTCATTAATTTAGACTTTCTTTGTACTCTGAACTTTGGGATCAACTTCTCACATATGAAAATATGATTTAATTTTATTCTTTTAACATAAAATGATATGTATGAAACACACTCAGTTTAAAGATGAATATCTGGTGGTTAGCTCATCTTCCTTTTTATTTAAGGGCACTCCCTAGAATATAAATAGTCGGTCAGTTGGTAAATATTCATTAAGTACCTGCTATATGCCAGGAACTGTACCAAATGTTTGATATAAAGAATAGCAGTCTCTGCTTTCCAGGAGTTCACAGTCTAATACAGGGGACATCATGCAAACCACTTTGTACAAACAAGTTATAGATAGGATTAGATGGAGATAATCAAAACAGATAAAGTAAATAAACTCTCATTTATTAAGAATTCAAAGATACAGAAAATTGAAATAACTAGAAGATATTTTGTAGACCTGTACAGCCATAATTGTCATGACTCAAAGGTTCCTTCGTTCAGTATTGTTACATGGTATCAAATGCATTTTATTTTATTAAAATTGTTTTAAGATTTGTAAGTCACATATAGAATTAAATCACAGAATTGAGAGGTTAAAAATATCTTAGAGATTATCTTCTCCAAAGCTCTCATTTAAGAGATGAAAATACAGAGGCCCAGAAAAATTAAGTAAAATGTCTAAGGTCAGACAGCTAGTTGATGGCAAATTTAGAATTAGAACTCAGGTCTCTTCATTGGCCATCTAAGGGTCTTTCACTACTTGTATTATACACATGGTAATTCTCAGTTAATTAAAGAATTAGTATAATCAGCACATCTTATATCCTGGACATTCTAATGCTCACCATCATTACTTTCTTAGTCCAGTTAGAGGGAATTAAACTAAACCTACTAAAGGCACTGTAGTTGAGAAAAGGAGCCCTCAGCTTTAGGGAAATCTAGAATTGTGTTTCGATAATGTCTAACAGCTAGGAAAAAGAAGAATTAATATTGTTGCCAAAGGCAAATTGGACTTTGAGAAGCAGCAGTGCTGAGTAGGCCAGACAGGCACTGGCAGGATCCATGCATTGGCACTCCCTGCTCCCTAGAGCCTCAGTCAATCTCTATCTTATTATCCTATCCCACACTTTGCTGAGTTACCAGTGTGTTCTGAAGGAAATCTTGCTAGGGCCAGGATATTTTAATCAGGAAGTCCTTCAAACTTAAGTCCCGGGAACAAAATTACCAGCACTGTTGAACCCTCTCTTGAGAATTATTGTGTTCGACATCTTTAGGATCTCCAAAAGTTAGTTTGGTGACATGAAAGTCCACCCTGAAAATGCTAATTCCTAATGTTCTGTGCTCTGGAATATTGTTCCTAATGAGGTTTTACATGCTGTGGATGTGTGCTAGAACCAGCTAGAACCAACTCAGAACTATTACATTTTTAATGTGAACATTTATGCCTCACTACAAATCGGGGCTTATTTATTGTTTTGTGAAATGTCTAGACTTAAGAAAGTGATGGAGAAAATGTTAATGCAGATGAAACTTAAAAATGTGTGTCCTTTTTGCATTTGAGGGGAGTAAGGTCATTAAAGCAGGTTGTTAATATTAACAGAACACTCTAGTCTATAACTGATTTTTGCTGCTGCTGCTCCCAATGATATGGTGGTGGTCACACTATTCCTCTCTTGATACAGAGGAAGCCATTTCTCAAAGTAAGTTTAAAACAGTGTTATAGAGAATAGAAACTCATGAGTCTTTTGAATCAGGGCACCTGGGTTCAAATCTAGGCCCAGTGAATCACTACCTATTTGGTCATAGACAAGCCATTTCATCTATAAACTTTCTCTAAAGTATGGGGGTTGTACCAGATGATCACATGATCCCTTCTGGCTGCCACTACCTGGTCAGGTGCTCTTCTCCCCTCTTCCTTCTCTATTTCCAGGCACTTAGACCTTACTCCTTCAAGAATCCTTTAGGAAGAGCCAAAAATAATTCCAAAAAATAACTTTGCACCAGATCAGATTTTAAATGGCTTCATGGATAGTTTTTCCATAATAAGCCATTTGTGTTTCTGCAGCTTAAGGTAGAAACTTCCTTCCCACATCTTTAGGAGTTTGTCATTTAATTGGGGAGATGGCGTGTAAAGGTCTGAATAGTACATGGCATTGCATGCTAAGTTTTGTCCAATGAGAGGTAAAGTTAATAAGTTCTGTGAGTTTAAGGGAAGGGAGAATACCATTATATTCAAACGTAATCACAGAATCCTAGAGTTTGAAAGGATTATTCTAGTTCAACCCTCTTCTCATTAATTATGTCAATTGGTCCCTGTGAGATAAAATGACTTGTCCAGAGTTACATAGCTTGATAATGAATCAATCAAGTATTTACTGAGCACCTACCCTATACCAGGCTAGATGCTGGAAATGCAAATATGTTGGATCAACCAATCCATAAGGTTGCTAGAACGCAGGCCTCCTGAGTTGTAGTCCAGTATACTATCTACTGCACCATCTTATCTCTCTACCTAAAGCCTAAGCTAAGCAATACACTCCCTTTGAATGTTGGAAAAATAATTGCAAGAGAACTATACCCATATTTTTTCTTAAGCCATTCCTGAACAAGCTTATGTCCTACTATCTTTTTCAGTATGCCCTTTCTCTTTCTTTTTCCTTTCCTTTCCTTAAACCATTACCTTCTGTCTTAGTATCAATTCAAAGACAGAAGATTGGCAAGGGTTAAGCAATCAAGGTTGAGTAATGTGCCCAGGGTCACATAGCCAAGAAGTGTCTGAGGCTAGATTTGAACCCAGGTCTTCTGGAATCCAAGCTTGGCACTCTGGGCACTGTGCTGCTGCATTGTCCCTCTCCCATAATATCTTAATGTAACTTGCAACATAAAAGGTAGCATGAGATAGAGAGACGGCCCTCCAAATCAAGAGGGCCTGGGTTAAAATCCTCCTCTAATTCATAATGGCACTGTGATCCTGAACAAGTCATCATAGCTTTCATGGAAGCTGCTGGCTTACATTACTGCAGTTGGAAGTTCCTTATGCCCATGAAATCACAGGTCCAGTTCCCATTCCCTGCCCAATTTGTATCCTGTTTATTTGTGTTCATGTCCTACTACCTCTTTCCCCCGTTGAAATATAAGTTCTTTGAGGCCTGGGGCTTACATTTTTTTAGCTATCTGCTGAGGCATTAATTTGCAACCTCTACCTCCTCTGATATGGAAATAACTGTGATCACATCATTTAAATTTTCAAATGGTGTTCCCTCTCCTTTTAGAGAACAAACTCTTTTCAACCTTGTAAATATTAGGTATAGGCATGCTTTAGCTGTTATCATAAGCTTGGCTTTTACCCCTTCTGTCTGTCTCTGACTATCTGTCTGTCCTCCATTTCTCTAACTCTGAGCTCTTCTCCATCCCTCCACAGTTTCTCCTCTCTAGCTCCTGCTACCTGGAAGAACTTGGTATCTCTCCTGCCATCAGTTCTGCACCTATTTCCAACTGGCATCTGGAGCTGTCTTTTTTCCCCTGGGCCCTTTTTGTTTCTCTCTTCTCCTATTGCTGTTATTTGGCATTTCATTAACAACCTGTAAAGTGTTTGACATTAGTTTGTGTGGGAAAAAAATGTAATATCAAATAAAGATTGTACTATTGCAAACAGTGACTCAGATTCGTTAACAAGCGGAACCAATTATCATCTTTTTGTCTTGTCCCAAAGCTTTCTGTAACTTCCCTTAGCTACGAGGCATTCCAGAATGTCTTCCTTCAGTAATTTAATTAGGCTGTGAGTTTGGGGTCCAGTGATTGATCAGAAAATGTGTGATCTGCTTGAAAGATCAAGAAAGTCAATTGATAACTGATACAGCAAAGGTTAGCAAATGTGGGAACACAAAGGGTAGGTCCTGCTCTGTACTATAGGATCTGAGTCACTGATCAAGGTCAGCTTCAGTTCATTAACTTCTCCCGAGGGCTCATGTTCATTATAAATAGAGTTGCTCATAGCTCATATTATAATTACAACATGGCAGTATCCTGGGGTGAGAGGTATTTGTTTCAGCTGTGCATTGAAATAATCCAGGTGGAGGTGCTAAAAACTGAAGTCTTTAAGATCATTTGAATTATTTGAATAAGAAAAAGAACTCGTTTCAGATCCTTTGCTTTAATGGCTTTAAGATTAGTAAGTGTATGTAACTGGGGTGGGTAGGAGTTACTAAGCTCATTTCAGGCTACCCCATGAAATAATGCTTCACTATCCTGTGAAAGGAGATCTTGATCTCAAAGTGGGAGGACTGGAAAATATATTTCCACCTACAGAAAGGTCAGGTAGGCAGGCACTCTCTGAGAACTCCCACTGATCATCCAAAAACTACTCTCTCTTTTTTTGTTTGTTTGGTTTTTGTAAATCAGTTCCAAAGCACAAGTATAGTAAGGACCAAGAAATTGAATTTGAACCCAGAACCTCATTTCTCCAGGCCATTACTCTCTGTTTTGAGAGACAGTGGACAGACATCTTGAATATCGGGATTAACAGATATTTGGGTAATTCCAGTCAACCAAACAAAATCACTGGCATTTTTCACATGGTCTTTTTGGTGAGTTCCTCCACCCCCAATTCTACTAAGAAAGATGTCTTCTCAACAGTTTCTCTTTATTTCATTTGGATTGCTAGGCTAGACTTCTCACCATGACTCTACATTAATTCTAAACCCATCTTTAAAGAGACTGTTGCCTTCAAATTTTTCTTTAAAGCAAAATGGTGAATCACTTTGAGCATAGTAGTTATAAGAAATCTAAAACAAAAGAGTGTCATTTCCCCCAAACAGCTGTGTAGTTTTATTAAATATTTAAAGAAATCTTATGTGTCTAATCCTTTGAGCGGATGTGTAATTATTTGGCTTGGGCATTTGCACATGGGTAACCTAACTGTACAGTGAGACAGCATTCTTAGGTTTCATTTAAAGAAACATGGATGTACTTTAGAGATTATCAATACCAACTTCATAAAAGAACATAAAGCCATATCAGCCATTATGCCTTTTCATTTGTTATGCAGATATTACAATCCTTTGACTAGGAGATGGGAATGATGATGATAGGAATAATTAGTCAGAGATCTCTTTTAAAATCAATCTGTTCTTACTGAGTCATTTTCCCTGTCATATAAAACAAATTTTGCCAGTCTCCATTTCTCTGAATTAGTCCAGCTATCCTAAAGCTTGAAGAATCAACATTATTTAATGAATAACATAATTAATAATAATAAAGCAACTAATTAATAAAATGGGCTTGAATAACACTGAATTGATTGCTCAACATATGTAAATGTACCCAAAGATCCCTGTAATTCTGGCCTTTTAACCCAGGCTAGGATACCATATTTAGTGAAACCACCTTATAATGAGTTCATTTGGGTACTACTTAATCCCCATTGGGGCTAGTAAAAAAGTAAATCCACCACATTTCTGTGTCACTCTATAGTGTTCTAGTGAGGTTTCATTCAGTTTATTAGGTCAGTTCTTCAGGACAACATATACACAATATGTGGCACCACACTTTTAACTTTTACCAACCTCATACTTAATGGGGAAATCAGATGAGCAAGATTTTTGTTCAGAGACCAAAGCACCAGTAAGGATATTTCAGTTGAGAACATTTAAAGCAGCAATTGCATGGGGGACTCCTTAGAGCTTTTGATTTTGCCTCATTTGGAAAATTGTGTCTGTTGCATACTCTTCATTTTTTAAATATAGAAGATGAGCCATTTTACTTTTTTTTTCCCCCCAGCTTTAATTTCCTTCATTTGAAACATCTCTCTATAGGCACAAACACATTCACTTATTGATCAAAGGTTTCACTTTTCCATCAGATTGAAGCCTTTACTTCACAAGGTATTGATTGAAATGTGCCCTATCTTTGCCTATCAGTGTTAGTTTCTCACTTTAGGCTTTTCAAAGAGGCTAATATATGAGATTTGTTTGTTTATTTTTGGCTTTCCAACTCTCAATCTGTGATCCCATAGTCCAGTGGTTCTCCATTCTTTGAGGTTTGGTAGAATTTAGCTTCCCGAGATTCTATCTTATTTCATAGAAATCTGGATGGGTGATATTTTTTTAAAATCTATATTACAAAGTCTTTTATCCTTTTATTAGTTTAGTACTTAAGCTTCAGACATAAGAGAGAAGCCTATCAGTGAAAATCAATTGAAATGCAGTTAGATAAAGATCTGATGTACTGGGCTGGAGGCATAGCTGGAGCAGAGTATAATCAATTAGGCCCCTCCAGCTGAATACAGAGTTTTACCCATCCAATCACTTTTCACACATTCTCTCCATTAGTTTGGCTTGAGGGTGTCTTTTTTTTAATGTGACTTATGATGAATGAGACCCTTGTTTTGAATATATAGATGGGTCAATAGCCTACGGAAATGCTGGTGTTTTGTGATTAGGGACTCACTGCTTGCTGACATCAATAAAGTCCAAGTTCATCTGCCTCACATTAGGGTAAGGGATGTGCAGGCATTGTTGCCCAGTCCACCCAACAATGTCATCATTGTGACTTTTTTGTGTTTCTCAAAAGTAATTGATACACACACATACCCCATTTGTATTTGTTAATCCTTGTCAAGGAAATGGACCAAGTCAACCAAATGGAGGAATTAAAAATAAAAACCCTAAGTGTTGAATTTTTATTTAGAGGAGCCTAGCTGATTTGGGCCAAAAGTTCAAATGCAACTCTGGTGCCATCACTTACAAGCAGAGTACCAGTTTGGAATGAAAGGCTATGGAAACCCAGAGTGTAGGTCAGATAGTCAACTTGGAGATTCCAGAGGTTCCTAAAGGGATGCTTTTGCAGAGCTCCCTTGGGCAGGCCTTCCCAGTTGATGAAGATGAATCACCTCTTTGGTTGCTGGGTGGAAGAGTAAATTGGGGAGGAGGGATGGGAATTACAAAGTGTTTGTTATTTGGATGTGTCCTGTGATTGACGTGTGACACCAAGTAAATAGAGTCAATGGAGTGAGGGGAGAAGCTGTTAGGTGCTCATGATTCAAAGGGAGGTGTAGCCTCTCAAAAAAAAACCTGCTTCCATAAACAGCTGTTGAATTATAATCAAATGTTTGTCTGAGTTATAGTTTTCTTTGTCTCTAAAACAGATCAACACACTGGCTGGCCCAGCTCCTTTTCTAATCAGAAGTTAACCCCTACTACACACTCAGTTGGCACTAAAAGCTCAGTGAACAGAGAGCAGATAGAGCTGTTGTGATGGACAGGAAAATTATATTGTCTTCTGAAATGACAGTTTCTCTTGGGCTCAGTGAGACTTAAAACAGACACACTGAACTGTGAATAGCAGGACCGCTTTGACGACTTGTGAGGCCACTCAGGAAGCTACATTAGGGAACAGACCCCTTGGTGAGCTGAAGAGCTGACCTCCAAAGCAGGTCAACCTTTGGGGTCCAATAATGAAAGACAGTCTCTGTGTCTGGGTACCTAGCCTAAGGGGTAAGGGAAGGGGAAGTTTCAGTACTGGAAGAGTTAATAAACACCATGAGCTGTGCTGATCTTGTAGCTTTAGTGAGCCTTAATCTGTAAGCTTGATTACCTCCTAACCCTCAGTCGCCTGCCTCCTTCCCTCCCTTCCTCCCTCCCCGAGCAGCAGGGCTTTACAGCAGCATTAGTGGCATTTTGCCCAGCTTTGGCTTTAGGGAAATCATTCAGTGAGAAAGAAAAGCAAGAGGATGGGATCTATCTACTGCTGTGAAGTCATTAACACAGGAGAACAGCCCTCCGAGCCCCAAAGGGGGAGACAAGGTGGGCTAGCAAGCTCTCTGGGATATTACAGGTTAGATTCCACTGTGCTTTTCAAGTGGTCCATTTAGTCCCTGTGCAGGTGGCAGCATCTGAAATGACTGATGGGTCCCTCCATCAGCAGAGGATCCTGTGGGAGGGAGTGGGGGATGGACATTAATAGCAGGAAGATCTCCTTGTATTCCCCAGCATGCTTGATATAAATATATCTACAAGCTGTGGATTTATGGAAATGTTGATTTTTTTTTCCCTCACAGGCAGAGAGGAGGTAACTGCTCTGCAGCTCTGTATGCTATGAAGGAAACCCCTGTAGTGGGGATGTTCCTAGAAGTCTGAGGTCCCGTTGGATGTTAATTTCATTATGCCAGATATTCGTTATGTGGTTAGTATAGTCCCAGGTTACTTAGGTTGGTAGAATGTAAACTACTTGAGGGTAGGGATTCTTGATAGCCTTGGTACTTGACATTTAGTACAATGGACACTAATAAGTGCTTATTTGAATTGATTTCAGTTGTAAAGGACTAGTTAAATGCTAAGTAGTGTGCTTTTACACTTTCCTTTTAATCACAGGAGATTTTCAATATTTTTTATTTTCCTTTACCTTGGAGAATCACAAGAAATGAAATATTACATAAAAAAATTAGAAAACATGTTAGATGAATTCTCCGCACTTAACAAAAATGATCATTCCTGTAAAAGAACCTAGACTGCCATTGAAAAAGAAATCTTGAACTGACCAACTTTTTGACCTGAGGACCATAGGGTAGAAGTGTTTTCAGGTTTCATTTTACTCCCATTTTGAGAGAAAATGTTTAAGAGGGTTCAGTTGCAGGGTCCGGTGAGCCATTTCCTTTCTCCCCTAATGTAAGGACACTTACACCACAAGTAAATGGAAGCATCTAGTAGAGCTTGGAAAACAAACAAATTGAGGCCCTTCCTGAGGGAATTTATCACCTTGCAATAAAAAAAAAATGTGTTGCCATTATTGGTGGTCCTGTATAGTGTATGCCTGCATGTCTGCATGTCCATGTGGAACCAGCAGGACAGGCCTCAGAGAGAGAATGACAAGGTCTCATGCTTTATGAAGGATATAAAGTTTATTCTTGGCAACCTTTCTCCAGAAATGAGAAGAGATGCCCTTGGAAGACCATGTACAATATCTAAACTGCTGACATAGCTGAGGAAGTCCCAAAAAGAATTGGCATCAAAACCCAGCGCAAGACTTTCCTGGCAATCCCCCGGTATTTGCCATACTACAAGTATAATGGGAGTTGGTCAGAGGAGACTCTCAGCAAAGAATCAATAACACAGTAGTGGGACACTATATTAAGATATCCCCTGATACCCAGGCCAGTAGAAAAGTTTGTGGAATTTAGATGTTTTTCTGTGAATCATGGTACAACTGACCATTTCTACCCTAATAAACAAGAAACACTGACCTTTTCTTTGCAAGCATATTCCTAATTATCTCTGCTGAAATAACTGGTAAACAAACAATATTATGAATTCAGAAAGTATTCCAAGAGCAGAAGCTTCTGGATTTGGTCTTTGTCTCAGCTTCTTCAAAGCATTGGGGTTTTGTTTGTTTGTTTTGTTTGTTTTGGGAGTTCTCCAGTGATGACTGTTGGGTAAAGAGAAACAAAGGTGCTGAATTATCTTTGTACACTCACTTGGAGGTAATGGAAAACCCATCATTGCCTTGGACCATCCTTTTCCTGGCCTGAAGGGAAGCATCTTTCGTCTGTGAAGGGAAAAAAAAGAATTTTTAAGCACTTCTTGAGCAGTCAAGAGGAAATTTCATTAGGTAGAAGAAAGAAAAGAAGGAGGAATAGAAAATATGAGACAATTGAAAATGCTTTCTCATAACTATTTTTTAATGAGCTTGGAAGGTAATGGGCACAGACCACATGACTAACCTTGACCCAAAGCCTCTCCCATTCTTAGCATTTACCCTGAACATCTTTGATACTTGAGCATAACTTCCCTAGTTATTTCTGGATGAGTAAAAAATGCCAAGTATCCCTTAGCATTTCTGTCATTTCTTCTCAGAAAGAGCTCACATCGTAGGAACATAGGATCATAGATTCTAAGATCTAGAAGGAACCCTAGGAGCACTGAGTCCAACCCCCCTGTTATAGATGAGAAACTGAGGCACAGAAAAGTTAAGTGATTTGTCCAGAGTCACTCAGCTAAAAAGTGGTAAGGCTAGGATTTGAACCAAATTCTCTTAACTGCATATCCAGCATTCTTTCCACTATATCATGCTGCCAGATCAAAAATGGCTGGTTTTCTCTTGTGCATAACGGTGCTGACTCCATCTGGACATCTTGAAGAAATACATTTAAATATCCCCCACTTCTTTCTGGCTCCTCAGGAGGCAATCCATGTCCCACATTGCCTTTTACTCTAAAGAGTTCCATGCTTGGGAACGAATAAATGTCAGCTTGAAGGTAATAATAATAATAATTGTTGTTATTATTATTAACAACTATATATATACACATATGTGTTATGTGTATAAAACACTGTGTACCAGGCACTGTGCTCAGTACTCCAAATTATCATCTCATTTAATCCTCACAGCAACCCTGGGAATTAAGTAATATCATTATAACCATTTTATAGATGAGGAAACTGAGGCAGATAGAGGTTAAATGCCCTTTCCAGGGTCACATGGCTAGTGTCTGAGGATGGATTTGAATTCAGGTCTTCCTAATGCTAGACCTCACAACTCTGTGCACTTTGGTGCCACCTGAGAGCATGGATAGCTAGAAAAAAGCACAATGGACATCTTATTTGGCTTCTTCTCTAGTGATTCTATATAATATACATTAAATGCTTTCCAAACCCTGAAGCTCTACATAAATATCCACTCTTGTTAATGTTATAATAATTGTTTTTGTTGTTGGGGATTTTTGTCAGGTAGTGTGAAGACTTTTTCTTTAGGTGTCTAATGCAAGTGGAGAATAACCAGATTATCTTCAAGTAAATTGAATATCAACAGAAGCTTGGAACATCTTATTCATGTAATAATTCATTTCACCACTAAAAAGAAAGGCTATTTATTTACCTGAGATCAGACATGCCAATTGCTCTAAGTTGAATGTAAGCACCCCAACCCCCACGGGCTGTTGTTATACTGGTGTTGAGTGTGTGTGTGTGTGTGTGTGTGTGTGTGTGTGTGTGTGTGCAGTTTCATATTGTGTGACCAGTATGATGGGGATCTCATCCTTGATATGCCTAATTCTGAGCATTAGAAAAATGTTTCCTTGTCAGTAAACATCTTTGAAATCTTGCTTTTTTCCTATAATGTTTATAATACCACAGTAATTTCTTTTTTTTAATAAAAATCTTTATTTAATTTAGAATATTTTTCCCATCATTACATGATTCATGTTCTTTCCTTCCCCTCCTCCTGGAGCCTATGAGCAATTCCACTGGATTTTACATGTATCATTGATCAAAACCTATTTCCATATTATAAATATTTGCAATAGAGTGATCATTTAAAGTCAACATCCCCAATCATAGCCCCATCGAACCATGTGATCAATCTTATGTTTTTCTTCTGCGTTTCTACTCCCACAGTTCTTTCTCTGGATGTGGATAGTTTTATTTCTTATAAAAGAATTGTCCTCTATTGCATTGCTTCTAGTAGAGAAGTTCATTATGTTTGATTATGCTATAGTGTATCAGTCTCTGCACCATAGAAATTTCTTGAAGAACATTCATATGAATTTAAAGGTAGAGCCAATTGTGCTCTTAGGTTTAGAGGATTTTGAGTTGAAAGAAAGACCATCTAATTCAAGCGCATTGTTTTACAGATGAAGAAACTGAGGTCCAGAGGGATTGTAAGACACACAGGTCATTTACACACAGTAGTAAAATCAGAAATAAAAGCAAGGTGCCCTGATATCATATCCAGTCCTCTTTTCACTCTGCAACATTATCCATTGCCATTAGAAATGTTAACATCCTACACTTTGCTATCACATGTTTTATCATATTCTTCCTATTCAAGATAAAGAACTAGGAAAACTCTGAAAATTATTCATTTTTCATATCACTTTAAAGCTGGAGTCCAGAACAATTCTTTAAGTTAAAACTGTAGCTATGCCAAATATAGTGTATTTCTCTTCAGTAGTAAGGATAAAGGAAAAAAATGATCCTTTTACTAATTAACATCTCAGATTAAGTGCACACACACAAAATAAGTTTAGATGTTAGTATATATTCTTTGGATTTATACACTACTTCAACTAGAACAAAATTTTATAATGTGAACAAAGGTGCTAATTCAAATAAGATTGTTATATTTTAAATGTGATACTGATTGGAGACTGGTATTCCTAGTTGGGAATTTAATAGAGAGAGTAGTAATCTACAGAATGATTCCCAAAACCCCTGGTAAAAATTAAGATTTTTATTGGTATTGAAGTAAAAGGTCATGGTAGGTGTAGAGAAACCTCTGTGTAAGACAGAGATGAGCACAATCTTTCTTTTCTTTGTTTGGCTGTTGGTTGAAATAGTTACCCATATTCTAATGTCTTCTCTATGACCATGCTATGACCTCTCAAAACAAAAGTTAGAGATCGGAAGTAGCTGGCTGACAATTACAGTGGTTGATATACTCCAGTTTAAATAGAAATGTCCTCAGTTAAAATATGGTTCATTCATCGGTCAAACTGTCCTTATTTCCTTTAATTGAATTAAGATGGACAAATGAGAGATGTGTGCAAGACAGAAAAAAAATTCTTTCACAAATCACTGTTATCCTCCCTCTGAGTGTAAGACGAATCAATTTAAGGCATGTCAAAGCATCTTTTACACATGCACAACTCTGAAGCAGAAAGCATTTTATAAAAGGGGAGATTTTAATTAGAAATTGAGAAAATAAAATTTACAATTGTACATAATCTCCCCTCTCTTTGAAAGCCTTTAAAAAAAAACTTTGCCATTTTTATTGTCATCCTTTTATAATATTGGTATCACTTTAAGAAAGAAAATCTTTATTTGTATCCCATTTTGCCAGAGTTGAGATAAATGTTAACAGTTTGCTACTCCCCAGCATTACCGTGAGTGTTGCTCAGTTAATTTACTTAGTGGATTACAACATAAAAAGTATTGTCTTAGAGAGGTCATGTGCATTTTTTACACTGACAACAACAAAGATATACTTCCAAAATCCTGAAAACGTCTTTTCTCTCTCTCTCTCTCTCTCTCTCTCTCTCTCTCTCTCTCTCTCTCTCTCTCTCACTCTCTCATAGTCTAGGCAATAAAATTTTCTTTGTATATTTGGGAGAAGGCAGAAATGAAGAATAGTAGAGAGCCAAATCATATCAAATTTCTAGTGTGCAAATTCATTTTATTAAGGATGATTTTCAAAATGTTTCATCTAAGTTACTTCGCTAAGATACTTTCTTTTCCCATACATGCACTTGGGTTATTTATGCATCATTATCACGTGCAATTCTTTAAAAAATATATGTATACTTAGTTACAGGTTATTTCTTTGAATTATAAACTTCTCACATTTAAATATCAGTTTAATTTTAGGCATCTTTTCCTGCTTTGCTTTTTGCATTTGTACAAAAGGCTCAATTTGGAGGGGAAAAATATTTAGAAACTGAAATGATAAAGAAAATAACTATACATATGACTCCTCCCAGCTCTTGATTTTTGAAAAGCACACTCTGTGATATTTCTCATTTTGTTGAGTTCAAAGTGTGAGACTGCATCTAGAAATGTAAATTGATTTTTATAGACAGAACTCATTAAAGCAAACTCTACTGCAGGGTTAAATGGATCAAGGACACCAGGACCCAGGTTTTCCTAAGAGATCAGAAGCAGTTCCCCAGAAAAATGGACTAGCAGACCTCAAAGTTTCTCATTTCCATTTAACTTTATGTTTCTAGCATGTGTTGTGGGCTAAAATTCCTGGAAGATGAAGCATGTCCGTGAAGCTATTTTCAACAGTTTACCTTGAGTCAAAGGTCAAGGCCAATGAAAAAGGGAATGAATTATTGCATCATGCTCTTTCATTCTTGACTCATCTATTCATGTAGTTTGCCCTTTATTTAGACCTATTTTTTTAAACCTCAGAATCCCTTCCCAATATACTCTCTTTTCCCTATCCCTGCCCCCTTGTAACAAAGATAAATTGGATCATAACCCAACTGATTATAAACAACTATATGTGACCACGTATAGAACTAACATTCCACAATCCTGGTTCACTACCTATACAGCATGAAGAGAAGAAGCATGGCAGATTTTTCTTCTCTTTTCTCTTGGGACCCAGGTTGATGGAAGTTAATGTGAGTTTGGCATCATTATAATGTTGTTTTCATTTACATCACAACATCTACCTTTTGTTTAAAGATAGAACTAAGAGATTTCAGAAATAAGGACATTGAATTAATGTCATGAAATTAATTCTGAAACTAAGACCCCCTTAACTTTACAGGCTAGCCAACATACTCTCCTTTTTAGTTTGCCTCAAACATATTCCCAGAAAACAAAAACATTTCTCCAGGCCTCCCAAAAAAGCCTTTACTCTCCTGACACAAACAGATGAAAGAAGAGAAAGGAAGAAAGAGATTGAGAATTAAAAAAGAGGGAAATGAGTTTGGAGAACATTGGCCAACAGGTTTAGAGTTATTTATTGATGGCTTTGCCCACTGGCAGTGTAAAGTGTGTGTCAGTTGTCATTAGCAGTAACAATTTCAGTACAAAGTGTTCTCTTTTTATTTACTCCGGTGGCAACGTGCTTCTGCACATAGCCACTGCTTGTGGGTCAGGAGGTCACTATTGGAGGTTAAGAGTGGTTGGGGTCATCTGCTATTAACCTAAGATTAGCAGCTAAGTTTTTTAAAGAGTTTTTTCTTCGTCTGCGTATGACATGCCAAATTAATCTTCCTAGATTTTTTAATCTATATTCCGTTTATTGCAAATAATTATTAGACCCTCTCATGTCAGCAAGCTTTCCTCATGCTTACCACTGTGGATTGAAAAGTTAAAAAGGTATTAGAAAAAAAAGGAAAATTTTCCATCCAGAACTTTTAGGCTTTTCTAGAAAGGTTTCCTCCGAATTATTTTTTTACTTTTTTTTTTTTTTTTTTAATTCAAGACTCTTATTACTAGCCTCCCTTCCAGCAGCACACACATTCACACACATACCCACACATACCCCCCTGATTTCTGTACCTTTCGGGTGATACTCAATTTTGTATTTGTAACAACTTAATCATCAACTTGTCCTATTTCTCAAACACCAAACTGTTGTAGCCCTGTGGATGTATATTAGTTTTATTACAAAGGAAATCCTTTTCTTTCCATTCTGTGGATGAATTATACACAAACCATTCCTTACCCGGAGCTATATTTTTTGTTATTGTTTTTTTTAAGAGGTATTTGTTAGTATATAGTATCCTGGTTTCTGAAATCCATTATTTGTTTTAAGATGGAAGATTTTAAGAAAAGATCTTGCTTTTCTTTCCACTCGTGAATAAAGACATTACCTGCAGTGCTCTGGTTTCATCAACCACCTTTTCAATATGTCCAGAAAACTATCAAGATACAGAGGAACTGCTTCCAGTTAGTGCTCTTTTTGTGAGAATTTCCCCATGAGAGGCAAAATCAGTTCTCAATATGTGTTCTTCAAATATAGAAAGGGGAGAAGAGGAGGCAAACTTAGTACCTAGATATCTGGTGTTTAGGTCTATTTCTATTCTTTTACCTCATTTATTCCCTAGGAAAAGATTTAACTTGTCTTTTTCTTCATTATCAGTTTTAAGTGCGTCTGCAACAGTAACAGCCCCAATTTGCAACAAGAATTTATAGAGTTCCCAGTGCGTATATGGTACTAGAGAAGAACTGAGGTTTCCTGGGCACAGAAGACTTGGTTCTTAAGCACAGACATTGGAGGACACGCTATCATGGGACTTGGAGTGGGAAATGAATCTCATTGATTATCTACGTAGGCCAGAAGAAAAGACAAAAAAGGAAGTGATTTCCTTAGTTACTCATAGGTAGTAATTGAACAGACACTTAATGAAGAGGAGTAGAAAAGAAAGTCATGTAAAATAGAAAGAAAAAGCACATAGAAAAGTTCACATCTATTGAAAACCTTGATGAAATACCTATTCCCTATGTATATGACACGTATGGCACTATTACCATTTAAAAGTAGAATATATTTGATAAGGTCAGCTTTGGTGAGTAAATTCTGAAGCAACAAAGGAAGAAACAAACAGCAAATACTGAAAGATGTAGTCTTTGTTACCAAGCTTCTGATTTATATGTTAACAGAACGAGTACATTTAAAGAATGAGCTCAACCATTTTGGAGGTTGTTTTTTAATAATTTTGACTAGAAAGCAGATAAGACACATCCCAGAAAAAGAATCAACCTCTCACCAAAACCAAATTCCAGGTTTGTCTGAAACTCTAAAAAGAATAGTTTTCTTTCACTTTCAATCCTTCTTTCTTTGCAAGTAGAATCCCACTCTTCTCAATGTTTTTTTATAAATAATATTGTATATCTCTCCTTTTCTGGCAACCTAACAAGTTATTCTTTTTTGCTAAAGATGATATAGAAGAATATGGCATGGGGCATTTTTGCTTGTTGCTAGCAGCCCTGGAAAATATCATTTGTTGCACCTTTGCCCTTCTTGAAGGTCTGATTAGTAAAATGATTGTTGGATCTTTTTTCCTGTGTATCTTTTACCTTAGAAGTCTGGGCTGCAATGCATTCTTGATTCCATAACAAAAGTCCATTAGACCTCGATTCTTCCTGCCTTTTTGACTAATCCTAGACTGTACAAAGGTCTCACACTGCCAAGTCTTCAGGCACTTAATTGTAGAAAAGTACAACGTTCTTTTGTTTACCCAGAAGGCTTCTTCTCCAGGACACGTCTATACTCTTAGTTCATGATAACCCTCTTTTTCCCTGTCTGTAGTATATAAGAGAAACTGCTTTTGTAGTTTAACTGAGATTTTTTTCTTTCCACTTAAAGCCAAATCGAGTGCAGAAAGGGTTGTAAAACAACCCATTGGATTTTCCGAATGGCTTGGGAACAAGTGTTTGTGAAGCACTGATAAGGATGGATTGTGGCAATGATTATTTACAAGCAGTAAAATAGCAGTACTTGGTAGTGAATGAAGAGAAGGCAGAAACAGTAGCTTTGCCAAACATACCACTGTATTCCGTTCTTATAAGTTAAGTCATTTGAATAAAGGTTTTATTCAGTGTACTATGTGTATGCTTACTGATGTTTAGTTACTTAAACAAGCATAATAAGAGTATTTGGTTCAGTTTAACAAACATTTAAGAAAGGCCTCCTGTATGTAAGGCTTGGGGTTACATAGACAATACAAAGACAATAAGAAAATAATCTCTAAAGTCATGAAGCTTCTATTCTGCAAGGAGACAGGAATGGGGAAGATATAGCATATAGAGAGATAAAGTTATATAAAATAACTGAGAGGGAAGCTGTGGTAACAACACTGGGTTAGGGGTGAGAAAAGACCTTGTGTAGGAGGTGGCACTTTGGCTGGCCTTTGAAGAATGGATAGATGAAACATTAGGTGCTTACTACGTGCCAGGCAGTTTCCTGAATGCTAAAAATAAAGATATAAGCAAACAAGAAGACATTACTTACCCTCAAGGAATCTACATTCTAATGGGATAATGCAATATATAAAGGGGGATCTAATTAGTGAGGTGGGAAGGGAAACCTTGGCACAAGGGCAAGATAAACTGATAGGAAGTGAAGTCCATCAAATGAATTATAAGCCAAGGCTAAAGTGAACCAAGCTAGGACCCCTAATGAAATGATGATCCAAGTGACAATCAACCAATCAGGAGAGCAAGTTTCTTCAGGGCAGCAAGGTTGCTGATTAGGAAAGCGAGTTAGGCCAGGAGCTAGGGATTCTAAGAGGGAAGAGGTGAGGAAAGATTATGTTTATCAAAAATGCATCTGGGGATGTGCCGTGTATTCATAACAATGATGAGGGAATGTGTTTTCATCCAGATCCTATGTAAGCAATGGTTAGCTTGGTCTTGTCACCTCCAGCATGACAAGTATATCTTATAAGAGAAAAAAAAAAAGTTACATTGTGAATTCACAGGTTTTTCATTAGTTAATCAGAGTTAAAGAGACTTCAAAGAGTCCATCAGTTAATTCACTCAGCACTTGTGGAAATTCCTGGCACATTATTATGAAATGAGTTGAAAAATTCCGAGTTCCTTTAAAGTGATCCCAGACTTCAGAAGCATATGTGGCTTTTTAAAAGACATACTAAATATGTACTGCTTAAGTACAACGGCTAAATTTCCTTATGTGTTGATTTTCAAAGACTAAGGATGCCTGTGTCAGGGAAAAAATGTTTTTTCACTTTCAACCTCACTATTCCATCATTTGTCAACTGCTCTTGTTCTGGCCTCCAGAATGGGTATACATTGTAATTGCAGTTGTATGTGGTAGTCTCAGGCCACCATAGACAGACTGCCTTGAGGGGGGAGAGAGAGAGAATATGAATATGAGAATATAGAGGGAGAGGGGACTTTTTTTGGCAAGCCCCTGTGCTACTTTTACCCCTGCAAACAGACCACCTGAATCATAATCAGTTGTGGTTGCCATATGATCCCTTTATAAATGATTAAATATCTGAAAAACTAATGTTTGGATATCCTGGGCATCACTTGAAGCATTGATGGTAAATTTATCTTTAATTAAATTTCTGCATTTAAATAAAATAGGGCTCTTCAGTATACCAAGCAGAATGCCGACGCCATTTGTTCTTAGAACTGGAGTTGATCCGTAAAATGAGTCTGAGCACTGGGGAGATTTACTGTTCACCTTCACACTTCCCTTCTATCACAGGTGGAACAGAAATGTTAGGGGACTATATCCTTGATGAACTCTATATGTTAATTCCCCCTTTTCCCCATCTCAACTTATACCCTGGTTCTAATCCCTAAGATAGTGAGCCCACTCTTTGAGTCTGCATTAAACTTTCTTGTTTTACCAATGCTAAAAATGACCAAGAAAGAAACACAGATGTGAGCTAATAAATGGATTTCTAGGGTTGAGCACTTCTTCTGGCCCCTGTTAGACTAGACCCATGCTTAGTGCTTGTTATTTTTTTCTTCTGTTAACGGGTCAAGATCTAAAGATTTTTGTTTCTAGAAGAACATTTGGAGACTACATTTGAGGCCTCTTAGCATAGCAAATGAAAGGCTCAATTTGCAGTCAAGAAGCCCTGGGTGTACAGCCTTTCTCAGATACTAGCTTTCTGGAAAGAAAAAAAAAGATATATGGAAATAAAATGAAAATTTACTGAAAAGTAAATTAATCTCTTTGAGCTGTAATCCCTCTGATAAAGGATAGTAATATCTGTAAAACCTATTTTACAGGGTGGTGGTGAGACTCAGATATAAGTAAAGCATTTTGCAAACATTAGAAGACTAAATAAATGTTAGTTGTTATTATTGTGTGTGTGTGTGTATGTGTATATATACATATACACATACATACACTTAACCTGGAAAACACATGTGTAAGCTGGAAATATATCTCCTCAAGACACATATATGCTCACCAAATAACTCAGAAGTAAAAAATAGAAGTTGCCATGTTTGGATATTTTAAAAAGGAATGAACAGAAAACTTTGGAGCCTATGAAATGGCAAAAAATAAAGGGCTTTTCCTTTGTTGTTACTATTGCTCAATTCTTCCTGAGTTGTCCCTAGCTGAAATCATGGCCAGGCTCTGTGACTTAAGAGGAAAATACTCCCCAGTCCTGTGAATCTCCAAATTTATTTTTTCAACAGATACTTCCAGCCCTGGATTCTGTGACATTCGCCCAAAGGGAAACACCGGTCCTTGGGATTACACTGTGCATCCATTGTCTGAACTGTCACAGCCCTAGTGCGTAAAGCTGTTTGCATAGCGTGCTAACTCTATCAGGGTCAGTTCCAGTCTGTGGCCGCTAAAAATGAAAACCATGCTCCAACCGGGACAAGAGCAGGGTCACCAGCTGGCAAAGGATATGGCAATCATTTATATAAATATGCTTTCTCAAGCCCGCAAAAACAAAAAACCCCAACCCAACAGCTGGGAAGGGTTGGAAGTAGCCCCAAGGCTGGTTAGTCCCCTTCCAGATGGGAAGGTTAGACTGGGGCTAGCCAGACTGCTCCACATAGACTTCCGATTCGCATTAGAAATGAAAAGAGGGGAGGAAAAGGAAAAGGAAGACAAGCTACAAGCATGACTGCTCTGTTTTTCACCTAACTTAATCAAATAAGAGAAGAGTTTCCGAGACGGAAGGCTTGCATTTATTGGTATTCACGCTCGGTTTTTTCTGTTTATCATGGTGTCTGATACACTCCTTAACTACTTAAATGGGAAGCCTATATGCTGCGAAGTAAGAGTTTATGTGTAATGTCATGGCTATTTGTAGACAGACTGAAGAACCAATCTCAGACTTAGGTCCTGTTTACATCCTCCAAACACTTATGTAGAACAGTCAGTGCAAGAGAAAAGAAAATTATGATGTTGGCTAGGTCCCAGAATTTCATCCAGAGGATAAGGTTCATTTTTTTTTTAATTTGATTTACCTGTGTAATATGTAGTTATTGCACATCTAATATATCCAACGGAACCAAGAACACCATTTTCCTAGGTTCACTTTAAGGTTGCATACCACTGGGAAAAGTCTTGTTTTTATAACCTCGATGCTTTATGAGCCAAAGATGGGGGTATAGCTGTCCTTCAAACTCTTCCAGAGTGACAGAGTTTAGGAATAATGGGGAAATGAAAGATACCACCTTTGATGATGGAAATTTTATTCTCCATTATATGAACATAGAGAGCGCCTTTGGATTAATGGACAAATTTGCGAAAGCCAAATGGAATGGCAACCATCACTTCTCCATCCTCTACCCCCACCCTCTGCATGCTTATTATTCACAAAGGAAAAGCTCCCAAAATGAATACACCTTTTAGTGGGAAGAATGAGCTCATGATAGAATAATCAGTAAAGGAGGGGGAAAGAGGGTTTTGCAAAAGCGTAGCCACTTTACTCCAGATTGCTGCAGTCTGACGACAGAGGTTAAATCACTCCTCCCACCTCCTCCCTTGTAAATGTGGGCATTTACCTAATGAGCCACTAGAAGCAAGCACATCAGCTTCACTCATTATGTTAGGGACATTTTGCAGAGAAAGCATAAAAAATGTGCCAGATCACAAATTGTTACTAACCTACATATCTCCTAACCCACCTCCATCCATGGTCAGGTAACCACAAGACAGCTGAGCAATTTAAGGAATGTTCTTTATTACTTGGTCCTGGACAAACTTTGCATGGGTTTGGCCAAGTAGGATGCTACTTTGTTCTGTTTAGCTCAGTTGGTTACGATGTACTGATGAAACCAAGGTTATGAGTTTAGTTTCTGGATGAACCAATTCACTCCGAAAGAGTCAAACGTAGTGGTATGAAAGTATGAAAGATTCGAGGAAGGAGAGATCACTTTTAAGACAGGAGTTGGGGAGCAGGGAATCAGAGAAGCGCTTTGTGGGGGGAGATGGCATCTGATCTGAGCCTTAAAGTAAGAAAGGGGGGCAGCCAGGTGGCTCATTGGATAGAGCATCAGGTCTGGCGTAGGAAGGCCCTGGGTTCAAATGTGATCTCAGACACTTCCTAGGTATGTGACCCTGGACAAGTCACTTAACCCCTTTTGCCTAGCCCTTGCCCTTTGGTCCTAGAGTTGTTACTAGGACAAAAAGTAAGGGTTTAAAAAAAAGATATGGAAGAAATTTTTTCAAACATGGAAGGGATGAGTATTTGTAAAACCCTCACAAGCAGGAAAAGACAAGATGATTTCATAGGGTCACTAGTGGTCCGTTTTGTTTGGAAAATAGGACAGATGAAGGAAAACAGTGTGAAATAAGTCCAGAAAAGTAGGAGAGATCCATATTGTGAGAGGTTTTAAACTAAGCTCAGGGGTATCTTATCCTATAGTAGGGAGCTACTGAAAGTTCTGAGCAGAGGAGAGATATGATCAGACCTGTGCATTAAGATGATTACTTTGGCAGCAATGTGAAGGATGGATTAGAAAGAAGAGAGCTTGGAATAAGGAAGATCAGCTAGGAAGCTATTAAAGTCATCTAAGCACGAAATAATGATGGCCTGGACTAAAGTTTGGGCAATGCAATTAGAAAGGAGGGGGCAGATTTAAGAGTTATTGTAGAGGCAGAATGCACAAGAGTTGGCAATGAATCATAGAAGCACAGATTTGGAGTAAGGAGGGATGTCTGGCGCTGTCTGGTCCAAACTCTTTACAAATGAAGAAACTGATTGCATGCTTCTTCAGCACATATACAGCTGAAGAAACTGTGACTCAGAGTGGTCAAGAGGTTGCACAAGTAGTTAATAATAGTCAGGATTTTAACCCATAACTGCTAACTTTAAATGTACTCTTCTTTCCTCTGTGCCATTCTACCTTCTTCAGGCTTTATGTGAAAAATGAAAAAAAGGAGAGAAGTCAAAGATAACTTCAAGATTTTGAACCCAGGTCAGTGGTGTTAGCAGAAATCAAGAATTGAGGAGGAGAACAAATTTAGGGAATGAATGATTCTTGTTTGAATATGGGGAGTTTGAAGTTCTAGGAGGACATTTAACAGAAATGAGATTGGAAATGTAAATTGAATTTAAGGAAATGGTTGAGCTGATGATAGAGATTCAGGATTCATAAAAATACTAATTCTACTAACCAATAGTAGGAGATACCTATCCAGTGCTTTGGGGGGGTTTCCATATGATCTATAGCCATCATCTCATTTGATGTTCAA
The DNA here is from genome assembly GCF_016433145.1 of Gracilinanus agilis. Classification (NCBI taxonomy): domain Eukaryota; kingdom Metazoa; phylum Chordata; class Mammalia; order Didelphimorphia; family Didelphidae; genus Gracilinanus; species Gracilinanus agilis. The sequence goes on from NC_058133.1 coordinate 174,103,949, forward strand.
GATAGCCCTGTAAGATAAATGGTATTTGGGGCCCCATTTTACAGATTTTTAAAAATGGGGTTCAGAAAGCTTAAAGGGCTTATGCAGGATCACACAGCTAGTAAGTGACTAAGGCAGGATTTAAACCCAGATCTTCCAATCCTCCAAATCCAGCCTATGGGAGTATATAATATCACCGAGGAAGAAAGTATATAAACTAAGAGAAATCCTTGAGGCATAGCCATACTAGATATCCAGATTTACTAGAAAATTGCTAATTGATGCCTCATTTCATTTTGTGTCATATAAACCTGACTTTATAGTGTCCTAACTGATGTTCAAACATGAAGATTTTATCAAAATATTTGATAACTTCTGAAATATCTCCATGGAGGATGTTTGAAGCATGTTATTCAATCATTCCCAAATGTATGCCTTGGCATTTACTCAGAAGCATCAAAAAATGAATTTGGTAACTTGGGGATATTAATATTAATCTAACAGTATAGAGCACTGGACCTGGAAACAGAAAAATTCATCTTCCTGAGTTCAAATCTGACTTCAGACACTAGCTGTGTGACCCTGGGAAAGTCACTTAACCCTGTTCGCCTCAGTGTCCTCATCTGTAAATTGGCCTAGAGAAGGAAATGGTAAATCACTCCAGTGTCTCTGCCAAGAAAACCCCAAATGAAGTCATGAAGAGTCAGAAACAAATGAACAACAAAATCAGATGGAGAGAAAAGACATATTGTGAGTTGTGCATCCAGTTTTTTGACCCTTGGAATCAGAAAGTGTTCTTTGCTTTAGTTTTGGGTTGATGACCAGTTTGAATTTGAAATCTGCATGTTATCACCAAGCATGTTACTATACACCTATAATCCCTCCTACCAGGGATGCTAAGGTTATAGTATCTCTTAAACTGGGAAGATCTTATTTGCAATGTGCTAAACTAATCAGGTGTCATCACTAAGTGTGGCATACATATGACAAGCCCCTGCAGTACCATGTTACTTAAAGAGGCCTGGGTCAGAAACATCATAGATCAAACCTCTCATGCCAAATCAGTAGTTGGATCAAGCTAGTGAGTCACTGCTGCCCTTCCAGTTTGGGCAAGATAGGGAGACCAAGTCTCAAAAAAAAAAAAAAAAAAAAAAAAAAGGAAAGGGAAGGGAAGGGAAGGGAAGGAGGAGAGGAGAGCCTACCCCTTTAATCAATCCTCTGTGAATGCTAGAGATTTCTTGCATATCTCATAACACTCTGAGTATTCCACAGACTGAAACTAAAATGAATGGTTTTGCTACCATGGGATTGTCTTGGTCATGAAATGTCCAGATGTGTTATACCATTCTTGAGTTTACAGAAGCTAAAGATGATGGATTCTTCTCCCTTATGTTCAGTGTTTCCAAACCTTTTTCTGTTTACTACACACCCAGGAATTTGCCAAGACCATTAGATGATATAAGTTGGTCCTTTTTTGCATATCTTTGCTAACCACCTAGCATTTTAACTAACTGCTTATTCCCACTCCCAATTGTATTATATAGGCCAGGGAAAATGTACCACCACCCTCTCCACCCCCATCTGCTCTCATCTTCTATCTTCATTTCAATCCCCTCTTAATGCAAGAGCCTTCCCTCTACTGATTATCTCCAGTTTGTGCTATCTTTGTCTTGATTGTACATAGTTGTTTGGGTGTTGTCTTCTCCATTAAACTGTGAGCTCTTTGAGAATGAGGACTGTCTTTTGTCTTTCTTTGTATCCTTCTGCACTTAGCACAATGCCTGGCACTTAGTAAGAGCTTAATAAAGAATGCTGATTAACTAAGTCCCAACAGCCACTTCCTTGCTTGTCAACCACTGGCCAGGGCTTGGAGAATGTCTAAGGAAACCAGTCTATAGCAATATGCCAGTGATATTTTTTCAATGAACCAGAGGGCCAAAAAAATGATTGGAAAACAGCACTTTCTATCATATGACCAAAGTATGCATTGGACCAAAATGCTTAATGACCACTCCCTTCCCTTTACCCATTGGCAGCTATCACTCATCAAAGCTAAATGTAGAAAGTAAAAAAAAAAAATTTTTTTTTGGAAGAACCAGTCACAACACATGCTTAACCCTCTCCTTTAGGGGTCTTTGCTCCATTAGGGCCATAGTCTATTGGGTTTTTTCCCCCACCTAATGAACATGCTTCCCAATGTGTCTTAACAGAAGTGTTTAGACCATGGTAACAGGTATGTTGGGAAAGAAGGCAGAGGACAGATACTAATTTGGGGCCATAAGTCTTCGGTGCATCTGATGACCAATTTCAATAGCCTTTTGAGGCAGAAGTGACAGCTTAATTTTAGTAGAGACCCTGTGATCTCTATAAGTTCATTCAAGTCAGTAGCATTGGTCTTCTGTGTTAGATCCTATCTTCTTTCCCCTTGAAAAAGGCCAGTAGGGTGAAGTCATTTAAAACTACCTGAAAACGTCTTTCTTGGCTTCCACCTCACTGCAAAACCCTAGGGTCATAACCTCTTGACCTCAGAGGTTAGGGGGTCTCCTGCTTTTTGATCTCTTCTGATTCCTTAGTATCTGCCTACTTCCTCTGCAACATTAGAGTCTTGTTATATAAGGAAATTGGAAACATCAACAGGTCTGACTAAGGGCAGCAAGTTTTTGGTGAGCTAAGCTTTAGCATGTATTCCAAAATAATGAAACCCTAATTCCAAGGTGTTTTTAAAATAGAAACATGCTTAGGAGACATCGAACAAAGCTAGAGCATCCTGCCTGGCTTATGATAGCCCCTACAGGGCTGGTATGTGTCTCAGTATGTGCTCATAGGCATTTCATGCTCCCTCCAGAAAGTAGTTTCATTTCTTAGCTTTTTTCTTTCAAAATAACTACAAGTGGAAAGTCTTATTCTTTGATGTTTCTCTCGAAATGCCATGCCCACTCCCGAGCTTTGAGGCAGTTTGCTTTTGAAAGCAATAAAGGAATGCAGGATAGTCAAACCTAATAGAAAACTGACTGATAAAACCACCTGTTTCTCTCAGGTTTCCAGTTCTGCTACTGCCCTTGTTAAGGTACTTTCCCATACTCCGAAATCTTCATTCTGGTAGTTCCTTAAATCTATGTCCCCATCTATCTCTAAATTAACCAGACATTTATTTCATATATATTGTCTGTATTTTTTTTAAATACAGCCTGTCCCAGAAATCTTAGTGCAGTTTCTGGCCCCCCCCTGTATAATTGCTTGGGTTATCTCCCCCAAAGAACAGAAGCTTGTTAATGAAGGGACTGTTTCCATTTTGGTCTTTGGGTCACCATGCCAAACACAGCGCTTGGCACAAACTAGGTTGTTAATAAATGTTCAGAGTTGATAGGTAGGGCTAGGGTTGTTGTTTCATAGTGAACAACAGCAGTTTTCACTTTCCAGTTAAGTTGATGTTGAACAAAACAGTAATAGCTCACCTTGCTGAGATCTCTTTTCCTGGAGGCCAATTCTGAATTTTTTTGTCCCTCTGCTAATGTCGCAGTTTTTAATCACCCACCCTAAGTCCCAGAAACTATTAGGATGTCTTTACATATCCATGGAGAAATTTTCAGAGGCTAATGATGAAATCATCATCATCATCATCATTACTAGCATTTATATAGAGCCTCTTTAGGTGGTAAGGCCCTGTGATAAGCCCCTTTACTCTTATTATCCCATTTGATTCTCATTACATCCTTGTGAGGCATGTTTTTTTTATTATTCCCATTGTACAGATTAGGAAACTGGGGCAAACAGAAGGTTAAATGACTTAACCAAGGTCAAATAGCTATTAAATATCTGAGGCCAGATTTGAACTTGTCTTCTCGGTTCTGTAATATTTAGAAATTGGTTTGGAAATATAATATTAGTTTAAAAAAAAAAGATGCCACCTACCTCTAATAGTCCTTGATTTTTCCTCCAAAGTGTTTGTTTGATATGAAACATTTCCCCTGACTGGGCCCTGTCTTAGGAATCCATTAGTCTTCATTGCAGAAAGGGCACAAAAGGGAGCACAAGGAATTTCAAAACCAAATTTGGAGTCAGGTGGCCTTCTTTTTCTAACCATACAAACTGCTTATTTCCCTTTCTTCCTAAAGGAACATTTTCTCATATCCACTAGGCAGCAAGAAAGGACAAATGGATTTTTAAAAATAGTACAAGACATTTTCCAGTTGCCTTTGTCTCATTAGAAACTAGAGGCATTGCTTTTAAAAACCATAAACCCATAATATGTTTAACCCAAATATGTAATCAGTCAAAAGCCATCATATTTCTTCTCAGTCTGAGAACCTGGTGTTCACTAGTATCCTCATAGACAGAAAAGAGGCCAAGGAACAGGATCCATCCTTATAACTCATACATTTCAGCCGTATGTCAGACTTATAAGAGTGGTGTGTGTGTGTGTGTGTGTGTGTGTGTGTGTGTGTGTGTGTGTGTGTCTGTGTATTCTGAACTCCTCTGGATTTTGTGGGCTTGCCAGCAGAACAAGAGGAACAATGGAGACAATGTGAAACCTATCCATTGCCACCACAGAAAACAGCCAGCTTTGAGCTGGGAACATGAGCTGTGAGAGAGATGTTTGAATAACTTAAAATCCACAGATAGATTCCAATATATTTGTTTTCCAGAACACACTATCTCCTTTGCAGAGGGAAAAGGGAACAGTTTTGACTTGGACCATAACAAATGTGGTGCAGGAGAAGGTGAGAGACTTGGAACGTGGGTACATTAGCCCAAGTTTTAGCCAAGGGAGCTTTGTGATTGGTGGTGAGTGAGGGCAGGTCATGTCCTCGAATCTGCAGTCTGCAATCTTCCATGATTTTTTTTTTTTCTAGAAAAAGCTGTGGTCTTATAGGAAAGACTCTTCTAACTGTTCCTCAGATGGTGAAATAAGGATTGTGCACAAAAATCTCTTGCTTTACTAGGAGGGAAGGAGGAGATATTAAAAAAAAAACCACCTCGTTTGTTTATTTACTTGGTATTTATTGAGCACCTACTATTTTCCAAGTACTCTGCTAGGCACTGGGGACACAGAGACAGAAATATATATACATACAGAGCCTAACCTAAAAGAATTTATCTACTGGAGGGAGAATCCTGAATACACAAATTAGTGAATACCAAAATCTATGCAAAATAAATACATTTAGACCCCAGGGCACTGAAGCTCACAACCACTCAGCTAAAGTTCTTCTTCCGTGATGGGAAGGTGACTCTGGGTTCTCTAAGGATGACAGGAAAGTATAATCTGGCAGATCTGACAGGAAAAGCTTCAAGCAGAAGCATACAAAATCATTGCTGGTGGACCTTTGCATATATTCAGCCACTTGTAATAGCAGATAGCAAAGTCCAGCTACCCCATTCCTCCCTTTCATGCCTCTGAGTACCCTGCTCCTGTATTCCATCATAACAAGGAAAATTGGTGAGTGAGTCTGAAAAATTAAGCCTATCGAGAATTCAAAAACCTTAGCACCACCAGATCACTTACCATAGTATAATATCAAGTTTTATAGTCAGAGGAACTGAATTGGTCCCTTAGCCCCTCTGGGCTTCTATTTCTTCATTTGTAAAATGAGGGGGTTGGATTAGCTGCCCTTCTGGGGGCAGCTAGCTGGCATGGTGGGTAGAGTCTTTGGCCTGAAGTCGGGAAGACTCATCTTCCTGAGTCCATATCTGACTTCAGACACTTACTAGCTATGTGATCCTGAGTAAGTAATTTTACCTTGTTTGCTTTGGTTTCCTCATCTATAACATAAGCTGGAAAAGTAAATGGCAAACCACTCTAGTATCTTTCTTTGTCAAGAAAATCCCAAATGGGGTCACAAAGAGTCAAATACAACTGAATGACTGAACAAACATCCTTTCTATCTCTAAATCGATGATCCAGTGATCCCCTGGTTCATTACTGATGACTAGAGGTTTCCCTTACCTTTCCTTCTCACTGTCATGTTAAAATAGAATAGATCTAAAGTAGTTAGCTCTATTGTCAGTGAGGTCGGTGCCTTAGGTTTGATCTTTGGTCAGGTAATGTGATTTCATCCATATGGGGAACTTTCTCCACCAGCCACCTCCAAGTAGCCAAGAAAGGTAGAAATCATTGGCTCACTAGTGAAGACCAAGACTTATATATAGACCACCAACAATCTCACAGGATCACTTCTACTCGTGTGACTCAATCACATGCTGTTCTGGGACACCATTTTAATAATTCAATCTCTTTTTGTTAACTATAGGAATATGTGCAAGATCTATGATTTCAGTGAGAGGAATTCTCAGGGTGGAAATTCTCTCCACTAAACATACCATAATCCATCCATGACTTAGCAGATAAAACAGAGCAAGTCATTAGAGTCTCAGAAAAGTGATTTTCCAGGCTTATATGAGCTAGAAAGTATAAGGGGTGAGATTTGAACTCAAACCTACCTAAGTCTGTACTCATTATTTCATCCAGTATGCCACTGGGCCTTGAATCGCCCCTGCCCATAGACCAGATAACTTCACACAAAGAAGAGCATTGTTGTCCCACAGCCAAGGCGTGTTCTTATCATAGATGAGTAAGGGTCTGAGTGTGTAGATGGCTACGTTATAGTACATTCACATTCCTAGTTACATTGTCCTAAAGAGCTTGTGCTGTTTACAGTGGATATTTCTGTATTCAAAGGATAGCATTTGGTAGAAATGCTAATGAGCACTGGGATAATGACTGAAAGATCAATGTGTGTTGGGGTGAGGGGAGGAGAAGTCCTGAGCAATCCACATACAAAATAAATAGTCCCTGGCTAATGAAGAATTAGCTGTATGTTTTATTTTTATTCAATTTTCTAATAGCATTCATGAGAATTAAATCTCCTAGTCAATGATACCTAATCTGTCACTCTCAAGTCTCTGGGCTCGCCATTGCAAGGAGATGGGAATGTATGCTTGGCTTGAGCTCCTTTTAACTTCAGCCTTGGAGTTTGCTACAGGAGTATCAGAGGAGAAGGTCTAATGAACTCAGCTTCTAAAAGGGATCCCTGTCAGCATCACTGATGTCTAGCTCTAATTGAACCCTAATTAGACTATCCGTGATCTCTTCAGGAGAGCCTGAGCTACAGTAATAATTGCATTCTCTCCAAACTCAGCATTTCAAAAAGACTGAACACAAACACAAAATATTAGAGTTGAAATACTGATACCTAAAACTGCGAATAAACCACCAAGCAATATGCTTTTTAATAGCTCTCTGGTAAGATCATGAGCCAGAAGGATGACACTAAATTGGATTGCAAAAACTATCATTTCCTTTTTGCAGTTTTGTAAATCCTAATAACCAATGACAAACTACAAGATCATTTGATCAAATGATAACTGCTTACATAATCCAAACTGCTTAAGAAATGTACATGCAATGTACCATTCACAAAAATATCAGTTATTTGTTTTCGGGATGAGGAAAGGGAGGACATGTATGTTATCTTAATTAAAATAATACCCAGAGAAAACATCCTTCAATATATGTTGGAAATGGCATTATCTGCGACCAATTTTCAAAACTATTTTAAAGCATGACAAAAATATCACTTTTTTAAAAATCTCATTTCATTGATATTGTTAGGAAGACTGTGAACAAAAGAAAAATAAAACGCTACATTTCAGTACCCAAAATATTAGACTGACATGCCAGTTATTGTCTAGAGCTAATTTTAGGGGATCATATTACAGGAACCTCATTTTAAAAAGGGCATGTGAAATGCTAAACCAAGTTATTTTACAAAGCCCATACAGGTTGGGAGATGATGATTTCACTATTAAAACCTGCCTTCCGGATGTGGCCAGTCAGTACACAGGTTGGTCCTCAGTCTAACAGCCTGATTCAGACAATTTTTTTAAATTGTTGAAATAGCAGGCAGTCCCCGAGTACATTTTCATTTCATCCCCATTTGGCTGATAAAAAATGGATTCCTTTGCCTATGCTTTTCAGAATTTATTTTATGGAAACAAATCTCCTTGTCCTGTGCCAGGACCCATCCTATACCTGGAACCCAGTCATGGATCTTCTGCCCAAAATGCTTGCCAGTTCAAGAATCTGCGTGTCACCTTTAATGCTCTAACAATTTAACTGAAGTGTTTTCTTAGGAGTGGATAGTATGGAAAGGGAAAGAGAACTTTCTTTACCTTCAGATGAACAGTTTCTCATCAGACCACCTACCTGTTGGAAGAGGGGCATGTAACTCATCATTCCTTTACCTTCGGTCATCGAATCTGTACCAAGTATCAGTACCAAGGCAAATGAAGAGTAAGGGCTAGTCAATTGGAGTAAAGTGACTTGTTCAGATTCACACAGTTAGGAAGTATCTGAGGCCAGATTTGAACCTGGGACCTCCCATCTCCAATCTTGGCTCTCTAGTCACTGAGCCACCTAGCTGCCCCCATTCATCTAATTGCATAGAACCCTAGAGGTACAACATATGCAAGAATCTCTTCAGACTTCCATCCCTGCCATCTTACCTTCACCTAAATACTTCCAATGGCAAGAAATTCATCTCACAATACATCCAATTGCATTGTTGGTTTGCTTTGGTTCTTAAAAAGTTCTTGATTACTTGGAGCCAGAATCTGCTTCCCCAAAATTCTTACCCATTTCTCATGCTTCTTCCTTACAGAGCTACATAGAACAACTCTGTGCCCTAATCCAGAAGTTAGCCATTTTTGTTTTATCTCTTTTTAAATCCTTATCTTCTACTTAGAATTGATAATAAGTATTGGTTCCAAGAGCTGTAAGGGCTATGCCGCAGAGGTTAAGTGACTTGCCCATGGTCACATAGCTAGGAAGTATCTAAGGCTAGATTTGAGCCCAGGACTTCCTATCCCCAGGCCTAGTGTTCTATCCCCTGAACCACTTAACTGCCCTATTAACTCATTCTTTTTTTTTTTTTTAAACCCTCAACTTCTGTGTATTCGCTCCTAGGTGGAAGAGTGGTAAGGGTGAGCAATGGGGGTCAAGTTACTTGCCCAGGGTCACATAGCTGGTAAGTGTCTGTGGCCCGATTTGAACCTAGGACCTCCCATCTCTATTATTTACTCATTCTTAAAGGTCTCCCAGCAAATCAATTCCACAAATCTCTTTATTCGGAATCTTATTTCTTCCCATTGACAAAGAAACACTGACCTCAAATATCTGGCTTTAATATCCAGAACTCTCTATAATAGATTTTCTTTGGGATAGTTCAGTCTAAGTGAACTGAGTAAATTTTTTACTTAAATAATGAATTCAGTAAGCATTTATTAAGTACCTTTTATATCTCAAGCACTGTGTTAGGCCCAGGAAATCCAAAGACAAGAATGACCTAACCCTGTACAAGCTTTCAAAGATTTACATTTGGCTGGAGTAAGTACATTAAGTAACATGACTTGACCCAAGCCTGGGGGAAACTACAATTTTAAAAGGATAGAGCAAGGCAGCTAAGTGACTCATTGGATAGAGAACCAGACCTGGAAATGGGAGGTCCTGGATTCAAATGTGAATACAGATACTTCCTAGCTGTGTGACTTAGGGCAAGTCACTTAAACCCCAATTACCTAGCCCTTATCACTCTTATGCCTTGGAACTGATATTTAATATCAATACCACAAAAGAAGGTAAGAATTTAAAAAGAAAAGATAAAAGACAAATGGTGGGTGAAAGGAAGAAAAAGTAGAAGTTTGGTTTTATATTCTTCAAAGTAAAGCCTGACGCATCAGTCACTAGGCACAGTGCTCCTTGGTACCCAGCCAAAGTGGAGTGCACTCATGACTGAAGAGAAGTATTAGAAGTACAATCCTCTTGATAAGTTAGACTTCAGTAGCTACAATACAATAATCTCTCCTCCTCCCACATCCCCAATAAGTTCCCAGTGACACATTAATCCTCCAGTCCTTCTCCAGGGGAATTGATTAAGGGGCAATAAAAATGTCACTGGGTCACAGGCCCAAGCCTCTGATGTTTAGTATCTTGAAATTGCTCTTATTAATTGGTCTGATGCCAAGACCATGTATCTTGTATAATGAAGATGTACTGAAGGAGTTGTCCGAGAGCCCAAGGGTGCCAGTCCTGGCTGCTGCTGAGTAGTGGCTGCAAAAGAGGATGAATGAAAAAGAAGTCAAAAAGCATTTAAATGATCCTGAGGTACACTGACTCTAGAGAAGACTTCTACCACTATGAGCTGATGTTCGCGAGATATTTTTCATAAGGGGCTTGCTGGTGATTGTCCAACTTAGCTCTTCCATGCTTCCATCTATCTAGACAGGGTAGACTTCTTTCTCCTAAGACAGTAAATGTCAACCTGCTTCAGAGCCAAGCTGTAACTATAATTCAATTCAATTCATTTCCATTTACCAAGTATACATTACGCTTCTACTATATGCTAGGCCTTGCGCTAGGTACTGTAGATGCAAAATCAAGAACAAATTGTCTGTGCCCTCAAGGAATTTATTGGAATGCCTAGCCATAGGTGTTTATACTTACTAAATCCAAAGGATAGAATTTTTCTCCCTGGTTTAAAAAAGATTTTCAAAAGCAATGAGTATCTGGGTTTGGGTTCTGTTATCCTTAGATTAAGTACAAAATTGCCATTCTCTGCAAATTTATATTTAAGCTTCTAGAGGGGAGGGATATGAGAGAGAGAGAGAGAGAGAGAGAGAGAGAGAGAGAGAGAGAGAGAACACTTGGAATGTAGGATCCGAAGTTCAAATTGCACCTTACTAGTGTGTGACTCAGTAAAAAAAAATCTTTCCCAGCCTCAGTTTCTTCATCTTTAAAATGGGACCTATAATGGGACCTAACTCACAAAGTTGTTGTAAGGATCAAATGAACTGGTTCATGTAAACCATTTTGCAAACCTTAAAGTGCCATATATAAACATCAACTATTGTTTTTGCAGTTTTTATGCAAGACATTAGAACGTACCCCAAGAAAACATAATTTAGGGGTAACAAGGTAAGTCCCAGTACCATGAATACATTTCTGCTGTTAATGATTTCCTTAAATCCTATATTGCGCTGCTTGCTACCATTGTGCTCAGAAAACCTCCTTATTTATTTTTCTGCCTTCTGTGAAAAAATTCTGAACCAAAGGAAACTTTTAGCTAAAAGGTTCAAAGGAGTTTCACCATTTCCTGCCATGTAAAATCATGAACATAATCACCATACAGATGTGTTGTTGAGTTGTTGGGAAAGATAATGATTGAAAAACATTTAGCAATTCCAGTCGAAGTTTCCAGTTGCATATTCTGCCCCATCTGTTCATGCCAGAGTTTCATCTCTAGAAACTTTTCTTTTTCAGGCTGTGTGACTTCCAATCCCCAGCTGGAACTTTAAACTTTGTCACCAGAACCATGGGGGTCAGTCGGTATCATTCTGCAGAGAAGTCTTTTAGAGGCCTCACATCCTGTGCTTGTATAACCAAATTGACCTATACATCCTTTGGCACTGAATAGGTGGCAGTGAGTTCTGCCATTGGCACAGAACTAATTAGCATCAAATCCATCTAGGAGATGAGAGAGAGAGAGAGAGAGAGAGAGAGAGAGAGAGAGAGAGAGAGAGAGAGAAGGCCAAAAAAAAAAAAGACTACAGAGATCATCCAAAGTGGCGTATAAAATAGCAGGATGGGGTACCCAGCCCACTGCCTCACAGCCATGATTTTGGCAGCATGTCACTTGGGCTATTCTAAGGAACTGAGCCTAGCTGCCTGTGATTTACTAACTGTTTTACAAACATTTCCTCACTCTGTGAAGTTTGATATATTCCCCTAGCCTCCACAGCTCAGCAGAGTCACTCAGCTCCTGAGTCAAATCTGCCTTTGTTTACAGTTTTTCCGGAAATTTTCACAGAGGGATTGGGGAATGGAGAAATGTCTTTCTCCCCCTTCCAATGTTTTATTTTTAAGTCAACACTTTTCTAAAGTTTATTTGTGCTCAACCAGATTCTTGTACAAGGTATCACTCCATATCCAAATGGGAATTGTTGCATTTCTAAAAATAGGCCCAAGGTCATGTGAACTAGTTGAGAGAAAGCTAAAGATATCAAGTTTTATTAGACCTTTACATCCAGTTCTTTTTTTTTTCCATAATATCTCATGTTCAAATTTGTCTGAAAGGCTTTTCCCACATCCATATTTGTGACCAAGCCTTATGTGAAAAGCTAAAACATCAAGTGGAATCTTTTAAAAACAAAAATACTCATGTTAAAAATAACAGAATCTCTTGTTGCCTGTCTTTGGAAACTTCCTTGGAATTAAAAACCCTAAGCTGGAGTTTAGAGTTTCAGTGTTGAATGTTTTCAGCCGAAAAATACCTATGAAAAAACATGGTGCCTTTTTAGATTTTTTTTATTTAATGACTGCTTCATTTTGCTTTGCCATCACATTGACCAAAGATAAAGCAAAACAAGGGAGTGTTATTAAATTTCTGAAATGGAACCAAATTAAGTGTCACTGGATGAGGCAATAACACCTATTCCCAACTAGAACTCAAAAGTTAAATTCAGAGCCATACCGAGAAGGTACAAAGCACAAAGGAGACAGTTAAACATTCTTATAGATTTGGCGATTAATTGATTACTCACTCCCCAGTGCTCCTTGACATTTTTCCTTTCCTTTTCTTCCTTCCTCTTCAGTCTACCTTCTAGAAGCAGAGTTTCTTGACAAACAGTTGTTTTTACCTTGAAACAAATCTCTCTGGAAAAAAAGCATAGAAGTCTAACCAGGAAAGTCATTCTTCCCCATCCCACCCCATCCCCACCTGCCAAAGGAAGGTTGTTTCAGCGTAAAAAGCTGGAGTTCCTATTTTCCTGCCTTTTGGTGTAAGAACAGTCAGGAATTCCTCACAAGCTGAATGTAGCCAGACACCAATTTCCTGATAAAAAACATTGTGTTTTGGGACAGCAAGGTTATTTCATTTCAGTGAATCCAGCTGGACTTCCTCTTGGGCCTCCCACATTGTCAGCATCCCTAATGTTTACTTGTTGACCAACAGAAGACCACCAGAATGAGGTTGTTTCCATTCCTACAGACATTTCCTTCTGCCAGAAAGAGAATTGATCCTATGAAATGATGAAAGGGAAGTAGCAAACTAATGGGGTGAGGGGAGAGGCAGAGAGACATAGGGGAGCACAGTGATCCCACATGACATTCAGGAATCATTGCTAACTCTTAGGACTCAAGATATTCTCCTTCATCATAATGCCATTGACCTTGACATGCTCAGAACAAAATAGTCTTTGTGATTACTACCACATGGTAGTAGTGCCTTCTAACCCCAGCACTGGACTAGACTAAAGGGGCACAAAAGAAGGGCTGCTCATAAGAGGATGAGCTATTTTTATCTTCTCAAGACCCTTCCCCAACACACATTCTCCTACTCCAATGTTTAGTCCAAAGTGGGCTATTACCTCAGCCTGAGGTATCCTGCTTTGCAAGAGACAGAAGAGGCCTAGTTCTGCCATGTCCACATGTGTTGAGCTAGCTTTGTGCGAGGCTGTGAGCCAGAACATAACGAGTTTAGTGGGCAGTCTTGACCCCCAAGATAGCCTTTCTGGCCACTCAGTTTAGAAGGGACTGTTTATTGCTTCTCTTCTCTTAAGCCACACACAGAGTTAGTCATCAGCTCTCGGTAACATCTCATCTATTAACTGAAGGGCAGTGATTTGTATGTGGTACCAGCTAAATTCTCAACAGGCTAGTGTCACAGCAGGGAAGAGCAATTAGCAAATTCATGAATTATGGTTCTGTTTTCACTTCTGTTGTACAAGTTAATCATTTGTAAAGACTTTCTGCCTTGATTACAGATGTCAGAACTTGATAGTTTTTTCTTAGGCCACTGCTGTGAAACACAAAACATGTTGAAAATTCAGAACTACTTGGGAAATTCACACATTTTCCTTTTCCCTGATAGCAATTAAGATGAACCTAATTCTCTTGAAGTTGTACCTCAAGCATGCAGATGATTAGCATTGTCAAGAGAAACCCCCATTTATTATGAATTTACTAAGTTCTTTTGAAATCTTTTAGCTTGAGTTACAGATCTCTTGGTTTTAACAACATTGACACAATCCACACACGCCATAGACTACATCAGAGTCCAAGCAAAAAACTTTTAAAAATCTGCCAGAAGCCTATTAGGAGCACTGGATAAGTACTAAATTGTCATTTGTTCCTTGTTGTTCTGAACCAATGGAGTTTAGATGAAATAGAATTCAGAGAATTATGGTGGTGCTGATGGCTCTAGTGGTGGAGGGACACCCCTAGGAAGCCAAATAAAATAATGAATGGCATAGAAGTTAGGTGTTGTTTTCTACAACATAAGATTGTGACTTTTCCTCTAGATATTTGTGTTTGACTTGGATTCTGCCAAAGTTTTAAAATTGGACTTTTTTTAAAAATCCTCTTTGTGTGGAAACTCCCTCCACTGATTGTAAGCCAAGAAATCTCTCATTTAAAGTCTTAGAAATTTGACTATATATCATAAAATGAAGGCAAGGTGGTTCAATGACAGAATCCTGGATTCAGAGACTGAAAACCTTTGTCAAAGTGCATCTTTACTACTTTCTACCTCTGTAACCGAGAGCCAATTACTTAATAACCTTCTTGGTCTTTAGATTATTTACCTATAAAAAAAGAGTTGGGTAAGAAAACCAAGAAAACAATAGGAGCAAAACCAGAATCATGATTAATGAAACTGCTAAGGTCCCTCTAGCTTTAGATCTCTTGTGCCACAACTTGTCCTTGATTACAAATATGTATCAAAGACAAGATTTGGGATAGCTACCATTTATATGGTAGAGCTTTACATCCCTTATTTGATACTTCTACCTAGGTCTTCTTATCTACTCTATATAGGACACTACCTTCTAGACACATTTTATATAGAAGTAAGACAGTTTGCGGTTCAAAATGCCTGAGTGCTAAGGGGGACAAATTCAAAAGAAAGAAAAACTATTGTGATCTCTTCAAATGGAAATACACTGTAATACCCACTCACTGCATCTTTCATAGGTTTGTAGCATATAAAGGCCCCCAGTGTGCCTGTGGTAGCAAGAATCTTCCTTGAATTTATATTTTCTGCCTGTCTGAAATGTAAATAAAAAATTCACTTCAAGTAATTAAACCAGTGACCTCCTTCAGCACTCAGAGGAAATGGCAGGAATGTTGGAGTGTTGTTATTTAGGTTTAGCCTTCTTTAAGAAAGTTTATACCAAAACTCATGCTCAGAGAAATAGTTTTCCTTTTCAAATTTTAGGCACAAACTCTTTTTTCCCTATGAAATTGGAACTTTAAAGTTCTCTGCAATAGTCTGTGTTTTCTGACTTCCACATGGTTTGGAAATGAATTTAACCAACCAATCATCTGAAAACGTAGGCACAACTGTATCCCCTTAAATGGTTAGGGACCCACAAATGGGAGGACCGTCTCATAGTGTTTTAGGGGACAGTGATCCAGATTCCCCTTTGTATACTTAGGCCTGTAAACCTAGAATTTAAACTTATGCTAAAATATGGAAAAAAGTGGGGTGGGGGGGAGGAGAAGGGGGAAAACCAGCAAATAAGAGGAAACTTTTGTTGTTGGGTGTTTTTTTTTTTCCCAATCTTTCTCTTCTTCATTTTTCTGAGATTTTTTTAAAAGTAGCATGAATGAAAAAGATGCTTTGTAAAACATGATATTTAACCTGATGATGTTGATTCTAACCCAGTGTCTCCCAGAGATCTGTTATACTCAGAGGGGGACTTGGAGGAAGATTTGTACTATTATCAGCAGCATGAGGTCTGCCAAAGAGCTTCCATAGAAGAGGACGGTGAAGGAAGTTAGAGATAGCCTTGATTAGGGAGTAGCTATTAAAAATTCTTATTAAGTTATCTTTAGAACTTGAAACCACCCTAGGAAGGTAAATGATCCTAACCTTAATGAGATAGGGATACTTCAGATCTCATAGATAGTATTTATTCAGCTTTTCATCACACTCTTTAAAGCACGTTACCCTGAGTAAGTCACCTAACCCCCATTGCCTGAGTTCTTATATACTTAGTATTGATTCTAAGAGGGAAAGAAGAGTCTTTATTTAAAAAAGGGGGGGGAATGATATTCATGTCTTGTGTTTTGATATTACTGTCATCTCTAAATATATTGCTCCCTTCTCCCATGTCCAGAAACTCTTCCCTTATTACAACAAATAAAAAAAGCAGAGGTGGCCAGAGGGTACAGTCAGAAAGATTTATTTTCCTGAGTTCAAATCTTGCTTCATACACTTACTGTGTATGTGACTGGGCAAGTCATGAAAGGAAGGAAGGAAGGAAAGAAGGAAGAGAGGGAGGGAGAGGGGAAGTGAAAGAAAGGGACAAAAGGGAAAGAAATGGGAAAAGCCATTCACCCAAATCAACCTCCATATCAAAGAATTCTGATAGTATAAAAAATGTTCTCCACCCATAGTCCCCAGTCTCTGGCCAAACTTGGTCAGCATCATTTTATAGCATGCAGTTTTGTTGTGTTTTTGCTCTCCCCATTCACATTGTAGTTATTGTATATGTTGTTTCCTGGTTCTCCTGCTTTCACTTAGCATCATATATGTTATCCCTTGTTTTACTATTTTCTTTGCATCCATCATTTATTAAAGCACTAGCTGTTTCCCAGTCTGTGATTATGTACTTTCTTTCCAATTCTTTATTACAAAAAGTGATGTGATTATTATTGCTGTGTATATGAGACCTTTCTATCTTTGACCTCTTTGCCAAATCTCTTATTCATGGGGGTGGACACCTAAATATATGAGCATACACACCACAAAAAAAGGTAGAAGAGAACTAAATCAGATGCCATACCTTTGTTATAGAAGCAATCCCAAAAGATAAAATAGATAATTTCATTTATATGAAATTGAAATACTTTTGCATGAAAAAAATCAACACAACTATTATGGCAAAAAACTAGGGTGGAAACTTTGAGTAAGATAGCTCTTATAGGGTGTGACATAAAAGATAAATAATTACCTAAAACAAATATATTAGAATAAAACTAATTTACCAGTGGATGAGTAGTCAAAGAATATAAATAAGTAGTTACAAAAAGAAAATTTGCAAACTATTAGCTGTATGAACATTTGCACTAAACTACCAATAAAACAAGAAATATGAATCAAAATAATCTACGTATACATGCATTGTTATTAGAGTAATGAATTGGCATTTCGTATGCTGGAGCCCACTCCTACTAGCTCCCTAGAGCCAATTGTTAAATTTTCATTGTGAGCATTTGCACCTCAGAAATCAGTAAACACTACAAAATCAGGGTTTGATTTATTGTTTTCTTGATTGTCTAAGCTTGAGAAAGTAATGGAGAAAATGTTAATAATGCAGATTAAACTTAAAAGTGTGTCTTGTGTGCATTTTTTCCCCAAAAAAACCTGGCTGTTAAACATTTACCAATCCACCCCCAGGTATAACCAGGCTGAAAATTATTTTGGAATTATGCAGAGGTTTTTTTCCCCCTTTCTTTAAAGATGGATCCTAAAATATTCTCTAAGAGTAATTGAAAAGATTGTACAAGGCCCTGCCAGAGAGAAATAGACATGTCACATCAACCCATGACTCACTTTAAACTAAGGCCTAGAGCTAGGGGGCTATGACCTCATTTTTGCCTCATTTAAATCCACTATTCAGTTTTGGCATTATCAACAACCAAATGGGGAAAACAAGGAGATAGCTAGCATTCATGTAGTACTTTAATGTTTGCAAAGTAATTTTCAGAGAGTCATTCATTTCTGGCAAAAAAATTATTGTGAGCTAGGCACTGGGCAATACACTATCTTAATTTTAATGAGGAGAAAATTAAGGCCTTGAATTGGGAAGTGACGGCCCCACACATACTGTGAAATCCACATAACTTTTTAAATATGACTGAATTTATATGAACCTCTCTCATGATTTTCTTTGCTCATTTCATTTCAAATACTCGGCTCAAATTGAATATCACTTACTAAACTTGTCCTGGAGGCCGATTGTAATGCAAGCTGGCTAACAGAAACTTTTTGCTTCTGTAATTTCTAATGGTCACAAAAAGTCAGTTAGAAGCCTTAGAATCTTCAGAAAGTCATTTAGAACTTAAAGTTATAAATAGAGGTGAAGTTCCAACTGATGAGGCTTTTGCCTTCTGGCTTTTGCTGTGGTTGGAGGCTTTGTTTTGGCTTAGCCTGTTAGCTGCGGCCTTTTGGCTTGACTTTGGCCTAATTGCTTCCGCCTTGGCCTGTGCTTATTTGTCTTGGGGAAATTTAAACCTATCTCATTTCTCTGGACCTCTCCCTGATATCTCCATTCCCTTCCCTTCCCCTGAATTTCCTTTGGGCCCTGGGTGAAAGGGAGGGCTTGGTGATTGAACATTGTGGGTTTTAGTTTCTATAGACAAGTAGAGTGTCCTCAAATAAGTTACCCCTAGTTTTAGTGATTTAATAAGGACTTTACTTAAAAGGCAGTCAAATCTCCCAACTGGGAGAGCAGGCTCTGTCAGTCTAAACCTCTCCGTGAACCATCCCCCACCATCACCTGTCTCCCTAGCAGCAGTTAGAAAATCCTGAACCTCTTTCCCTCTGACTAACCTGAGATTAATAAATCCCCTTGTTACCTACCCAAAGCCTCTGGTGAATCATTGTATTGAAAATTGAGACAAGGGCTAAAGAGGGAAGGAATCCTTTTCTTTTTATTTCTTTAGAGAACTGGGAGCATCCATCTTGGCAAGAAGTACCTACCTGAGACTTCCTCCAGCCATCAGTTTGGCTGTCAGGGAGGGGCCCTCTCAACTCCTCCCTGAAGAGACTTTAGAAACTAACAAGAGAAACCCTCCAGCCAAAACCTAAACATTTCTTACTAGCCCTAGTTTCCTCCCTGTATTCTCTATCTCAAGCATCTGGGAATAAACCTGTTTGAGCTGCCCTCTCCTACATACCCTATATACCTTCCCTTACCTTCATTCCTCCTCCAATCACCTTATAATCACCTAATATCCCCTTTATCCTTCCTCACACCCAAATTGCCTTGTTAACCCACTCAGATTACTTTACCTTATTTACTTCTTGATAACACTTTTAAAAGATGGAGGGAAATGTGAAGGCCCAAGTTGTCCTATATACCAATGTAGTTGCTTCCCCCTTTCACAAATATATTAAGTATTTGCCCATATTGGAAAATCAGATTAAATGGGCTCTTGGCATTTCCCATGAGACAGATTCTTTCCCAGCTCTACAGTTTGTGGGTTCCGCAGCCCCTAAAAGCATCTTAGCCATCTTTTCCTGTTTAGAACACATTCTGTCCTAAAGAAAAGGCCATCATCATCTTGCCAGCATACTTGGTAAGCTTGCGGTAAAAGTATAGGATAGATGTGCTGTCAAGTGGTTTTGTTGCTATGGGATAAAAGTGCTAAAAAAAGGCTACATGTCTTGTACGGCTCAGATCCTTTGGGTATTTAATGTACAATTTCTGCAAAGGACACTCAGAATTACACCTCTGGTTCAAAATTGCTTAAACATTGCAACATATGGTCTCATGTTCCATTCACTAAGAAACAACTGGCTGTTACTAGCTTGCCATATCCAAGTACAAATCCACAGTAAGGAAGAGTAAAGGTGGAATGACTCAGTAAAAATTGTCACACTTTTTTATGAAGGCTGAAGGTTGGGGATAGAAAGTAGAGAGGTAGCTAAATGACTCAATGGATAGAAAGCATTGGACTGAGAAACAGGAATTGTTGAATTCAAATCTTGCCTCATACACAACTGTGTGACCCTGGGCAAGTCACTTAACTTTTGTCTGTCTCATTTTCCCCATCTATAAAATGGGAATAACAATAGCACCTACCTCCCAGTATTGTTGTGAGGATAAAATGAAATACTATTTGGAAAGCATTTTGCATTCTTAATGCACCATATATTGGGGGCAGCTGGGTAGCTCAGTGGATTGAGAGTCAGGCCTAGAGACAGGAGGTCCTAGGTTCAAATCCAGCCTCAGACACTTCCCAGCTGTGTGACCCTAGGTAAGTCACTTGACCCCCATTTCCCACCCTTTACTACTCTTCCACCTATGAGCCAATACATAGAAGTTAAGGGTTTAAAAAAAAATAAAAATAAAACTTGCCAATTTTAATGCACCATATAAATATCAGTCATTATTATTCCCCCTAAAAAAGGTGGGGAGCAGGAGAGCAGCTCAGTGGCATAACAGATAAGGCATTGGGCTTAGAATCAGGAAGATTCCTCTTCCTGAGTTCAAATCTGGCCTCAGATACTTACTAACTGTATGACCCTGGACAAGTCACTTAACCCTGTTTGCCTTACTTCCTCATCTCTAAAATGAGCAGTTGAAAGGAAATGGCAAACCACTCCATTATCTTTGCTAAGAAAACCTCAAATGGGGTCACAAAGAGTTGAACACAACTAAAATGACTGAACTCTGAATGATGGAAGGGGAAAAAAAAGAAAACAACACTGAATTTTCAGAAATCTCACTGTGATAAAGCAGGAAAGTTTCTATGGTGTGGTAGACTAGAGATTTGGAAGGCATGGGTTCAAATTCCATTTCAGACATTTATTATTTGAGTCAGATTTAGTTCATGGGTTGGTTAGTTTTGCCAAAATGGATTTTTTCCCCCTCGTTTTTATTCTTCCTGACAAGGGATGGCTTATTTAGGTGGAAATGGGTAGAATTATATTCAGGAATGATAGTAATAATTTTAAAATAATTTTTAAAATTATCTTTTTACACTTAAAATGTTTTCAAAAAAGAATCATAAAAAAAGAATCGTAGGCATCTCTCTGACTTCTTCTCTGGGTGAGATTCCTGCAAGCCTTTGCTTATTACAGTCTCAGTTACAGTAATCATTTTAATCAAATGCAATTATCTGCCTAATTAATTTCTTTGACTACTCTACTATATCCTTCTTTTGCAGAGGCCAGAATGTCAAAGATCAAGTAGATTGGAGATGCAAGAAAATTCTCATTGTGATGGGGAAATGGTGGTGGGGGGGGGGCAGGATGAAATATTTGGAATTTCAGTGCATTGCCCTCTATTTATCTGAAATGTCAAGGGCAGTGTAAAATGTATTTTTAAAATGTGTTTCTGTATGGTTTGTGCCCATTCTTGGCGGGGCTCAGGCTCCACAGAGGCCATTGTTCTGGGAGGGCGTTTGAGGGGTTTTCTTTGTCCAAAGTGACAAAAAGAAGACTTGGAGGACTGGGGCGCCTTTGTTCCTGTGCGGTGCTGTAAAATTTAGTTTGAAATGAGGACCTCGGGGAAGGCCCTTCAATAGGGAGCTTTCATTTCCTGCCAGCATTTTAATCACTCTGGGGTTTAAAGTGGATGGCCAGCATAATGGGCCTATGTTTAATAGAACAACTCGTATCTTGAAGGCCCTGTTAACTGAATTCAGGGATCTGTCATCTGCCCAATATTCGTCTTTTCTATTTCCTGTCCATTTATGAAGATCACTTGCCCTTCCAGGCGGCTACCCCAGATGGCTTTGTGGGAGCACCATCACCTCTTAAAAAGACTGAGTAGAAATGGGGACATGGCAGACCAAGGTCCAGCCTGCAGCCCAGAGAGCCAACGCCTGGAAATTGTATTCATTAGACATGAAAATTGCCAGGTTTGAGACTGAAGTTCTCTCAGGTGTGGAAGGATGGAATCAGGTTTCACAAAGTGGTAGGAGGGAGAAAACTGATCTCCTTGTCTGAGATTTCACACCTTGTCAGGATTACTGACTCCTACTGACTGGCCTTATGCTTACTAACATAATTGAGATCCAGCTTTTAAGGCAGATAAGAATGTCCTTCCCATTATACAGAGCAATAGACTAAGACCCAGTAGAGGGAAGAAACCCAATTTCCACCACTGAAAAAGAAGGGAAATCTATGATTCCCATAACAGAGGTGCAATTCTTTGGGTTTGCCTTAGACAAGAGAGAGACAGAGACAGAGACAGAGACAGAGAGAGGCAGAGACAGAGAGAGACAGACAGACAGAGACAGAGAGAGAAAGAAAGTTAGTTAAAGGAGATCAAATCTGATAAGGCAAGTCAAGCACCAAGATGGGAACTCAGGAGCCTACAAGTGTGGATGGCTGTCCTGAATTCATAGCAAGATCGCCTCAGTAGAACCCTTACATACCTTGATCCCTTCTCTTGGTCCTTTCACTAGTGTATCACATGACCTAGCACCAAGCACTATATATCCATCCATATTTCTGTCTCTCACACATACACATACATATACATATGGATATGTATATATTTAAAGAGTAATAGTGAGCTTAGCTTCAGGACTAGCTTAGTAAAAATGTTCATGAATTGCTTTGTAAAAATCAAAAATGCCCTTCAAATGGGGTGATAAGCATATGAATAGACAGAAAAACTAGTAGTGCTCCCAGCTGACTGGTACACCCTTTGTCCCATCTCCTGGCTGGGAGTGCCAAGGGTGATATGACTAACCCATTCTTTCCAGACATTTCCAACTTTGTAGGTAGATGAAGGTTATCTGAGCAAAGAGAAATGTGAGCCCTATTCACACTCGAACTCTGGTCAAGGCATTTTTTCCCAGAGGGAACAAAGAAACTGAGATTATTCCCTCCCTCCAACCTCTCTCAGACTGAGCGTGACCCCCCACCCCCAGAGGTGAGGGAGCTTAGCCAGAGCACTAGCTGCCCACTGCTTTGCCTGAGCCAACCTCCCATCCCAAGACAGAGGGAGAGGAGAGGAGTTACTGTGGGAGGCAAAGCAGGAAGAGTTTGTGAGGGTGAAATGGAGGCGGTGTATTCTAAAGCATTTTTCACTCATTCAAGAGAAATGGAAAGAAACTAAAGCCCTCCAAAAAAGGCCTGAAATGCCAATCTCCCTCACTTCCCCCACTTCAAGTCTTGACTTGTCGATATACTTGGTAACACAGTTGACCAGCTATATGCCTATGTTCCCTTCATAAGTTCCTGAAACAGACCCAAACTGCATGTTCTAGTTACTTTTCTACTTGTCTTTTATGGTTGAAAAATGGATTGGAGAAAGATTTAGACTTGTCAGAGTTTTCCTGCCCATATATCTCAGAGGGGCTGGAAACAGGAATCTAAAAAGCAAGAGGAAGTTGTCTAATATCCCTTGGGTCTTTGTGCTGCCATCTTCCTCTGCATATCTTGCTACAGTTTATTCCTCCACCCAATGGGAGACCTTTTGAATTGGATTTCTCCTTGGGTGAGCAGCTATTCCTAGACTGATTTAAAGTGAGTGTTGCTACTTGCAAAAGGTCCTGACTGAACAGAACTCCATTCTGAGCAGCCGAGGTGGCTGCAAAAAAGAAGCAGGATCCCCTGGGCTTGATCTTCCAGATGTGCATCTGTCTAAGTAGAAAATCAGCAACATTAAAGTCAAGACCTTTTCCCTTCACCCAAGCAGCTTCTCCATATGAAAACTCCATTAGCATCTCAACCAGGGAATCATTATTGTGCCTCTGACAGTCCACCCAAGGACATGGGACTCTGTGACCCATGTGTCTGTTCTGTAGGTTAGCCATAGAACCAGGCTGATTTTATTGTCAAGCTTGTCCAGATTCTTTTTTTTTTTTTTTTTTATTGATTAAGAGAATTTTTCTATGGTTACATGATTTATGTTCTTTCCCTCCTCTCCTTCCACCCCCCTCCCGTAGCCAACACTCAGTTCCACTGGGTTTTACATGTGTCATTGATCAAGACCTATTTCCACATTGATGTTCCTCATTGATTGTACTAGGGTGATCGTTTAGAGTCTACGTCCCCAATCATATCCCCATCAGCCCACGTGATGAAGCAGTTATTTTTCTTCTGTGTTTCTGCTCCCACGGTTCTTTCTTTGGATGTGGATAGCATTCTTTCTCATAAGTCCCTCGGGATTGTCCTGGATCATTGCATTGCTGCTAGTAGAGAAGTCCATTACATTCTATCGTGCCATAGTGTATCCATCTGTCCAGATTCTTCAGAGCAGGGACATGGAGGAAAAATAGCTCACCATAGCTACAGTTTGATGAGGAGTGAACATCATCAACATCTTTCTGTAGCCCTTTTCATTCACTTCTGAAACTTGCTGTGTGGGCGTATCCACAATGTGGGAAAACTCTTTTCATTGAAAAATCTGAATATTTTGTACAGCTGTGAAGAATTGCAAATAATCTTTTCTATAAGACTGAAATGAGGAACAAAAGAACCATTCTCAGAAGAGACTAGCATGCCATTGTTTTCTGTCATTTGTAGAAACTATAGAGAAATATTCCAAATTTGACAGATACATATCCTCATCTTTTGCTCCTTCGTGAACAAAATCCTGTCACTTATACAAAAGAGTAAGCTTTTCTTTCATGAATATTTGTGAAAGGACTGGGTCTTCCCCAAGAAAGGTGCCTTTTCCTAAAGCCCAAATCCAGGTTAAAATGGAATGAAACATCTGGAAAACTCAACTCTACCTAAAGTAAGTTTCTCACTGAAAAGTGAGAAACATTAGGGAGGGGGAGGAGAGAGAGAGACAAGAGATAGAGACAGAGACAGAGAAAGAGAACGTTTTCCTCTTGGTGGGGTTAGGCAGGGTCCCTTAATTATCCATGGAAACAACAATTATTATTCCTATTATTGGAGGCACTAATTTATAGTTCCCATTTTATAGCCTCTTCTTGAATTCCCTTTGGAAATATTGTGATAATCACTGTAGACTTCTTGTGATTGGTTGCTCCTCATCCCCAGTGCATACACACAACACAGGTGCACATGCAGGCTGCACACATGCATGCTTACTATAGACATCCAGTTTCTTCCATAGGTTCTCCTGGATAAATTTACATTGATTTTATGTATCAGTCAAGACCTGACCTGATTCATCTTGCATCACATCCATGAAGCCTTTCCTGACCCTTCTCTGCCTCCCAGTTCTCTAACTCCAATTGCATTTAATAGTGTGTGCTACGTAATTTAGTATTTAATTAATGTCTTGTATCCTTTGACATTATTTAATGTGTTACTCCTTTCTCACGAACTCCCTGCCCCTTCTTTGAAGGCAGATCATCACTTTCTTTTTCCTGTGGACTTGGGAATTTTAGAAAGGGCCTTAGAAGTCGCTTTCTTTTTTTTTTTTCAGTCTAGCATTTATATTACATGAATTCCATGTGCAAGGAACATCTAGCTTCTTCCATTCATTTTCCAAATGAGGAAACTGAGGCCCAGTTGGAGAAGGGATCATTAGCTCACAAATTCAGAGTATAAAAGAACCTTTTCACTAATTAGGTCAGCCCCTCTCATTTTCCACACGAGGATGGACCTTGGTCCATAAAGCTGAAGTGAATAGATCAAGATTAATCAGGATTTGAGCCAGGATTTGAATCCAGGTATATTGATTCCAAACTGGGACTCTTAATTGGCTTTTCTCTAGTTACACAGGCAGTATAGTGGAAGAGCCAGTACTAAAAAAGCTAAGTATCCTAACCTCCTATTCAGTCCCTTTTCCACAACATCCAGGTCTACTATTCAGTCAACAAATATTTATTCTTGGAGTAGCCAAGTGGCACAGTGGATAGAGTATCAGGCCTGGAGTCAGGAAGACTCATTTTCTGGGTTCAAATCCAACTTCACAAATACTTCCTAGCTAGGTGACCCTGGGCAAGTCACTTAATCCCCATTGCCTAGCCCCTTGCCACTCTTTTGCCCTAGAGCCAATACACAGTATTGACTCTAAGACAGATGGTAAGAGTTTTATAAAAAATGAAAGAAATTTAATTATAAATTTTATATATTCACATTTATGTGTGTATGTGTATATATTCAAATATATACATTTATACCCACACATTTACATATACACAAAAATTTTAAGGTAAGCACTAGAGGGAAAGGGGAGATCACAATAGTCTTTCTATAGGACACGGCACTTAAGATAAGGTTTTTAAGGAAGAAAAGGAATTTATAATAAGCTGGAACAAAGGAGAGAGAGATTTCTAGGCATAGGGAAGAGATAGCAAACATAAAATCATGGATCTGGGTATTAGGATGTAAACAAGGTCACTCAATATCACTGCAATGGTGAGTGTATGGAGGTAAGTAATATTTTCAAAAGATAGGCCAGAGTTAGATCATTAGGCCTACTAAACGTTAGAGGAATTTTTATTTTCTCCTAAAGGCCATAAGGAGTGTCTAGAGCAGGAGAGTGGCATATTTAGGGCTGTGCTTTAGCAGCAGGTCTCAGTTTGGCAGCTGTATGGGAGATGAATTTGAGAATGAAGAGATGAAGAGCAGGAAGAAAATTATAGTTATTGTAGTGATCCAGGCCAGAGGTGATAAAGATTTGAACTAGGGAGTGCAATGGCCACATGAGAGAATATATAGGTTCTGATCCCAAAAAAGGCATAGTAGTAATTGGTTGGATATGAAGGGAGATACAGTCTCAGCAAATACTTTCCAGTCATTGTCCCTATTTCACAAATGAGGAAACTGAGGTTTAATGGGAATGCAATGCCTCATGGAATCTTTGAGCAGAAGACAAGAGACAGGTTATATAGCCTTCGATTCTTCAACATGTGATTCAGTTTCTCTGGGAACTGCTATTAAACTGCAAGGTAGAGGCAATGTGGTGAGCTGCTGGGCCTTCTACTTAGGCTGTCGGCCAGCGTCCAAATGTCCAAAATGGTAATGGCAGAGGGTCTGCAGGCAGCAGTGTGAACAAGAATGATGCTGTAAAAAGCAAGGCTGTTGGAGAGATATGTTGCAAGGAATGAATGAATAGGAGAGAGGGCTTTGGAGTAGGTAAGAAAAAATGGTGACTGCTGGTATTTCTCGGCTTGGCAGAAAGGGTTAAAGAACGCAGCCTGATCCCACAAGGCCTCTTGGAATACTTTCTTTAGAGCCTAATGAAGGATATTTTGGTGGAATAATGAATTTGAGTGGTAGATTTAGAGGAAGAGAGGATGTCAGAAGGACTTGTTTTTGAATCCCAGCTGTCACTTATTATCTGATTGACCTAGGGAAGTCACTTTTCTCCTCTAAGCCTCAGTTTGCTCTTCTGTGAAATGAAGGGGTTGAAAGAGATAGCAGCCTTCTTAGAAACAGACAGTGGAAGTTTAGAAACCAGCTATTTTGGAAACCAGCTATTCAGCAGCTACATGTGCTTATACTAACAGGCACTAAAAAAGAGCCAGCCAGTATTTCAGTGGCACCAGCTTACATCAATAAAACCTAAATAACTAATCAGAATCTCTTCTGCTAGCTTGAGCAGATAAGCAGGAGCCTTAACTAACCAGGATTCACTCTGTATGTCTCCTGCCTCGGTTCTTCTTAATCTATTGCAAGGCCTGATTTAATTT
Organism: Gracilinanus agilis; assembly: GCF_016433145.1. Lineage (NCBI taxonomy): Eukaryota > Metazoa > Chordata > Mammalia > Didelphimorphia > Didelphidae > Gracilinanus > Gracilinanus agilis. The sequence goes on from NC_058133.1 coordinate 174,131,286, forward strand.
GTCCTTTATTTCAACTGCAGAGAGCCAGCATCCCTGAACAGCTTGGAAGAACTCAAGTATGCATGTGTGTGTGTGTGTGTGTGTGTGTGTGTGTGTGTGTGTGTGTTGGGTTGCTCTATTTAACCCTATAGAAAGGCAAACGTTTAATACCAACCTTTTTTTTAAAGCCCATTGAATAGAGGAAAACATTTGGACAGCCATTGGTATTATTGTGATGGCAAAGGAAAATTGGAAAATGTTAGAGAAGAGCTTGGCACGCAGACTTTGAGTTCTGAAACCTGAGAGGACATGTTAAACATACAGCAGTTTGGCATAGGGAAAAGCATAGTGGAATTAGAAATCTCTTAAGCTGGAGCAAAGAGAGTCAGATGAGAGGTTAGGAGTAAGAGATTAGACAGCAATGCAGGATACAGTCCAGGAAGGTGGTTCCAGTAGTACAGAACCAACCAGGAGAGATGGTAGACTGGAGGGGTTTGCAAGGTAAGCCAACCCTTTCCCCAAGATGTTTTTGCCTTGCAACAAAGGGTCATTTTCCCTGTATTAGTTGCAGCTTTTAGTGCAGGTATTATTAACTGCATTCTACAGATGATGAAACTGAGGCTCGCCTAGCTTAAATAAATGCCCAAGGCTTTGTTATTGTTATCTATGCACTATTCCAATTCTTCATGACCTGATGGGCCATAGTGTCCATGGAGTTTTCTTGGCAAAGATACTAGAGTGGTTTGCCATCTCCTTCTCCAGCTCATTCTTAGAAAGGAGGAAATGGAGGCAAATAGAGATTAAGTGACCTGCCCAGTGTCCTAGACTGGATTTGAACTCAGGTCTTCCTAACTTCTGACCCAGAGCTCTATCTACTGAGCCATCTAGCAGCCTTTTCCCAAGGGTTTTACTAAGTGTTAGAGTTTGAATCTGAACCCAGGTTTTCCTGACTCTTAAGTCCAATCCATTAAACTACAATGACTCTTAAACATCATTCCACTTGATTAAGCCTCATTAGATGTCAGTAATAATGCTTCTTGGTAACTTTTAAAAATTAATTTATTTAGAATATTTTTCCATGGTTACATGATTCATGTTCTTTCCCTCCCCTCTTCCCTCCCCCCTTTCCTGAGCTGACGAGCAGTTCCACTGGATTTTACATGTATTGTTGTTCAAAACCTATTTCCATATTATTTATATTTGCAGTAGAACGATTGTTTAACATCAAAACCCCTAAACATATCCCTATTGAACTACATGATCGATCATATGTTTTTCTTCTACATTTCTACTCCCACAGTTCTTTCTCTAGATGTGAATAGTGTTCTTTTCCCCCCAAGTTCCTCTGGATTGTCCTAGGTTAGTGATAGGCAAACTTTTTAAAGAGGAGACCAAAGGAAAGGAAGTGCTCATCTGTCAGTCTGTTTCTAAGGCAACTCTTTTGAAGTTTCATTGTATTGTATCCAACTCATTGTGTTAGTCAGATTAGGAATAATGTGGTGTGGCCTGGATAGAACATTTCAGGCCCCTCCCTCCCCCCCGGCCCGCAGGCCATAGTTTGCCCATCACTGTCCTTTATCATTGCAATGCTGTTAGTAGAGAAGTCCTTTATGTTTGATTGTGCCACAGTGTGTCAGTCTCTGTGTACAATGTTCTGATTCTGCTCCTTTCGCTCTGCTTCAATTCCTGGAGGTCCTTCCTGTTCCTTGGTGACTTTTTGAAATGTGAATCTCTTCAAATAAATCTTGCTTTTGGAGTTTAGTAGGTTAACTTGGTCTTTCATATTTAATATGTATATATGGGAGTATACCTATACATTTATATACATGTGTGTATAGGGGTCACTTGCCCCAATATTAGATCTGTGATGCCACAGCACATTGTTGAATATTTTATTAACCATCTGCATACCCTATACTAACCTCTCTGACATACCAAGTTCTCCTCTCTCTAGAGAAGCAACTTCAGTTTGGATTAGACAGTCAAGCGTGAATTTTCCTTTCACATTTCCTGTGAACAAATTCTATCCCAGCAGGCCAACATTCTGCCCCAGTGCATCACGGGGAAGTCCAGAATATGAGCAGGTAGTCAAACATTCAAGTGTATTTAAGGTGGTATTACCAAGTGTTACATTACAGCAAAAAATCCCCCACTAAAATTAGCAGCCCTGTTGTTTCAAATTTTGCCAAACACAGAAGAATCAGAAAACAGAGGTGAAATTCACCTTCCACAGCAAATGTTTGAAGCCCCAAATTAACAATTCAAGAAGAGTTTTCAGTTAAACAACCCTCTAAACCAATCCGTGAATGGCAGTGCCCTGCACATAGTAGATGTTTAGTTACTGTTCGTTAATCATAGTTGCTTTAAAGAATCATCTGAAAAATTGATCTTTGAAAGGCTCTTGCACTGAAAACTGAAAAATTCAAATATTTATATTGTCAACAGGGAAGGAACATGGGGAAGCTTCTTATATATTTTTCTCTTATTCACAGTTCAGGTTCTTTCTTTTAAAAAATAGATGAAAAAGAATTCTGCATTCACTATATTTTTTTAGAATCACACGAATGGGGGCATCCTCGTGGCTCAGTAGATTGAGAGCCAGGCCTCAAGACGGGAGGTCCTAGGTTCAAATCTGGCCTCAGACACTTCCTAGCTGTGTGACCCTGGGCAAGTCACTTGACCCCCATTGCCTAACCCTTACCATTCTTTACTGTGTTGAATCTTTAGACGGAAGATAAGGGTTTAAAAAAATAAGAGAATCACATGAATATTTCCCTTTTCAAAAATGTGGAGGTATTTGGTCTGTTGGTTACTGAATGTTTTGTCTTGAACCTTTGCTGGTTCTGCTCCCAGGATAGTATACCTGCTTCCCCTGGACTTTCCCATCATTTTCAAGATAGTTCTGGTTGTACAGAAGTGAATATCATATGGCATAACCTTATTTGGAAGGATAATAGTTGCATTAATTATACTTCTCAAACTATATTTTCTCAGGTAAAAATATGCACTAAGATTTCCATGTAGATTTGTAAAGAAACAAAAAGACAAAAAACATTCTTTTTAATTATATAGTTTATACAAGTGATGGGCAAACTACAGCCCGCGGACCAGATGTGAACCCCCTGAAATGTTCTATCTGCTCTGCAACGTTATTCCTAATCTGACGAATACAATGAGTAGGACACAATGCAATGAAACTTCGAAAGAGTTGCCTTAGAAACAGACTGACAGATGAGCATTTCCTTTCCTTTGGCCCCTCTTTAAAAAGTTTGTCCATCACTGGTTTATACATTTCTCAAAATAAAAATACCTAGAAAATTAAACTTACCCCCAAATTAAATGAAATTTGAACTATCTTCATTTTGATTAAGGTGGAAAGATTATATCAAAGTACCAACTTCATCACAGTAATAATTCATCATTTTTGTTCACTGGAGTTCCTTTTTTCTTTTTATTAACTTCTTTAAGTTATAATCTTAGCTATGAGATTACTGGGGGCGGGGGGAGAATCAGCTTTGAAACTCTGATTGTATTTTATTTTCAGATTGCTTTCCAAAACTGGCACTTAGATCTTTGTCCATTCACTTTTAAGTTTTTCTTACTCTTATTTTCACATCGTAATAATCAGTATGTAGGTTGTCCTAATTCTTTTGTCCTCACTTTGCATTGCTAAATCTGTCTTTTCCTATTGGAGTCTTTTCATATTTGTTATTTTTATCACACAATATTACATTATATTGGCATGTCATAATTTATTCATTCATTTCATCCGTTTTCAATTTTTTATTAATACAAATAAAGCATTTAGGAATAATCCTCACCCCACCCCCATCCCAGTTTAATAGCATCCATGGGTTAGAGTCTCATCAGTAAAATTTCTAAACCAAAGGATATGACAAATTTTGTAACCAACTTATTGTATGTATTGCCAGGTTGTTTTTTTTTTTTTTTTTTTTTTTTTTGAAACCCTTACCTTCCACCTTAGAATCAATACTGTGTATTGGCTCCAAGGTAGAAGAGTGGTTAAGGGTAGGCAGTGGGGGTCAAGTGACTTGCCCAAGGTCACACGGCTGGGAAGTGTCTAAGGCTGGATTTGAACCCAGGACTTCCCGTCTCTAGGCCTGGCCACCCAGCTGCCCCTGCCAGGTTGTTCTCCAGGAAACTGACACTAATTTTTTAGACTCAACCACAATGTGGAATAGAGCACCTAGGTAGTACAGTAGATAGAGCACCAGGTCTGGAGTCTGGAGAACCTGGGTTCAAATATAACCTCAGTCACTTCCTAGCTATGTGACCTTGGACAAGTCACTTGTTTATCACTAACTTGCCTTAGAGTTGATATTAATATTGATTCTAAGAGAGAAAGTAAGGGTTTTTAAACAACAGCTATATAATAGAGTTCCTATTTCCCTGTATTCCTGACAGTATGGAGCTTTGTCATTTGTAGTTGTATTTTCCAGTCTTTATTGTGAAGTGGCCCCTTAGAGTCATTTTCATTTGTATTGCTCTGGTTATTATTAGCATGTTTGAACAGTTTTCCAACTGCTTTTTAAAGGTTTCTGTTTCTTCCATCTAAAATTATCCTTTGACTTTTTCTATTTCTCTTGTAATACAGTTTCAGTCTCATATATTTTAGTGTCAGATTTTTATCAAATATATTGAGTATAAACATGTTTTTCCAATCTTTTTACTTTCCTTTTGAACAGTTTTTTGTTATATAGATTTTATTATGATTAACTTCTTTTGTTTTTTCTAGTATTAAATAATTTTAAAAAATATTTCAAAGCATTGATCCTTTTGCTATTTCATTGTAGCAGAGAGAATGACATGAGGTACAGGCTATGACATTATTTTTTGCATAGTGCTTTCCAATTTTCCATTAATAAAAAAGTTTCATTCAAAATTAATTCTGTACCATAGTGCTTGCTCAGTTTATTTCTTGCTATTTTTTCTCTAAATAATTTCAGCTGTTGTTTTAAAAGAGATAACACTTGAGAGGCAACTAGCTATGTGATTATGTGATCTTAGACAAGTCATTTATTTTCTATGGGCCTCAGTTTCCCTGACTGCCAAATGAGAAAGATGAGCTTTGTGGTAGTCCTTCCTATTTTCAATCCTATGTTCCAGGAATTCCTAGGGAAGAAGAAATAGATGTTAGATGGCTAGTCATTTTCATGTGTAAGTAGGTGTACCACTGAATTAGTTGTTAGGATGTTGAATTAACTTTTTTCTACTTACCTGGCAGTGTGATCTTCAGTTTTCCATCTCTGTCCTACAGGGATTACAAAGAACCCATTTACCTGCTTCTAAGCCACAGTTTGAAACTAGTCATGTAGAGTGGAAAGAGCACTGATCTTGGAGTAAGGCCCTGTGATCCCGAATGGGTCAGTCACTTCATTTATCTGAGCCTGAATTTTTTCTATATGTAAAATTGGGACAATACCTACTCCGTGTATCATCCAGGTTTTCTGGGGGAAGATGGAGGTTGACATTCAGTTAAGATAAAGTACCTGTAACTTTTTTTTTCCAGAAATACAAAGTGCTTCACCAAAATACAACACACATCCCTGTTGTTAAGCCTTGTCCATCAGATGCTGAGTCCTCCCTAGAAAATGTTACGTGTTTCACGCATATCCCCACTAGTGCATTGGCCTTTTTTTCCCAAATTAGAAGATTTTTCTACTAGCACATCTGCCTCTACCTTTTTAGAAATGCTTTACAAAGTGCCAAGAGTTTGTAACTGCGCATGTAGCCCAGAATTCATTGTTGCTGGCATGCCCCAGTGGCATAGATGACTAGGCAGCTCCCTTATAATAAATAAACAAATAAATACAATAAAATAACTTCTAAGGGAAGAAATTCTCTTTTCCCCTGTGGTAGATATTTGAAGCATTTAAAGATATGTGGAGATAGATGGAGGGCAGATTCCCAGGACCCAGACCCCATTTTGGCATTTGGCATTTTGGTCCCAAAGTTATATTTTACAGACCTGATAGCAGGATGGAGATTTCCTATTTGGTGATTTGCTTTCTGACTTATTTTTCCTAGTGATGCTGTCACATTCTTCCTGCCCTAGACTCCAAAATCCTCCTTTCCTCCACCCCACCCCCCTAAAGCCCCACGATAGTGTATACGTTGTACATATCAAAGCAGGCGTCCAAGTCTTCTGAAACTGTAGGCTGGCAGCCAGGCTTCTCCCTTCCAGAGAGGCATGCGTGCTTTCGAATTAGCACTTCTATTATTTGCCACTGGTAATTTGGACAGGCTCATTACTGTCTGGATTGCTGAGGTTATCTGATCCTGGAGAAAGTCTCTCCTTTTAAAATGTTCTGATCTCACTGTTCCCCAGCCTCATTAGGTGGTGTCACAATCTTGATCTAGACAGCAGGGAAAGCCAAGAGGGATAAGGGAAGGACTGTAATATATGGGCCCTGGGGAGGAGGATATATTGGCCCCTCACCCCATTAACTTAGCTTACAGAGAACTTGTTTTCTCCCTCCGATGATTACAGAAACCTTCCTTCTTCCCTCTATTCCGCTTCAAGCCTCCTCGCTCGCATTATGAGCTGTTCCTCAGGTGATCAGAAGCCCCCAAAATAAGAAACATAATGCTCCTTACCTTAGCTGAGTGCCCAAGTGCTGAACCCTCCTCAAACGTGTCTGAGCTTTTATTTCTCCTTGCCTGTCAAAATGCAAAATACTGCTGCCCCAGGCTGAATGCCTACTTGAGTCACTGGGAGACCCTGAGACCAGTGTGTTCTTTTGGTTTGAGTGAAATTCCTTTAGAAACATTCTGCTAGTTGACTAGCATATCGGTTGCCAAGGCCCCATATAAAGAAGTTAATTGGTAGGTGGGATTATGGCCACTCCTTTAACCCTCTTGTCTTTTCTTCTCTGGTGTCAAGACTGCTCATCTTAACTAAGCAAAGCAAAGAAGTCAGACATTCTGGAACTCCAAGATGGATCTGTATATAGAAAAAACCTGCAAGATTTAGTCAATGGTTTCCATGCCCTAATGTTTGTACTCCAAAAGGCCAAACATTCACATGACAGACTGAATTTTTCCATTTTCCCCTGATATTTCACATTATATAGTAACAACCACTACTGATTCATTGGCCATCATGTCACATAAGTTCCCCAGGCCTTAGTTTGCTATGGGAAGAACTGGGATTTATCACCCCATGTGGGTCATAGGGTATTTGGAAGAGGGAGCTATTAAATGATATGCATGGCATGTTACCCATGGCAAGGTTTATAAAACTGCTTCAAAGTAGCCCATCTGGGCCAACTTGTTTAGCTTGTTTTCAGCACTAACAATGTCACTCGGGCCAGAAGACTCTCATGTCTTATGTGCTGGACTGGTGTAGCATTTCTCCTGTCTGGGAATCTCTCTTCTTGGCTTCTTAGCATCCTCTTCTCCCTTCCCTGCCCTTCCCCCTCCCTCCCCCCACTAATTAGCTGAGTTGCTCAGTGACTTTGGGTAAGTTTCGTCACTTCTCTCGGCCTCGGTTTGCTCATCTGTTTAAAAAAAAGTGGGGTGAGGTGAGTTTAGGTTACTAAGACTCTGAGATCTCTCCTACTTCTAACATTTAACGGACTGAGTTTGTTTCCTCTTATGTCTCAGAATTCCTCCCCTACTCAGAATCTCTGTTCCAGTCAGCCTGGAATGTTAGCTATTCCCATTTCTGTAATTATATCTCTCACCTCCATTCATGCCTTTGCACAAGTGGTCTCCCATGCCTAGAGTATCATCCCTGCTATATAGAATGAGCACAGGTCTGCATGGACTCTTTCCCACCCACCCACCACTGTTAGAGTTTTTTTATCCCTTAAAATGAGTTTTTATTACTTTGTATTTACCTAGCTGTGGACATGTTGTATTTCCCCCAAAGATTAGACTCTTTGGAGCCAAGGACTATTTTTTTTGGTCTTTAAATCCCTAGCATCATACCTTGTACATAGTAGGTGCTTCATAAGTATTTGTGGTTTAATTTTAGGTTCTTTAGGGTCTTTGACTTAGCTTTAGAAGGGACCTTAGAAGCTATCTAGTCTAACCACCTCCTTTTACTGCTGAGGAAACTGATACCAGAGGCTTTTAAGTTACTTGTAAAATTGGCCTGCTGGCTTTTCCACAAACCAGGCTTTTCATCTCTAATCTCTATTCTTCTTTTTTTTTTTCCAAACATTTATTAATATTCATTTTTAACATGGTTACATGATTCATGCTCCTCCTTTCCCCTTCACCCCCCTCACTCCCCCCACCCATGGCCGTTGCACATTTCCACTAGTTTTGTCGTGTGTCCTTGATCAAGACCTATTTCCAAATTGTTGGTAGTTGCATTGGTGTGGTAGTTTCGAGTCCACACCCTCAATCATGTCCACCCCGACCCATGCGTTCAAGCAGTTGTTTTTC
>NC_058133.1:174144628-174302948 GCF_016433145.1 Gracilinanus agilis
TCCCCTGCTATTCACCCCCTCTTTCCCATCCCCCATGCCATCTTAGATTATTTAGTGTTCCACTCTCACCCTGTGAATTATTCTTCTTATTACTATAATAGTGAATATTATAATAGTGAATAGAGTTCACTACAGAGAATTATACCTAACATTTCTCTACATAGGAATACAGATAATTAGATCTCACTGAGGCCCTTAAAAAGGCAAATTTAAAAATTATAAGTTTTCTTTCTTTCCCCTCTGTATCTTATTTACCTTTTCATGTTTCTCTTGATTTTTGTGGTTGGATATCAAACTTTCCATTTAGCCCTGGTCTTTTCTGTGCAAATACCTGGAATTCTTCAATTTTGTTGAATGCCCATACTTTCCCCTGGAAATATATAGTCAGTTTTGATGGGTAGTTGATCCGTGGTTGCAGGCCCAGCTCTCTTGCCTTTCTGAATATCGTATTCCAAGCCTTGCGATCTTTTAGCATGGAGGCTGCCAGATCTTGTGTGATCCTGATTGGTGTTCCTTGATATTTGAATTGTTTCTTTCTGGCTTCTTGTAAGATTTTTTTCTTTTGCTTGGAAACTCTTGAATTTTGCAATTATATTTCTGGGTGTTTTCTTTTCTTGATCGAATGTCACAGGTGTTCTATGAATCCTTTCAATGTCTATATTTCCCTCTTGTTGTAGGACTTCAGGGCAATTTTGCTGGATTATTTCTATTAGTATGGAGTCCAGGTTTCTATTAATTTCTGGTTTTTCTGGAAGACCGATTATTCTCAAATTGTCTCTTCTAGACCGGTTTTCTTGGTCTGTCACTCTCTCATTGAGATATTTCATGTTTCCTTCTATTTTTTCAGTCTTTTGACTTTGTTTTATTTGTTCTTGTTGTCTTGAGAGATCATTAGCTTCCAATTGCTCAATTCTAGCCTTTAGGGATTGGTTTTCGGCTATAATCTTTTGGGTTTTGGGTATAATCTTCTGGTATTCCTTTTCAATCTGGTCATTTCTGTTGTTCAATTTGCTTATCAGTTCATTTGGTTTCTGAGCCTCACTTTCCAATTGCAAGATTCTACCTTTTAAACTGTTATTTTCTTTCCAGATCTCTTCCATTTTCCTCAGAATCTCAGTTTTGAACTCTTCCATAGCTTGTGAGGAGTTTTCCTTATTTGAGGAGGGTTCGGATGCTTGTTTGTTCTCCTCCTCTGTTTGCTCGGTTGTCTGGATTTTCTCTGTGTAAAAGTTGTCCAGTGTTAAAGACTTCTTTTTCTTGTTGTTAATCTTTCTCTTCTGAGCTTCCTGAGACTGGGTAGCCATCGTTAGCCCAGCAGCTTCTCAGGTTTATCCTTGCGCTCAGGGTCTGTCCACAGTCTATTGGCTCCTGAGATCTGTCTGGTTTTTTCCAAGGTCAAGCCCCCTGGTGGACCCCTTTGCTTGATCCTCTGCCAGAGGTTTCTTTATAAGTCTCAGGGCGCTGCTTCCACAGTCATATGTCCGTCTGCACTGGTTCCGCACTCAGGGTTTCAGAGCTTTAGCTTGTGGCTGTGTCTGCCTCCACCCACACCTCTACCCGTGCCTGTGCTCTCAGCCCGAGCTCTGTGCCCTGCGTCCGCTCCCGGCATCCTGCTCCTGCGCTCAAATTCCGTGTGCGTTCGCTAGCTTCCTGGGGTCCCAAATCCCGCCGCTCTCAGGAACAGGCCCCGGAGCCGCCAATGACTCGATGGGTGCCCCAAACTTGCTCTATTTCTTTTTAGCTGGCCTTGGTGCTATAGGTGTTGTGTGTGGAGGGGGTGGGGGTGGGGTGGTTGCTCAGTCCGCAATTTAGTGAGAGCCGTTTCACCCCTTTATAGCATGGAAATGCCTTGATTCCACGTACCTTCCACGCTGTGCCCTGTTGTGGGGTTCCTCCGTTCGTCTGGACTTGTTTTTATGTCCCCTTGAGGAGTTTTGTGTGTTTTCGGTCAGGAGAGGTTAAGAGCTGCTTACTCTGCCGCCATCTTAACCCGGAACCTCTAATCTCTATTCTTCTTAACAGATTGTTCCCCAGGCTTGAATTTATACCCCTAAATCATATCCACCTCTTAATATCTTTAGCTTCCTTCCACATCTGCCTTGGGAGGGGGGCATCTCTCCCTTTCCTAATTCCTCCTTCTACATACCCAGCTGGTGGTCCTATCAGTCTTCTGAAATTGCCATGTATTTGCTTGTATAATCTTAGTAGAATGGCCTGCTTTGAAGATATTGACTATTTTTATTTTTTGTCTTTGTAGCCTTAGTATCCAGCATAGTAACTTGCACATAGCAGACCCTCTCCTCCCATTCTCAGCTAAACTCTTTGGAAGAACAAAATGCTATCTGTACATGACACCTTTACTTCCTTTCCTTACCTCCAATCTGGGTTCTGACCTTACCATACAAGTAAAACTGCTCTTTCCAAAGTCACCAACAGTCTCTTAATTGCCAGATCTAATGACCTCTGCCTTTATTGTGGCCTTATCTTCTCTGCAGTTTTTGATGTTATTGACCAAGTCCTCATCTTGAATTCAGTTCTTCTCCTGAATACTTCCTACTCTGTGGGTTTTCTTGGAATAGTTTTCCCCTGGTCCTTCTCCTCTTACAATACCAATTGCTCCTTCTCTTTTTCCTATTCCTCATTCCTCTCACTCCCCCTAATTTTGGATATAATCATATGGCTCTGTTCTCAGCTACCTTCTCTTTCAACACCGGAGGTTCTTAACCTTTTTCATGTCACAGACCCCCTTCAATAGTCTTCAGGTCCATAAGTACCTTTTTCTGAGACTTAGTTTTTTAAAAGCAAAAAGTAAAATACTGATGATTTCAGAGAAAGCCAATTATATTGAAACAGTTATCAAAATATATTTTTTAAAAATAAATTCATAGGAGCAACTTGGTAGCCCGGTGAATAGAGTGCCAGGACTGGGGTCAGGACGACTTTGGTTCCTATCTGGCCTCAGATTCTTCCTTGCCATGGAACCTTGAGCAAGTCATTTAACTCTGTTATCCTAGCCCTTGATGCCCTTCTGTCTTAAAATTGATATTATTATGGAAGATAAGAGTTTAAAAAAAAAAGCTGTAGGTTTATGAACTCACCCTCAGGTTGGGAACTCACCCTCTACATTGTCTTACATGGTGATCTCATCAATCAGCTCCTTTAGATTCAATTACCATCTCTTTGCAGAGGACTCTTCAGTTTGTATATCCAGCCTGAGTATTTCTCCTGACCCCCAGTCCTGCATCACCAATCTTTAAGTTATTAGACATTTCAAATTGGATCTCTTAAAAGCATCTCAAATTCAGTGTGTCCAAATCAGAACTCATCTCTTTCCCCAAACCCACCTCTTTCCAAACTTCCCTCTTACTATCATAGACACTACTTTCTTTAATGTCACCTATATTTGCCTTGGAGTCATCCTCAACTCCTCCGTCTCACTTATCTCACATATTTAATCCATTACCAAATTTTGTCACTGCTATTGTGTGTGTGTGTGTGTGTGTGTGTGTGTGTGTGTGTGTGTGTGTGTGTGTAGCTACCACACTAATTCAGGTGTTCATCACCTCATATGATCCCTTCAGTGGTCCCTGTAGGTGCAAGAATGAAAGATAAACTCTTCTGTTTAGCATTTACATCTCTTCACAACCTGGACCCTCCCTATATGTCCAACCTTTTTCAATGTCCACATGTTGTATGTAATCTGGCTATATTATCCTACTTGCTTTTCTGCACCAAAAGCCACTCTCATCTCCATGCTTTTGCACTGGATGTTCCCCAGGCCTGGAATGAATACTCTACCTCCTCGTTTCATACTCTTGGAATCCCTATTTTTCTTTAAGACAAAGCTGAAGGACTACCTTGAAGATGAAGCCCTTCCTGCTTCCTCCGAGCTATTAGTGCCCTCCTTCCCATAACAACCTAGTATTCATTTTGCTATATAGACACATGTTATTTCACTCTTTAGAATGTAAGCTCCTTGAGGTCAGGGATTAGGGACTGTACCCCCCAGCACTTAGCACAGTGCTTTATGAATAGTAAACATTTAATAAATACTTGTTGACTTGCCTCTTGTTGATTTGAATTAAAATAAAGCTTTCCTGTTGGAATGCGAGCAAGTGCAACAGCAAAATGTTTTTCTAAAGGGCAACTGAGCAGTGGGTAGGGTCTGGAGTGAAGAAGACCTGAGTTCAAATTTAGCCTCAGACACTTACTAGCTATGTGACCATGGTCAAGTCACTTCACCTGTCTCAGTTTCTCCATCTGTAAATGGGGATAATGGTTACGCACAGGGTTGTTGTGAGGACCAAATGACATATTTGCAAAGTGCTTGGCACATAAAATAAAAATTATTATTATTAAATATATGATGTCTGAGAAGACAACTTTACTGAGAAATCCTAAGTCTTGGAGGATACCCAGAGGGGCCGCCAGAGAGGCACTTTCTTCTTACTCCTTCTTGAACATATTTCCTACGGAGGCTTGAGTATCCAAAACCACAGTGTGAAGGTTGTGCAAGAGTTTTGGAACAAACCTCAGCCTAAAGGTCTTTTTGTCCCCTGGATGGCCTGTTGGCTTGGTCTCTTTGTGCCCACATTAGCAGTGCTGCAGGCTCAGGGAGTTTATGAAATTTTGATGTAGAAATTAGATTGTTACTTATCTTGTACCTTCTTGCTCATAGTATTGACAGTACCACGGAACTGCTGGAGGCAGATAGCATCTCAGTGATCACTCTGCTCTTTCAGCTCTCCACTGCTGACAACATCAGAAGTGTTTTAACAGGGTTTTAATGGGCAGGCTCTGTAGCTCCTTGGAGGGTTGCAAAGAGCTACTGTGAGAAACCCCCCTCTTGCTGCTCTGATCTGACATGCCCTCCTTTCCTCATCCAGCTGCCCTTAGGTGAGATGGCCGCCTTACTGGTGACCATTCCATCATCTTTGGCCTGGACAATTCTGGAAATGCAAATCAGAGATAAGCTTGTCTAACTTAGGTGAGAATGTGCCCCATTCCCTGGGATTTCAGTGGTAGAGACAGGGAGTAGAATGTTACTATTCCATTGCTTTTCATCCAGAAATGGTCTGTCACTGACTGGGCTTTTTTTCCATTAGACAAGTAGAGACTAACTCTGGGAAGTTAGATATTCTGTGATGATCCTTGGGCCCAGGCAGCAGAGAAGGAATCTGACTCAAATGGTTCCATACTCATAGAATTTGTTCATATACTTCGCCTTATGTCTTGTCTGACTTTTCTGGCAGTGAAGAAGAGTGAAAAGAGAATTGAGTAAAAGGTGGAAAACAAAAGTCAGCCTATATATCTAGATAATACTTAGCTGTTTCTCCACATCCTGAGATTTTTCTCTGCTTGCATCTAATTTCTTTAGAAAGTCAAAATACCAGTAAATTAGGGCATCTCCATCTGCTTTGGTCCTATGATTTCTATTTTAAATGCATTGAAGCCACTGGCTTCAGTGGTGTTTTTATTAATTCCCAGCCAGCTGTTCAGCAGCCCAAATCCCTAAAATGAAGGCCAGAGGAGGGCTTCTTTCCTGGAATACTCTGTATTTAAAAAAAAATAGGGAGTCCTTAGAGAAGGAAGGAATCTCTTGTTGATTTCATTGATGTCTAAACCCTGGGAGAGTAACTAGTAGTGGAAGGAAAAGATGACAAATTCTGGCACTAAGAATGATGGAGATGCCTACATATAAAGATTCAATGTTATTATCTCCTCTTCCATCAATCAAAAAGCACTGAAATGGGATCATTCTGTTGTGGATTCCTGAAAGAAGACCTAAAAGTCCTTCCTTCTAATTTTAGGAAAGAGACATCCTTTTCACAACTCCACCTCCTTGGAATACATCTGCATCTCTATCAAGCTTCACAGCTTTCTCCTTGTTGCTCTGGTTGCCTTGGAAGAATCTCCTATGAGACACTTAAAATCATTTCATAACTTTCTGTTCACCAACCCAATCGACCCTTCAGAAATTTCAGATTTTTAACTTCTTGTCACCAGTGCAGGATAACTTTAGCTGTTAAGGGATAAAACTGCTAGTTGGGATTAGAAGAAGATCCAGTTTACCTCTGGGAGTTCTTAACTTTCTCAACATGATCCTTCCTTCATTTTTGAGTCTCATTCCCATTGCTATTCTCAGTTTTGCCTCTTTTTCCCCAGAAACTTTTTCCCTAGATAATCTTTGATGTTTGTGGTCCTTTGACAGGCATTGATTGAAAAAAAAAAAAAACAACAACAACAACCTGTAGACTTGGCATCTGCTCAATAGGAGCTTACAGTCAAAGACAGACAAATAATTACCATGGGCCCCTACCTGTACAGATCATGGGTCCACACTGCTCCAAGTATACATTGGTTGTTTGCCAGCCTAAAACATCGAACTAAATCATGAATTGACAGTGGATGTATGTCCACACCATGTAGACTGATGACTTGTTAGACCTGTGGAACAAGATTGAAGGCATCAATGAAATAGAATTTAGGGAAAGTCACTCGGGTAATTGAAAGTTTAGACTAGTAAGAGAAAAGTGAAGCTATCACTTATTGGGGGAAAGGCATTGATAGTCAATTATTTTCTTGTGCTACCAAGTGCCCAGTCAAAATGAAGATTATTTTGTTGTTTTGTTTTCCTTTGGGAATGGGGGTATGGGGGCAGCTAATTAAGAACCTTTGGAAATTAAGTCATCTGTTTATCTGGATCTATGTGGTTATCATCCAGTAGTCATGAGATGAAACTGTACCCTCTGTCTTCTCTCTCCTTCACAAATTAGGGGTCCAAGGAAAAGAAAAATGACGCCCACAGTTGGATGCAGTCTTCTCTAGGAAACCACATAGCTGACACTGTCATAGCAAAGACCCGAACTGAAAGAATTAAAGGCAAAAAAAATCTGGAATCTTTTGTTTAAAGGCTATGTTGTATGGCAAGGGTATTTAATGAAAAGGAATCAGAAAGAATCTAGAGATCTGGGTTTGAGTCCTATCTTGGCCTCTTCACCACCCATTAGGTAGGTGCTAGCCTGTCAGGAAAGTCAGTTCCCCTTTCCAGGCATCACTTTCTCTGTAAAATAAGGGCTTTGAATAAAATTACCTGTAAGTTCCCTTCCATTTCTATAACATTCTATAGTTCTATAATAATATAAAGTGCATTTTGCCTTTTACAATTGCAGTAATTAATGACTTTCTACTCAAGGTCATTAAAAGTATTCTGTGGATCTTCCTAGGAACCCTATCTATTCACTGGCTCAGGTCTGACCCCTGTCTGGCCTGGTTTGGTAACATGATTGGTACTTCCTATTTCACTGCTGATTGGTGATCTGAGTTTAGATCTTGTGATTCACTTGCCTAATGATTGGTGATTTACAATGGCTTTGATCTTTGACCATTGACTGTTGGAATTGGTCTAGAAGGACCCAATTGCACCAGGCTGATTCTTATGCATGGTGGTGGTTACCTTGGCCTTTTGCTTTGAAGTCCTGGTCCACTTGGGCAGTTGCCTTAGGCAAAGTGATTTGCTGCTCCATTATTCTTGTGATTTCCTCTTCTTTCATGTTGGCCCCTTTCTCTAGGCTTGGGCCTTTCATTTTTGTAGTAGGCCAAAGGCTACCCTTTGGGGTTTCCCTTGCTTCTGAGCAGCATTTCTCCACTGGCTCCTTCCCAGATTCTGACTTTTGTTACTGCTACATCTGGCGATTTAACTTTCCCCCCAGTTTTCTAAACCATCAGAAGGTGCCTTTCCAAATCTTACCTTTTTTTTGAGGAAAAAAATTTTGACTGGGCATTCGTGAGCCCAAGAATATAAAACTTACCACTCACTTTAACTGATGATTATAAGAATTAGTTTCACTTTTGACTATCGTTCATAATTTGATACTTTTTTTATACGGTAATAATAACTTATTTCCCTAAGATATTTATAGATGAGAAAACCTTTATTTCCATCTAAGCAGGAAGAGGGGATGAATGGAAGAGCAAAAATATCTGTAACTGGACAGTTTAATTACCATGGTAATTAAAGTCTTTATGAAGGGGTAATGAAACCATGACCAAATTAACTTTGCACTGTAGAATTAAAAAAACAAAACCATGAGATATTCAAAAATTAAAATTTCTTTATTTGGAATTTTGGAATTCCAGATTGTATTACATAATTCATTTGATAAATATGACCCTCCCTTCCCCCCCAAAAAATCCCTGGTCACACAAATTAAATATCACTGCTAGGATTCAATCCAAGATCTTCTAACTCCATTATTATCCCAGTACATCGTGTTACCTCATAAAAGAAATGGTACCATTTAGTTGCTCTGAGTCTCAATTTCATCCACAGTACCTTCTTTCCAGGATTGTTTTGAGGATTCTGTAAATAATATATGTAGGACATTTTGTCCATGTTAGAGCTCTAACATGTTGTTGCAGTTATTATTATTACTTGCACTATTTTACATGCCACCTGCTACATTTGATTTGAGAGAACCAACGGATTATTTAAATATACGAATTTAACTATATGGCAATTCCTTAAATATAAAGCTTAAAGTGACTTTAAAATTAAATAATATTAAAATAACTTTAAAAAATACTGTTTTGATAATGATTTGCCTTTCCTCCTCTTTAACTAGACACTAGAATTAAGGAAAAATCTAAACACCCTGTATCGTGCCATCCTGAACAACTGGCATTTAGAATATAGGGAAGAGAAAGAATGGCTAGATTTATTTGGAAATCAAGTAAATGATCTATGACCAAACCACTTCATTTATGGAGACCTGATATTGAGAACTTCATCCCAAATGAAACTAGAGCCCAGCTGAGGGCTAATATTATCTGGCATTCTTGAGGCACCTCAAGCCTTTGGGAAGTCTCTTCTACACTTACCAAGATGAAAGCAGAAACTGTTCCTGTATTCTCTGGATATGATTATGTCAGGAGTTTGGCTTCCTGAATTTGATTATAATCTTCATTTCAATTCAGCAAACATTTATTTAGTGCCTACAGTCTACAAGGAGACAGAAAACGTTGCATTAATGAATGGAGAGGTGACTTTTAATTCAGTAAGACCTAAATTCTGCTTCTGACACATCCTTGTGGTGAGTCTGTGCCCCTTATTTAATCTCTCAGTGTTTATGTATACATTTCAGAACAAGTACTCATCTACATTAGTAGTGGGACTTTCCTCAAACTAATAAAATCACAGATCCAAACCCTGAACTTTCCTCTTCCTCCCCAAAATTGGATGCACTATGGATACACCTACACACACACACCAAGTAAAAGAGACCTTGCCCTCAAGGAGTTTACATTCTCCTGGAGGATATGGTATGTATGGAAATTGGTATAACATCAGATGATTAAAGGAATCAGAGAGGGAGATCAGAAGAATCTTCAGGGAGGAGGCTGAACCTGATTTGAGCCTTGGAAGAAGATAGGTGTCCTGAGAAAGAGCTGGAAAAAAGGTTCCTGGGCAGCTGGGTAACTCAGTGGATACAGCACCAGGTCAAACATCTGGAGTCAAAAGGATCTGGGTTCAAATGTGGCCCCAGACACTTCAGGTTTTTGCTTTTGGAAAAATCAATGAACCTCATTCGCAATTTGGAATGATTCTATTTGTACTACTGACCTCCAAAAATCTTTGTGAAGAAATTATGCTTTATAAACCTTAACAAGCTATGGAAATATGAATTATTATTTTTATTACTTGTAATGTGGATGCTACCTCCTCCTTCAGAAGAAAACCTGTCCTGATCTCCTTGGTTTTAGGTATCCTCTATCTTCTAAGAGTATACAGCCAATTCTGCTATAATGGGACATATGTGTTACTAAAAATCACTACACTACCCACAATTTCACAACAAAAACCACAGGACTTATTGGGGAAAAAGAGTTGGGGCATAACACTCAAAAAACTTCATCACTGACACACAAGAAAAAATAGAGGCCTGATTTAAAAAACTGTTCCATAGATTTATGCATGTTACAATGGTTTTAAAAAATACATAAATCTTACAATAAATAGTAGCAGAATTTTCTGCGTTATGCATCAGCTTGACCTGGTCCCTGGCGGGCAGAGTTGATGGCTAGGTTGAGAAGGAAGTCTTTGTGGTAGGCTACAACTCTGGAACTCATTCAGCTTAGGATGTTGAATTGCTGGGTTTTAAAAATTTTTTAAATATAGAAAAGTTCACAAATGTGTGAAAGAATAGCAAAAATTAAAAAAATACAACCTTGTAGGATAACACATTTGGTGAACTGAGGTGTGCTCATGTGTTATTTGTGTACTCCTATGTGACTCAGTCCAGCTGGGTACAGTTTTCCTTATTCTTACTGTTTCTTATGGATGAAATCACACATAAGCCATCACAAAATTCATATTATGCCCAAATTGTTCCCTCCTCATGTTGGGACAAATTAATGTTTTCAAAACAAGGATTGTAGCAGAACTGTTAGAATTGCACATTACCCATTTTGATGTAAGTTGACTACTACTAGTCCCATAGAATCTTTGTTCCATGGGCAAGGGACTCCCCTTTTTCATTTTGTCCTTGTGTTACCAGTGACTAGGAAAATGCTTTGTATATAGTTGTTTCGGCTGTTGAATTGTTTCAGTCATGTCTGACTCTTTGTTGCCTCATTTACAGTTTTCTTGGCAAAGAGACTGGAGTGGTTTGCCATTTCCTTCTCCAGCTCATTTTATAGTTGAGGGAACTGAGACAAACAAGGTTAAGTGGCTTGCCCAGGATCACACAGCTAGTAAGTGTCTAAGGCCACATTTCCACTATGTCGCCTAGCTTCCCTTGCTCATAGCAGATGCTTAATAAATTCTTATTGAATAAATGAATAACAATGTTGCTGAAAACTCAGATCTCTGAGAAATTTTTTTTTAATTCCGAAATATGCACCCCCCCCCCACACACCTCGTTCAGCTCCAGATCCACATAGATTTCTCTCTTTCCAACAAAAACGAAGTAATGAACTTCTTGAGTGTCTTGAAGCCAGCCTTCATTTGCCTTTGGTTGCATGGATACATGCAGAAACATTAGGCCCTCCTGAGTGTTGAAACTGGGGAATTTGTTATGGTGAGGTAAGAAAGCGTTGGACTGTTGTCCATAGTCATTAAATGGCTGCAGGTTTCAGAAAGCATCTCATCAGCTACCTCTAAAGAAACCCATACAGACTGGTGCTAGCGTTTACTCAACTACCAGAGATTTGTCAGTCAATATGGAGGGCAGAAAATGACCCTTCTGGTGAACGGAAACTTGCATGCCATTCCTTTCATTTGTTCTGTTCACTGCCCACCATTATTGCCAGGTGGTAAAGTTTGGCAATGTATCAAATGCCGCATTTGCCCTGCTATACTTAGTACTCATCCATTTCCTGTCAGAGCACAAGAGCAGATTCTTTTTTTCGATGTGTTCATTACTCTTTTTTTTTTTTAAACCCTTACCTTCTGTCTTAGACTCAAAATCCTAAGGGTTCCAAGGCAGAAGTGTGGTAAGGGCAAGGCAGTTAGGGTTAAATGACTTGCCCAGAATCTCAGAGCTAAGAAGTGTCTGAGGTCAGATTTGAATTCAGGGCCTTAAGTCTCCAGGTCTGGCTCTCTATCCACTGAGTCACCTAGCTGCCTCTCCATTGCTCTTTATACCCTTATTGATATCGGCAGTTTAGCCATTTGCCTAAACATTATGAATTTGACCCACAAATCCCCCAAGTTCTTACAAAGACAGATGACATGAATTCTCAGTTTGTAAAGATCCCAGCAGTGTATTTGATTAACTCTGTTGCTGTTGGTTAATTCATACAATCACAGGGTTTTTCTCTCCCTCCTTAACCCCTTGCAAAATGGTCAGAAAATGATTTAGGGAGTGGGGAGGAAAATGAATGGAATCATCAGTTAGTTTCATCATCTTAATTTTTCCAATTTTAAGTTGTTCTCTAAATATGTCTTTATGGATGTAGGTTTACTAGCTTAAAACATCTAATTGAAACCAGTTGCTTAAATCTCTTTGGATCAAGAAGCAGTAATAAGCACAGGGAGTATCTTATCCCTGACAATCCAGAAATGCTTAGTGTCTGCTGTACTCAATACATGTGTAATCAGTTTACTTCCAGCTTCTTTTTTCATCTGAAACCTTCGCTCTCTTGGTGTGTGATCTAATACACCAGTGACGGGGATGTTTATTCCTGTTCCTAGGTCTGTAAACTAGTAAGACCAAATGAAAGGAGAAAAGTTAATTATTAGTGAATGTTAAAAGGATCTATTATCACTGCATCTCTTTTTTGTGTGGAGAATGTGGCTGTTTTTCAGCTGCAGAGAATGATTGAACTTTCTGGAAACCAAAGTCCCTTCTCTTTGAGTCAGGCTCCATGGTTTTGCTGTACCTTCTAACTGAAGGGAGGGGAGGAGTGTATGTGTGGGTAAAGAGCAAGCTCAGCAAGCACATTGCTTTCCAGAAAGCACTGAGTGACCCAAGATGTATGTCACCTGGAATTGAATGTTTCACCTCTTTGTTGGCATTTACATCAAGAACTTGGAGCGGATTCAGAGACTTTAGGCACTGAGAGAGTTGGTTCAGTTGTTTTCAGTCCTGTCTGACTCTTTGTGACCCCATTCAGGGTTTTCTTGGCAAAGATACTAGCATGGTTTACCATTTCCTTCTCCCACTCATTTTACAGATGAGAAAACTGAGGCAAACAGGGTTAAGTGACTTGTTCAGGGTCACATAGCTAGTAAGTGTCTACAGCCAGATTTGAAATTAGGGAAGATGAGTCTTCCTGATTCCGGGCTCAGCACTCTACCCACTACTCCACCTAGTCACCCATAGCACTGTCAGAGAGAAGGTGCTTCATAAGTGTTGATTGATGGATTGATTGATTGTTTCAAGGAACTATATCTCCCATCTTGCAACATGTTGCTTCCCCTCTCCCCCCCCCGGAAAAGAGGTGAAATGATTTGGTGTAAATGGAGTGCAATGATAACTCATTTATTTAAAAATATCAGGGAGGAAACTGTTGGACTTGGTCTATTTTCTAGGTACCTGAAGCTCACCTTGGTAAGCACCAACATTATTTTTTAAAATTCTAATAGTTCTAGATGTCAGCCGTAAGCAAATCATACCATTTCTTCCCCTCTGAAACACAGTTTTCATTAACTTGCCACTCCCCCTTCTTTATGCAGCTGCTACATTAAGCTTTCTAGGCCTCAGTTTCTTCATGTGAAAAAGGAGGAGGGGGTTAAATTAGATGATCTCTAAGATCCCTTCCAGCTCTAAATTCCATGCACCCATGAGCTCTTTACCACAGCAATCAGATTAAGCTGCTTATGTGTAGATCTGATCATTTTACTCATCTGCTCAGAACCTTTCAATAGCTCCCAGTTGCCTAAAAGATCTAATCTAAATTCTTAGTTTGGCATTGTAGCCTCTCTGTAGCCTAATATGTCTCCCTCCCTTTATAGCTTTGTTTCATATTTTTCCTCTGTCCATGTACACAGAATTCCAGCCTGAATGGCCTGCTTGACATTCTGCCCAGCCTGCACTTCCATGCAAAATAAGTTACAATGATATATAAAGTAAGAGTAAATGCTTCTGTGCAAACCAAAGAACTTTTCTATGAGAAAAATGTGGTTGTTGAGAGACAACATGTGTTTGTTCTCTTGTTCTTGGGAGGGTTCTAGGTAGTTGAGATTATCAAAAAATTGAGATGCTGGTGCATTTTAAAAATCCTGCCTGGAGCTCAATAGTTCTGTTAGTTAGAACATGGCTCGGCGCATAGGGCATTGGGCTTAGAATCAAAAGTACTCGAGTTCAGACCTGACCTTAGAAGCTTCTTGGTTTTGGAACTCTAGGCAATTCCCTTAAATTATCCATCCTTCAATTTCCTCATCTTCAAAATGGGAAGAGTGGTAGTAAACTCAGTGGCCTCTAATGTCCCTTCTAGTTCTAAATAAATATATGATTTCATTAGCCAAGGGAATCCATTCACTTTTGCATGGTTCTATTGCAATATTTTATTCCTACCAACTACCTTAAAAATACATTGTATGTGGAATTCAGATGGCTTAGGAAAACACATCTTTGCTTACTCAAGAAAAAAATTCAAAACATTTGTTGAATTGAGAAATTAATTTATTTTCTGTTAGATTAAGAGCACCTTCTTTTATATGGAGAGGACTACAGTTGTGGAGCTAGCATCATATTGGGGTACCATTAGCAATTCCATGTAGTGATTCTCTTGATGGAACTGGGAGCTGCCCTTTAATTAATAATAACTTATAATTTATATTTTTGTTATACTTTATATAATTGTATATATCTTATAAAATATATGTGAACAATTTTCGAATATGCATTCATATATATTTTAAGGTTTAAAAAGTATTTTCCTCATACTACACCTTTGAAATAGATAGGGCAAATGTTATGATCCCTCTATTATGGATGGAGAAACTGTTGGCTTTGAGAAAGGCTAAATGACTTGTCCTACAACTAAGCTATGGGTATCTAAGATGGAATTTGAACTCTTTTTCCAACCATAAGCCTAGCTTTCTTTCCTATATGCAGTGCAACCTTTTGAAATAAGATAAAGGGGGCAGCTATATGGCTCAGTGAATGGAGAGACGTAGAGACATGTGGTCTGTCCTGGATTTAAATCTGGACCTAGACTCTTCCTAGCTGTGTGATCCTTGATAAGTCACGTAATTCCCTTTGCCTAGCCCTTCTGCGTTGGAACCAATATACAGTATTGATTCTAAGATGGAAGGTAAGGGTTTTTAAAAAAAAAAAAGGAAAGAAAGAAAGAGAAGGGCAATTTGGCTAGATCCCAGGTTGTCGCTGAGGAGTCCTGTGAAGATACAAAGAGAAGTTGGAACCAAGGTATGAAGGACTTTTAAAGCTAGACAAGGGAGATTATATTTATATCCAAGAGGAAATAGAGAACCACTAAAGCTGATTGAGTAGATGAGTAAGATGGGTGACATGTCAGATCTGCACTTAAGGAAAATCATTTTGGCCTCAATATGTAGGATGGACTGGAGTGGGAAGAAACTAGAGGCAAAGAGTCCAAAAGGAAGAATAATGCTTATCTTAGCTAAGGGTCACTCCTAGGGCCTTGGAAAGCAAAATCCCATTGAATTTCCAGCCTACTATGAATTCCAATAGAACTCAGTACTTGAGATAATGGTGCTCTTTACCTGCCCCTTGCCTCTTTGGTTTCAGGTCTGGATCAGCTCTAGATCTTGGTGTATGTGGCCAAAGCTAGTGCTCAGACTTCTCCATATATGGAGTGCAGACCTGATGTCTATTCCTAGGGTCAGCATTCTAGCATGTAACTTCTGGTTCATTAATTGTACCTACCTCTTCCCCACCCCCGAAGAGTGAAGATCAAGAGCATCCCTGGTTATTTTGCTGTGAAATCCCTTTACAACTTAATCTTCTTGAGAAATGACTGGGGAAACTCCCAAGTAGACACATCATAATCTTTAAGCAAAGAAGCTGTTTGAACAGGAAACCATGATTTGGAGTATATTTTAAAGTGATTTAAAAGGAATAAAATAATATATGTCTAATATATGTCTGTGGGCACAGTATTTTCTCAAGCCATTGAATATAGTATAAAGGAACAAAACCCCACTACAACCTTTTAAGTTATAGTCCACTTTTCTCTCTCTAGTGGCAGCATGGTAGAATAGAGAACTCAGTGGTTTGGGGCCAGAAAATTTAAGCTAAAATCATGGTCTGCTATTTCCTTCCTTCATGGCCTTGGCACCTCCCTGGTCCTTGGTTTCCTCATCTGCAAAAGGTATTAGACTAGATGATTTCTAAGGACCCTTTCAGCTCTAAATTCTATAATCCTATAATCTCTCTGCTGGTCAGACCTAGTCTAAATCAGGGAACTATATCTTTGCCATCCTATAGCCAAGGAACTGCTTTGTATTAGTAGGTGGAAAATGCTTTTTTTAGGTTTCTGGCTTTATGCCATAAAATGTTTTCCTGTATCATTGTTATTCTCATTAATAATGTTTTCGTAAAGAGGCACAAAATGACAGAGCCAAAAGAGTTCTTAGAGGTTATAGTCCAACCTTCTCACTTTATAATGAGAAAACGTTCATAGAGGGATGAAATAACTTGTTCATGGTTACACAGCTAATTAGTGGCAGAACCAAGAACAGGACCCAGGTGTTCTAGGGTTCTTTCTACCACACCAGGCTTTCTTTTTCATTTGGATATTACCACCACATCCTGGAAAACTCAAAAGCTTTTTCACTCTTCTAAACTTCCTCTGAAAAAAGGTTGAGGCAGATTGAATCTGTCCAACAGAGTCAGTTCAGGTAGGAAGGAAGGTGCCCTCACTCCTAGGCCACAGCCTTTGCCAACTATCACCAGCCAAAATAGATTTGTTTGTCTTCCTACAGATTAGGGCTCAGGTATCACATCTTTATCTAGACTTTTTGTTGGTCAAGCTAAAAGTCGAACCTTAACTGATCAACCAATAACTATGGTACTTCTCATACATGTACCCAGAGAACTTAGGCTCATTCGTGCACATTTTATAAGGATATGAAAATTGAGTCCCATTGTTCGGCACAATACAGCAAACAATATCATCAACAGTGATGGAGTACCCAGGTATGAATTCAGCCAGACTGAATATTGCTTATTCTAAGACTTGGAGTGATTTCATATCAAGTTAGCTGTTTCTACCCCAATCTGTATTCCTTGTTTCAGACATTCCTCAAAGTCTTCATGCCCAATAGAAAATAAATGATGAAACTTATCCATCAAAGATAGATTTATAGATGTGATCTCTTGCCTTGAGTACACAAAACAATGTTCAATAAAAGAAATAACATATCAGGGAGAGCTAGATAGCACAATGGATAGATAGCTAGATAGCACAGCAGGCCAGGAATCAAAAGCAGCTGGGTTCAAATCTAGCTTCAGACACTTCCTAGCCTTGTGACCCCAGACAAGTCACTTAACTCCAATTGCCTAGCCCTTGCCACTCTTCTTAAAATTAATACTAAGACAGAAAGTAACAATTTAAAATAAATAAATCACCATATTCATGGGAACCTTGCCCTATTTTTTCACAAAGGAACAGCAAGAATATTTCCTCAGAATAAATGTAAAGATCTACACTTTGGTTTAGAAAATCAATTTTATACTCACAAGATATGTAACTAAGGTGTTATTTCTGCAATAAGAGATGGGGGGGAATTAATGGACTGTTAAGTTCAGCATAGGTCAAGGTTATGGATGGGATGGTCAAAATGATGAAATTTTAGGAAGATGATTTTATTTTGGGGGTGTTAACTGTAGGTTGCCTGTATTGATTTTGGCTCCTACTAGTTTGGAGGGCAAAATTTTTCACCTCCTCGATTTCTTTCTCTCGCCTTATTTGTTTTAATTGCCTTTTAAAATCAGCTATCATTTCGTCTTTGTCTGAGTCAGTCTGTCTTGCGATTCTTGCTTCTTTCTGTTTTGAGTCATGGATGTAAGAAGCATGTTGCCTTACATCCTCCAGTGGCAGTGATTCCCACTGTGGACAATTCTGTCTAAAGTAGTTTTGTATTGGGATTGATGTTCCCTTTACAAATTTCCTACGTATGTGGTCTATGGTGTCCTGGGCATGTGTATCTCGTAGACCAAGTATTGTCTCAGCTGCCTCAATTACTTGATCTAGAAAACTTCTTCTTCTTCCCCCGTTTTAACTTTTCAAACTTTTGCCAAGAGTTTGGTCTTTTTGCGTGAATTCTCATTGCCTCAAGTAAGACCATTCTACCCTGAATCAAGTATCTAAGGTTTGCATGCTGTGTGAAATCTAAGTCTTGGTGAACTAGTGGCCATGCTGTCAAATTGGGGTTCGTCCTTGTTTCATTAAGGAATTTTTCCTCTTCTGAGGAAGAATAAAATTCCCCTAAAAGAAATTCCATGTCGTCTAAACTTGGATTAAATAATGTAAACACTCTCTTTAATTCCCTGATGCTCTTGAAAGGTTTTTCGAAATACTTGGGAAAGCATCTTTTTAGGACCTCCATATCACTTGGGGTGAATGCTTTGTATGTTTTCACATGCACTACCCCTTCACCAGGCTGCACTACTGTTCTGTTTACTATTAGTAGGAGAGAGACTGTGGCATTTGTGGATGGTTGGGTTTTTGTGGTATTGCTTCCTAGATACTTTGATTACACAATCTCCAGTTGGAGAATTGTGTGCTTATCCAATTCCCTTCCTTCTCTTAGTTGTTTTAGTGCTTGGAACAGTAGCTTGATGTTTGCTACCAGTTCCTGAGAATTATCGTCTTTCTTGGTTGAGATTGTATTGTAATAGTTACACAGGTGAGAGCATACGTTCTTTGAGACTGTTAGGAATTGCCAAATAGACAGGGTTATGGCTATGGCAGTTGGGATAAAACAAATGCGCTCAGCCAGGGTTAAGGCACACCATTTATAATAGTCATAGAGGTCTAAAGCTTGTTGCACAAAATTGGGGACTGTCTTGAACCAAAAATCTATTACACCTTGCATGAAATACCATGACATGATGGATATGGTAGATAAGATGAATGTTATTCTAGCCAGTTTCATTTTGGGTATGTCAGAAGATATAAGGTTGTTCGCTAACTTTACTCGACAATTAATGTAATGGATAAAAGAGGGGGTACTCTCCTTCCCTTGCTGAGTGATGGAGGGGTAAAAGGTGATTGAGGTAATAGGATAGGAATGGAAGGGAAGGCTAAGTTTAGGGAGGAATGGACAAGGTGGTATTTGGATGGTAAGGGTACAGGTGAGGTATTCAGGAGAGGCAGCTAACACACCCAGGCTAGAGACAGAGGATATTGGGGTAATAGGCTGAACCCTTCCAGGCAGGAAAGGTACTTTTACAGACACAAGGAACAGAGCCAGACAGAAGTGGTTTGAATCTGACTTGAGGGCTTTCTTGTCAGTTTCTTAAGTCCTCAAAGGAGGAACCACAAGGCTCCTCCTTGTCGGTGAAATTGAAGGGATTCAGGAGGAAGCATTGGGCAACTACTTCCTCCCAAGATGAATGCCTCCAGTTTCCCTCAGGAAATAAAAGAGAATTATTCTTTCCCCTTCACCCTTGCCTAATTTCTTCAATACATAGATTCTCCAGAGGGTTTGATTAAGTAACCAAAGGTTTATTAATGTTTCAGGATTGGTCTGAAGGAGAGAGGGGTTCAGGATTTCTGACAACTGCTATGGAGAAACTCAAGATGGGGGAGAGTCACAGGAATGGGTTAGACTAAGAGAGAACCTGCTCTCTCGACCTGGGAAGATTTAGCTGCCTTTTAAGTAGAGGGTATACTAAAGGGATAGTTTGAATTCAAGGATGTCCTACTTGCCTATTGAGGAAAACTAAACCCACAAAGTCTTTTCACTAAAAACCCAAAAGCCACCCTGCCTCCCAGAGCCCTGGGAAAACAGGCAGGGAAAAACAGGGAAATAATATGGAGAAAGGTCAGGGAAAGGTCCAGAGAAATTAGCTAGGTACAGATTGTCCAAAGACAAGGCACAGGCCAAAGCAAACCGAAAGCCAAAATAGAGCTCTGGTTGATCCTTCCACTCTGTTCAAGCATCAGGGACCAACTGCCCTCTCTCAGAATTCTAAGGCTTCTAATTGCCAGAAGTTTTCACTTGGCCCCCTACAAGAGCAAAAACCTCTCTCTTGCATCTTTTGCATTACATGGGGTGGTCAAAATGATGAAATTTTAGACTGAATTAATAGAAGACAGTGTCCAAAATACAGGATGCAGTAGTCCCATTTGCTTAGGCCACATGTTGAAGAGTTGTAGATAGTTTTGATTGCCATATAAAGCACAGCCATAGAAAGGCAACCTAGATGATGGTAAATGCCATTTGAGGATCATCTGAAGGAACTGGTGATGTTTAATTTGAAGAAGAGAAGACTTTAGAGGTATGTGATACCTAGCTTCGAATATTTGAAGCGCTATCTTTAGAACAGTTAAGATTTGTTTTACCTGGTTCCTGAGAGACAAATGAGTAGAAGTTACAGAGAAGCAACTTTAATTCAAAATGAGAAAAAACTTTCTAACACTTAAGATTTCCTGACCAAAATCCAGAAGAGGATGTCTTGAGAGTAGGGAGTTCTGTGTTCCTGGAGCTCTTTAGGCAGAGCTGGAGGATCATTTGTTAGAAGCATTGCAGGGGATGAATACTTTAGATAGTTTGATGAAATTGCCTGTAAGAAACCTGCCTGCTTGGAGATTCCATGATTCTCAGGTAGTTGTGTTCAAGAAAAAAGAATTCAGGGTGAAGATGTGTATGCCTCTCTGCATAAAAAGGCAAGTCATATTGAGGAGGAAAAAATTATTTCCTCAAAATCTCTCTGCCTGTTTTAAAATTTTGTTTTGCTCAGGGATATGGTGGAGAAAGAAATTGAGACTCAACAAAGAATTTAAGTAGGAGCATCTGTACTTAGAGAATATAATACTTGACTTGCAATCAAGAAGACCTTAATTTGAATCTGGTTTCAGACACTTATTAGCTATGTGACCTTGGGTAAGTCATTTTACTACTTTGACTCAGTTTCTTTATCTATAAAATGGTGCTAATAATAGCACCTATCTCACATGCTATTGTGAGGATCAAATGAGTTCATGTATGTAAAGAACTTTGAAAATCTCCAAATGTTATATACACACTATTATGGCTAATACTGAATAAAAATATTAGTTATTATTAAATGCCTTTCTGAGTGTCACACAACAGAATGACAGCTCCAAAGGAGTACTATTTTAATCTTAATAGATACAAAGAACAGAGCCCTAACCTGTCATCTCTTTGCCAATGCTGATCCTCAAAACAGTTCCCACGAGGTAGTTGCTATCATCATCCCCATTTTGCAGAGAAAGAAACCGAGGCTGAGAATGGTTAAAATATTGCCCTGGTGGCACAGCTAGTAAATATCTGGGGCATGGTTCAAACTCAGTTCTTCTTAATTCCACATCTAGAGGAGAGGAGAGGAGAGGAGAGGAGAGGAGAGGAGGAGGGAGGAGGGAGAAGGGAGAAGGGAGAAGGGAGAAGGGAGAGAACACAACACTTCTCCACCAGGCTTCCCCCTCACACCTCTGTTCCCACCTTAAATGAAATAATTTTTAATTACTGCTCAAGCCAAATGCTAAGATGATTTTGTTTTCTTTTCCCATTAGAATTAGTCCTGAAAGTTTAGGATGAATGTTCTTTTTCTTAAGGGGAAGAAATCAGAACAGTGGGAAATTCTGGATAAATCCCTGGTTAGTCTTAACCTTCTCCTTCTCCTCCTGTGTGCTTACTTGGCACTCTTTGTCTTTGTGATGTCAGAGTAATATGTTATTGAGTTTGATTTTTTTTCTTTGCTGTTTTTTTTTAACTGGGAGTCTCTTCAGTGACCAGTCTAAACTAGTAATGCAAGATACAAAATGATGTTTCCTATATCAGTTGGGAATTTCATGGAATTTATTCTCATTTGACAGTCTTTCCAGATGGATCTGTGTGCCTGCCTTCCCAGGGCCAGTTATACTCCCTGAAAATTTGTTTTTTAGCCTTGATACCCTTAAAAGTAATTCCCCTGCTCCAATCTGCATCCAGGTCACTGTCCGTCTTGTGAGACTGAGTTAAATGAAAGTGGAGTCAACTTAAGTGCCAATTAGCAAGAGGGTTACCATTTCCTTATTTTGGTGTTTATCTGGAAAGACTGTTAAAGGGATGAGGGTGAGAACATTTCTTGTGAATGGGCCTGAGGGTTCAAATGTATTGGTTCAGTTTCTCAGGCTTTGGCATCTCCTAATCCCTAAGGGCAAGAGGAGAGGATGAGAGGTAAGGAAGGAGAAGAATCCAGGATCTGACCCTGCGCTTTTACAGGTTTCATTGTAAAAACTGAGAGGGTTTGGACATTTTGTGACTAATGGGTTTTGCAGAAGTGATTTTCCTATTGTAAGTGGCCCTCGGTAATATTCTTTTTGCAGCATTCAGCTGTCCACCACCTACAAATGAATGTTAACTTCCATTCAGTCCAATTTGATAAACCTTCATAAGCTCCTGTTATTTATTTGTTTGTGCTAAATGTCAAAAAGGATGAAACCAAAGCTGAAATGACACTTGCTCTCAGGGAGCTTCTAGTTAATTTGCCTCATTCAGCTGGTTAAATATTTTTAGAACCCTCCCTTTTACACTTCACTGGAAACTGACAGAAAGTAGTTTGTTGGTGTGGAAAGAGCCTAGATATGAGCCTCAGGTGACCTGTATGCTAGTCCTGGCCCTGGCACTAATTCCCTAGGTGAATTTGGGCAAATCATTAAGCCTTTCTGAGCCTCCCTCTCTTTTTATATGTCAGTTTCCTCTCCTGTAAAATCAGTCAGCAAACACAGATGAAGCCTTTTGTTATTCTAGGCACCAGAGACAGAAAGACAAAATGAATATCTCTTGCTCTCAAGGAGCTTATAATCCCCCTGCAGACACGGTGTATGCATGTCTGAGCTTGTTCAAAACATATGCAGAATAAATGCAATGTACTGGAGGGAGAAGACAGTGGAGGGTGGAGTCAGGGATAGGGAACAGTCAGGGAAGGCCTTGTGTAGAGGGTAGTGTGGAAATGAGGCTGTGTGCAGGACAGAGGCATATTCTAGACATGGGGCACTGCCTGGACCAAAGCAGAGGTGAGAGATGGAATGTTATATGTGAGAAACAGCAAGGTGGCCAGTTTGGCCAGAATATAGAATGGATGAAAGGGAGGAATTATGGATAATAAGCTTGAAAAGGTAGCCTGGAAAGAGTTCATCATGAAGCCTGTCCTAGTGTGCAGATGTCACTTTTCACTGTCCTCATCACTGGTGTCTGGGAGAAAACCTCCATATTGTTTGGTTCACTTCCCCTGCCCTATATTTCTGTAAACCAGACTGTAAAAATAGTTATAGAATCATACATCTTGAGCTAGGAGAAATCTCATAGGTTAGTTTAGCTTCCTCACCTTCCATATGAAAATGATGCCCAGGGTCATTAAGGGACCTGTCTAAGGTGACATTCTTCAGAGATGGAATTTGAACTTGAGTCCAGTGACTTTAGAGCCAGTACTTTTTTCATGGTACATACCTCGCCTTTTTTGACATTTCCCTTTGAGCTTTAATATGAAGCTCCTTTTTTTTTTTCTCTTCTTCTCCCTTTATCTTCTCTCTTAGATCCTGCATTCCTATATGCCATTCAATTGTTTGTTCTTTGAATATAAAGGCAGCTACTACTTGTCACTTCCTGTCTGGTTTTCTAGAATCTCTGGGTCCCCCTGGCCACCCCTTCTGATTGTGTCTGAGACCAGAATGCTCTGATTGCCATATTTCCTCTCAGTTGAGAACTTCTAAATTCAGTTCCAGACAGAGTTATAGGACTGAATCCTCAGCCTTCAAGCAAAGAAAAATGTCTACAAGAGCATCTCATCTTCCCCCTTACTAACTGTAAAACAAATAGCTCTCTTGGAAGAAAAGAGTTTATTCTTCCCTTGATGAACTCCCACCCCAACCCCTCCATGCAGAAGGTGAGCTCAGTTGGTACCACTTGTACCTGTGGTTCCATTTCTCTTCTCCCACTCCCAATATCCAGCCAGCTTCTGCCTGTGCTGGCGGGAGCCATGTTCGGCCTTCCTAAGGGTCTCCATTGTCTCCTTTTGCACACCTAGCTCTTTGCTCACTCACTGTGAGAACTGCAGGCCTCTTCTGGTCAGGATTCCCTCCAGGATGGACTCTCCAAAGCAGCCCAGCCAAGGCTGTAAGTGGTTGGACAGGGAAGTCATTGGCGAATTGGTCCAGGCAGATGACTGCACAACTTTCAGGAGAGCTGGGTTGTTCTTAAACCAGATTCCCCCACTTAAAAGGAAGGAGGAGATGGAGTACTCGGGGCTTCAGCAGGCCTTACGTAGCACACAAGGCTGTTTTGACGTGTGGTGCTACAATTATTATATTACGTTAAATATTATTAACAAGGATTTAATTTCATTCCAAACATCTTGTGTCAAAGAGGCACCACTCTGCATAAGTGCAGTGAAATATGAGATTCTTGAGTCTTTAGTAGATGCCGAGCTGGAGACCCCAGTTATTCCTACCCCCTTTCCCAACAGCCGCAGCCATGAAACTTTCATGACCCTTTCACCTTTAAACTTTGTTTGAACTTGGAAAGAAGACTTGTGAATTGGAAAGGGGGGTAGTATGGGGTGTGTGGGGAGGAGATGTGGAGGCTGGGGGGAAAAGGACTGATTATATGTTACCGTCACAGTAATACTAGGAAGATAATCCCCCTCTTGTGTATGGGTTTCTGCTACTGCAAACTAGAGGGTAATAAGCTCACATGACAGGCCCAGAGGCTAATACTGGCCTGTGCTTTTTTGGTACATATTTAAACAAAGGCTGATTATCCAAACAAGAATTGGGACTGCTGCAACCGGACCAGTTAAATTATAGTTAGTAAAACTTGGCGCCTTATGAGCCTGGAATGTTACAATTACAGCTGGATCCTCATTTGTCAGGCCGCCTCACTAAACAAGAAAACCAGAGATTTTTTTATCCCTCCCCTCCGCCCCCCACCTCCCTGGATTCTGCTTAACTCCTTGGTGCAAAGATGAAAGTGCCAAATATCACAGCAGGGACTCAGGGAAAGCCTCTACCTTGCTAGAGCCTTCCAGAGCTGAGTTTGCTCAGTTGATTTTATAGAGTGCCTTTGAGGGAAGTGGGTGGAGGAGATGGGCTTGACCTATGTATGGTCTCTGGCTTTCATTTGTGTTGGGTGGGTGTCCAGTGTTCTGGACCATACACTGAGCTCCTTTTTTGGATGTTGTCCCTGAACAGAAATTGAAGTCATTAGTGCCCTCCTGCTTCCTTTCTGGGTCTGAAAAATTTTAATGGAGAAAGAAAATTCCTTCTCCTAGACAGGTTCTCTGACTTAGACTCTTTAGCCTGTGGTTTTTGTTTTCCATGAATACCCTCACTTTTGACACCAAAGAGTCTTTGTGACTACTGGAATATAGTTCTACTTCCCCAGATTCTTAAATTTCTTCTTCTACTTAAAAATTTTTATTAACAGTTTTTAACTTTTTTAGAAAAAAAATCTGCCATTTTTTCTTCTTTTAAAGTTGCCTTCCTTGTGATTGAGGTCCATGGAATGGGTTAGGATTCATCTGATAATGAACTAGTTGAACTCCAGAAGACCATCCCAGACCAAGAATTAAACGGATGATGTAAATGATAATGATAATTACAATATTGATAACTGCTGAATTGCTTCGTTCAGATGATCTGAAACAAACACACTTTGTTTGTAATGTTCGTTCGTTCGTTTGTTTGTTTGTAATGAAGCACAGCTTCATTAGCTTCTGTGATCGTTGTTTAGTCTCTGAGCTCATCCCCAAATGTAGGATTCAAAGGGGATCTATAAGCAAGACGATTTCCCCAGAGTTTGACATACAGACTATGGCCTGATAATAAGACCCTGTTCTTTGGCAGTGAATTTTTCAGGGGCATAGAGAAGATGTAGGAGATAAGGTCACTTGTGAATGCTACTGTCCCTTTCCCAAAACCCATTTACAATTGGCCTATCTCATTCTGCCTCTCAGTTTTCCACAAGTTGTCCTCACTCTGTGCCTACCCAGAGCTGACCCTGCCAAGGGTTTGTTTTCCTTCCTTCCCTCTTTCTTAATATGCTCTGTTATTGCAATCCAGGCTTGTGGCTACTGGGAGGGGTGATTGGCAGGGTCAGTCAGAAATTAAGCTCTAAAATGCATCTTCCAGAGGTGGTGGGTAGAGATTAGATTGGAGACCTGCTTCCTCTCTCAATTTTCAAGCCAGCTTTGACTATTACTTCATAGAAGAAGAAAAAAAATACTGAAAAGAGCTTGACAAAGAGTCCCCCTAATAAATAAGATGTCTCAATAACTGGGTCCCTGATAGATTTGTTTCCATTATTAACTTCCATTTCTATCAAAACTAGTGATTTTAAATTTTAATTCCTCAGTTCATTTTTTTATATGTTGAGTTAGGCGTGTTGCAGTGTAGGGTAATGAATAGTTTCTTCTTAGAGGAAGATGAGATTCCAATAAGCATTTCAATGAGATGATAAGTTTTTGGAACCTCAAAACAAGCTAGAAAAATCGACATGATACTAATACCCAATTCACAAGATATTGTAAAGAAACTATTTTAAATAATATATTATTTTCCCCCAATTACTTGTAAAAATCATTTTTAACATTTTAAAAAATTTCCAAATTCCAAATTCTCTCCTTCCTTTCTTTCCCCCCTCCTGAGATGGCAAGCAATCTGATATAAATTTTACATGTGCAATCATGTAAAACATTTTTCCATATTAGTCATTTTATTGAAGAACACTCAAACAAAAAATATGAAGAAAGAAAATGAAATATAGTATGATTCGGTCTGCATTAGCTCTTTCTCTGGAGGCAGATGGCATTTTTCATCATGAATCCTTTGGGATTGTCTTGGATCATGGTTTTGCTGAGAAGAGCCAAATCATTCGCAGTTATTCTTTGTACAGTGTTGCTTTTAACTGTGCCCAGTGTTCTCCTGGTTCTGCTCACTTCATTCTGTATCAATGCATGTAAGTCTTTCCAGGTTTTCCTGAAATCATCCAGCTTGTCATTTCTTATCACACAATAGTATTTTATTACAATCATATTCCATCACTTGTTAAGCCATCCCTTAACTGATGGGCATCCTTTCAATTTCCAATTCTTTGCCACCACAAAAAGCACTGCTATTAATATTTTTGTATACATAGGTCCTTTTTCTTTTGGAAAGAAACTATTTTTGTAAACCTTAAGCACTATATACATGTGTGTTAATTATGTATGGTGGAAGTTGTAGTCAGGTCTTGTCCTCTTGCATTCTCTCATCAAGCTAGGAAAGGAAGGATCAGAGATTGGGAGAGACATCTGTGAAGCCCTGGTGGAAATGTGAGGAAACACCTCCAGAACAATCAGACACTGAAATGGAAGGATAGCTTGATCTTTGGTGAATCCTGTGTTGCTTCAGTTGCTTAGAAAAGAAGATACAACCTCAGATCCTTCCAAGTCTAGCATGCAATACTCAATACATTGAGAATGGCACTGGTTTGGGGAGGAGGGGCAGTGTAGATTAGGTATTGTGCAAACAAACAGCTGCCAACTCATCCACCCTTCTAGGTGGCAGTGTGGTACAGAAGAAAGCATTCTGAATTGAGTATCAGAAGACCTGGTTTCAGATTCCACCTCTGTCCTGTGAAGATGGTCTTGGGAGAGTCACTTGCCCTTCCTGGAACTCAACTTCCTTCTCTATAAAATGAAAGAATTGAACTAGATTGCCTCTAAGATACTTTCCCGTTCTGTATCTATGATCTTTATGAGTTAAACAGAGGACTTAGCAGTTCTCCCTTTTCCCTATCATATTCCATAGTGGAATGTAAGCTCTTTGAGGGCAGGGGAAATTTCATTTTTTAATTTTATGCATCACCTACTTCATTGTGCCGCATATAGCAGATTCTTAACAAAAGTTTGTTGAACTGTATAAAATTAATCAGCTACATTTAAGCAGTGGTTCTGTGATGAATATGAGGGGGAAAAAAACCAACTTCATTTACTCCGACAGGTGATCTCATTTAAATGTGTTAACGTTTCCAGAGTAGCCCAGGATAACATGTAGATGTTAAGTTCGAGATAATTCTAAAAGTATTAAAATTGGTTTTTTTAATTGGAAGAAAATTGCAGCTTTTTCCTATTTAAAATTAAGAAGTTAAAGATTTTTAATCAAGATAATCTTGCAACTTCTTAAGGTGCAACTTATTTTGAAAGCAAAATGATCCCTACTTGAACAAAGAAAGTCCTAAGGAAAAATTGTGAGTTAATGTTTACTCTTTTAGTACTATTTTAATCAAATGACTTTACAACTTGACCTTTTGAATGTGAATATTTTTTTAAAAAGCACTAAGGTGTGTGAGACCAGAATTATTTCTTAGTGAAAGATTAGGACCTTAGGAATCTTTTATTTGAATCTTGAATATTCCATCAGCAATGGAAATGTTCTGGTTGAGATTTTCAGCAGCAAACCCAGGATGGTTTCATTCTTCTGCTGATAAGATATTTGGAGCAGTGATCCAGATATGAGCAGATTTAAGAGGAAGGTAAAAGCATTTTGTGTCAACTCAGCCTTAAAACTCTTTCACTTGAGAAATATAGGTTGGTGAGAATCAAACACAGAAGACACTACTGAGCTGAAACTTACTGTTTCCAACAGCTTCTCTTTTATCTCTGTAGGTATAGATGTAGAGAAAGGGATAGGAGCTACATCTGTGATTTCACTGATACAAGGAACTCGTACAGGAGGAAATTCCCTCCACCCATGCAAGTTAGCACCTTTTCTACAATTTATAGTCTTAAGGAGTTGCCTAGATCACTTAAGGGTTAAGTGACTTTTAAGAGCTTTTATGTGTTAGAGACAGGACTTGAATCCAGGGCTTCCTGGCTTCAAGGCCAGGCTCTATGCCTCTGTATTAGGCTGCTAGAAATAGAGAGTGAAGGCAACACTATATTTTATTAAAAGTAGCTGGGTGGGGGCAGCTGGGTAGCTCAGTGGAGTGAGAGTCAGGCCTAGAGACAGGAGGTCCTAGGTTCAAACCTGGCCTCAGCCACTTCCCAGCTGTGTGACCCTGGGCAAGTCACTTGACCCCCATTGCCCACCCTTACCACTCTTCCACCTATGAGACAATACACCGAAGTACAAGGGTTTAAAAAAAAAAAAAGTAGCTGGGTGGCACAGTGAATAGAGTCCTGAGCCTGGAGTCAGGAACATCTGAGTACATATATGACTTCAGACACTTAAGATAGCTATGTGACCCTGGGCAAGTCACTTAACCCCTTTTGCCTCAGCTTCCTCAACTATAAAAATGTATGAAGAAGGAAATGGCAAACCACTCTGGTATCTTTGCTAAGAAAACCCCAAAAAGAGGTCACAAAGAGTTGGACATGACTAAAAGCAAACAAAGAATTGAAATATTTTATTATTTAGTTCATGGATGTACATCTTTATTTTAGATGATTATAGAAATCACACACACACACACACACACACACACACACACACACACACAAAGGAAGCCTCAGTATATGCAAAGTAGTCACAGTAGTTCTTTTTTGTTATGACAAAAAAAATTGAAACACCAACCCAAAAATGATGTCCCTTGAATGTAATGGAATCAGTTATTGCCCAACTATTATAAGAAGCAATGAATATGAAGAATTTAGAGAAATACTATATGATATAAAACAAGATGAAGTAGTTAGTATCAAGAGAACTGTGTGCACAATAATTATAGCAGAGCAACTGAACAGAATACAGAAAAAAGCAGAACTCTCTTTAATTGTACTGACCAGTCTTAGTAACCAAGATCAGGTGTACAGATGTACCTCCTTCTCTGTAGTGAGGTAGGTTGGCTGTATTTGGAATATTGTATATGCCTGTGGGATCACTATGTTGCTTTATTTTGTTTAGCTGGTGATTTGTTTTTTTTTTTCTCACGAGGAAGAGTTAAATGTTCAAGGGTGGTAAGTATATTTGGGGGACAGCTAGGTAGTACAGTGGATAGAATACCAGGCCTGAAGTTAGGAGGACCCTAGGTTCAAATGTGATCTCAGAGACATCCTAGCTCTGTGACCCTTGGCAAATCACTTAACCCCAGTTGCCTAGCCCTTACCACTTTTCTGGCTCAAAATTGATAAGACGGAAGGTACAGGTTATTTGTTTTTTTGTTGTTTTTTTTTTTTTTAAAGAGTGGTAGTGTATTTGGAAGTGATTATGATCCAAGTAAACAATGGAACACTAAAACTTATTGTTGATGACTCCCTTTTTAAAAAATATATGTGAAAATATTTTTAAAATGAGACAGCTCCTAAAATACCTCTGAAAAATTACCAAATGGATGGCATTAGTCTCTAGTACATTTACATTTAAATGTAACCCTTCCTTAGAAATACCTTTTTAAGGGAGGGAAAGAGATATAAGAGGAAATCTGGTTGATGTTAAGACAAAAGATCGATAAAAATCCAATTTTTACAAAAAGAATAAGACCACAGGACTAATTTTTAGGTATCCTTTTCACCCAATAGAAAAGTATTCAGGCCAATACAAAAAAAAATTCAAAATCTGTCCAATTTTACATTTGTTTTTCAATTGCATTAAATCTTTGTAGTCTGAGACAGCTTTCTCCTGAGAAGAATTTCATGGGTTTGAATCCAGAAACCACTCACCCTATACCATGAATCTGATCAGTGAAGGGAAAAGTAGGATTCTCTGCCATTAACTATGTAACTGTCTTCAGTTATACTCCCAGAGGAGACTCTGATCTTATTTCTAGACTATTGATGATACACTTCTTCTTCTGCTGAGATGGAGTTCTTATTGCTGTCCTTCCCGGAAAGGGTAGAGACTTTCTAAAGTCTTTTGCCTTATACTTCTTTCTCCTCTTCGTCCTGATCTCATGTGGCCAAAGCTAACTCTCAGGAGAGGGAATGGATTTATGAAGCCATAGTTGTTCTCTAAAGAGTCATGTGGATGGAGAAGCCAGTTTTTATTATCAGGCCCCTCCAGTAGAAGGCTATGTATGGTATATGGAGAATAAAGGGGAACTCCAGCATTCTAAATGTGGAGGGAAGAGATCATCAAAATGCCAGATTACTCACTTTCCACTCATTTCTTTACAAGTAACTTGTATCCCAGCAATCTAAAGACATTGGAGAAATAATGTGTGAAAAAAAACAAACCACAGATTCTCTATGACAATGAAATGAAGCTGAGACAGAGCATTTAGGAGGGTTTCCCAAGGATAGACCAGCCTGTGGCAAGAAATAACTCTACTTCCTAGAGGGAAAGACAAGGGATCTGAACAAGAGCTGAGTGTCTCAAGATCTAGGACAAAACAGACTCTTTTCTATTAGCTTCTCATTACCTTCCACCAAGTATTGTATTAGGTTTTCAGCCTTGCTGCAGTAACTTGAATGCCACCACAAATAAAGTCTCTGTAATTTGGAATATTCTTTAGGAAATTAGATAGCTATGCCAAGAAGGCAAGTGTGACTTGCTTGTCAGATCCCTAAAACAGAACAGTAGCTTTTTAGCTGAGAAATCAAGTCCAGATGTTTTATCGGGTCTCTTCCTCTCTATTAAGCCACTGTCGTTGTCCAGAAAGTAACCCACAAATGTGATTTGATGACAACAAAAGTTGTCATAGAGGCAACAGAAGTCACAGATGGAATACAGGACTTAATTGGGAAGATGAGGGTTCAAATTTCATTTCAGACTCTTAATGTGATACTGAGCAAATCACATGCCATTGCTGAGTCTTGGCTTCCTCATCCACAAAGCAGGAATTAATAATAGAGTATCTTAAAGCATTGTTATGAATTTAAATTAATATCATGTTTACAAAATACTTTACTAATCTTAAAAGTTTATATATATACAAGCTAGTATGATTCCAAACACATCTCCAAGGACACTACCACCATCCTTCCAGACACCCTGTTTTGCCACCTCGGTCTCATCCTTGATTCTTCCCTCTCACCCATTGTATCAAGTTATATGCCAGTTCTTGTTGTTTATTTCTCCAGGGAGTAGTGCTTCCCTGTTTATCTCTCTTCCTCAATATTCTCACCATTCCAGTCCATCCTTCATACAGCTGCCATAATGATTTTCCTAAATTACTGGTCATGGAATTCCTCTATTCAATAAATTCCTGTGGCTCCCTATTGTATCTCTACGTTCAAATAAAAACTTCTCCATTTGTCATTTAAAACTCTTTACCACCTGACCCCTGCCTACTTTAAACTACTCATACTAGCCAACTGGATGTTTGGTACACATAGCTTCCTCCCTACTTTTTCATTGACAATCCCTCAGGCTTCCCTTCTACAGAATCCATAGTTTCCTTTAAAGGCCCAACTAAAATGCCACCTTCACCTTGAAGTCTTTCCTCATTTCTTCTTTCCCTGGCTACTAGAGCACTCTCCCCAAACTGCCTTGGCTTTATTTTGTATGTGTTACATATATTCTTTCTTAATTGCTTCCTCCATTAGAGTGTAAGCTGTTAAGCATTGCATTTTAGAGTATTGACTGGTTTTCCTCGTTTTTTCTTCCTTTCTCTTTTTCTTTTTAAAAAATCTTTGTTATATGAACTATCTGGTGGGGTGAATAGGAGGGACACAAGAAAAAATTTAGATGATGTAAAAGCAAAATCAATAAAAATGTATTTTAAGAAATATAAGCAGAAACTTATTTCTTGAGGACAGAAACTATTTCACTTTAGACTTTGCATCTTTAATAAAATTATATCTAATACACAGTATACATTTAATAAATGCTTACTGATTGATTTATCCATAATAAGGAATGAAAGCTACTCCACTGAGAACCTCTACAAGTACCTAAGCTGATTTGTCCAACATTCCTTTCTCCTTTCATTCTATTGATGTGGCCAATCTTAGAG
This sequence comes from Gracilinanus agilis, assembly GCF_016433145.1. Taxonomy (NCBI): domain Eukaryota; kingdom Metazoa; phylum Chordata; class Mammalia; order Didelphimorphia; family Didelphidae; genus Gracilinanus; species Gracilinanus agilis. The sequence continues at coordinate 174,177,153 of NC_058133.1, forward strand.
CTTGAAGTATGGTTACATACCTTCTTATTCCTCCTTTCCCCTTGCAAGATTTTCACTGTCTTAAATGCCTTGTTATCTGTGGGCTCCACTTTCTCATTTTGACTCCTAACCCACAACTGAATTTAGTAATGATTTTATTTACAAAGGAAAGTAAAGTTTATACCATTTACAATTATACACAAATTCTCAAAATGCTCATAAATCATCTCACCCATTAAACTGGCCACTATTAGACCTGTCGATCCCATCTAGTTTTCCCTGAATACATTAGGGGTTTATAGTTAAAACTGATCTACCATGATGAGTTCAGTAGTCCAACAAACCGTATTCATTAGTGCAGGATAATGAAAGAATACTGGATTTGGATCTAGACTTAAGTCCTTATACTGCTACCTTACTCCCTGTATGAATTTACACAAATCCATTACTGGCTTCTGGATCTAGATTTCCATATCTAGTAGGGGAAGAGGATTTTGGTAGGGGAAGAGGATTAATTGGATTCGATCTCTAAAGTCTAGTCCTTATTTTAATACTTTGAAACTATAAAGGTATAGAATGTCCCAAACTTAGACTGACCTCCTCCTAGAAGGCTTCCAAGCAACCCCTTGACTCTATTCTCCTTCCAGTTTTGCTCACCTAACTCATTTTTGGGGATATAATAAATGCCATGCCTCCAGATAGTTGACAAGGGGCACAAATAATTGCCCTGCCCACATTCAGGTGTGATCATTTGGATAATTACAGTGTCTCAGACCTCCTCCACAAAGGAAGAATCTTTGTCCTAAAGGGTATCATACATAGCCATTCGTCTACCATTTCACCTTAATGACATATCTATATGACAGTTCATATGACAATCCAATTTTATACTCTTTTTTTCCCCACACCATTTTGAATGTTTTAGGATGGTATAGAATATGACCTTTAATCTTTTATTTAAATATAATACTTTATTTTTTCCTAGTTACATGCAAAAACGATTTTCAACATTTTGTTTGAGTTCCAAATTTTCTCCCTCCTGTGTTCCCCCCTTCTTGAGATAGCAAGCAACATAATCTAGGTTATATATGTGCAGTCATGCAAAGTGTATTTCTCTATTGGTCATGTTGTGGAAAAGGACTCATTTAAAAAAGAAAAAAGCCAACTTAAAAATAAAGTGAAAAATAATATGCTTTGATCTTCACTGAATATCTTTCTAGTGCCACTGAATGTGAAATAAAGTACCTCCCAGCAAGAGACTTTTAGCAAAAACTAGACCCAGATCCAGGTGTTCCCAAGTTCTAAATCTGATTAAGTCACAGTGGGCAAGATGACAATCGTCAAACCATTAACTTGAAAATTTTATATATTTATTTCCCTGTTAACCACAAGTGAGGTTTTTTTCCCCCGTAACAATATAAATGAATTAATGAAAAAGTATGTATACAGTGCTCACTGTGTGCCAGGCACTGCACTTTATACAAGTACAGGGGTGATACAATTCTTCGTTCATTGGGGAGTTACAGGGATGATAAGTTGACATGCCATTGCCACAAACAATAGCATTGTTGATTTGATTACTGTGCCCCAAGTAAAATGTGGAAGGACAAATCAGGCATATGCTGGTGGCAATTCTAATGGCAAGATGGCCAAGGTGGAAGACTGGATGGAAGATAAAGCATGATTTGGACCTAGCTAGATAGATATCAAGGCCTTCGTGAGTTTGCACTTATCAATAGAAACAATTCAAAGCCATTGGCAGGGGTTCTAAATCTTAAAAGATTAATATGCCCAGGACTTTGATTTCTGGAGATCTGATCCAGAGGGTGCTGTTGCATGTTAAAGGATGCAGGGCAAAATGGCCAGGGAAGATGACTGGATGGGATGTGGAGCCCAGTCAGAAAGACTAGTGAGTAATAGATATTTACTAGACTTTTAATTCCATTCCATTCTTCAGGGACAAGAGCTGTTTGCATTTTTCCATGTATCATAGGTAACCTATTAGTCTCCATAGTCTCCTAAGATACATCACTGAGATTTTTGCAGAGTAGGGAAACTCCATTAAGTCATTGCTTGCCCTAGACAAAATTGTGAAGTAGGTGTCTTACAGTGTCTTCCTGCTCCTTTCCATCTCTATTCTTTCACTTCGTGGTTCTTTGTCTCCTACCCAGGGTCTTAAAACAAAATCAAACAAGAATCTCATAACAAATACTTAAAATATAAAGCATTTACTCATCAAATCTATTATACTTTCTGAGGAAATGAAGACTGTTGTGTACTAAATCCCGTGAAGTATTAGTTGAAAACAGCCTTAAAAGTGTTATCTCTTCTGAGGATGTGTTATCTTTCCCAAGACTCTCTGGGTCTCATTTTCTACATTTGTAAACTGACACACTTTAAACTTTGTATTTCCTATATGTAACAAGTTTAGTTCTCGCTCTCTCACACACACACACAAAAACACACACATGCACACATGCATGTATGCATGCACAAACACAGAGCCGGAAATAAGCATATTTGGGAGAAGACTGCTAGAGACTTTGGGGAAAAAAGTTATCTCTAATTATTTTAAAATCATAATACTATATGAATTTCAAGTTGCTAACATACTTCATAGTTGTAGGATAAAAATTTGGGGGTTTATTTCAGTATTTTCAGTAGCTCTGATACAAAAGCATAAGGCACTTTCTGCTTCCTGGCACAGGGATATCTTGGTAGAGTTCAGAGCCCTAGTCTTTATGAGATCATTAATACAATATAATAAAGTATGTGAAATATCGTTATGCAAGAGCAACTTAGATCAAATGAGGGTTTTTATTTTAATTGTTATAACTTAATGCTACAGGGGCATCGAGGTAGCACAGTGGCGAGAGTGTCAGGCATGGAGCCAGGAGGACTTGGGTTCAAATCTGGCCTCAGATACTTCCTAGCTATATGACACCCCCCCCACCTATCCACCCAGGGCAAGTCACTTAACCTTGATTACCTAGCCCTTGCTGCTCTTCTGTCTTAGAATTAATACTATGACAAAAGATAAGGGTTAAAAACAAAAACAAAAACAAAAAACTTAATGCTATCCACAGTGCCATCCTTATCACCAGCCTCATTTGATCCATATTATTTAAACACAGTTTTGGATATTTTAAGGGAGCAGTGATCCTGCATTAATAATTTCAGGTCTCAATGTTAATACTTCCAGATGCCAAGTAATAAACAGAGTTATTTTTGGCAACGTTTAAATTTGTTTGATTTCTAGTGGGTATTTTATCACTATAAAACTGCTTATTTGGAATACATAAAAATCACTTCAAACAATCTGGCATCAGTTGAACTTGATTTCTGGTTTCAAATTGTGTACCCCCAAAGGCTCACTGAAGATCTCTTGACATTCATAATCTTTAAGTGATATATGCTAAGCCACTGCCTGAAGAGGTATGAGACGTGACCTAGTTTTGTTGGCTTAACTAATTAGTGCTTTTTTCATTACCACCAAAACAAAAGTATAGGCACTTTCTGCTGCCTGGCACAGATGCCATCATAGTTGTAGGGATATATTGATAGAGTTCAGAGCCCTAGTCTTTATGAGATCATAGATTATTAGTGATAGAAATTACTCCATTTATGCAGAAGTCGTATAAATCCTTGAGAGATAAAGTAGCCAACATCCTATATCTACTTAATGGTAGAGTTGAGACCAGAATCCAGGTTTCTTGTTTCCAAATTCAGTATTCTTTCAACCTCATCCTGCTGCCTCAAGTCCTTTGCTTCATATCAGGAAGAAGTTACCTATCTATTTATAATCCAGATCATGCTTTCATTTCAGTATAAATATCAACCATTCCACCATGAACTCTATTTTAAAATGCACCCAACTGTCTTAGACTTTGTTTTGTGGACTGACCTAATTGACAGGTAATCAGAAAGCTCGATTTGTGCCTGAAGTTAGCCATTCATTCCATGGCCCATTTTGTTTAATTTGTTTTCTCATATGGTTTCTGGTGGGAAAAAAATACATTGCTTTGGTACTGAAATTAACTTGATTGAAATGCCTTAGACTTTGTCATTTTCCAGTGGCTCAAGAGGTTATTTCCCAAGTGTTTAATTTTTTAAGTACAGTATATTTTAATTTAACTGCTACTTTCTGACATTCATCATTCCATGAAAAATGAGCCCAGCTGAATATGTGGAGAACTGGTTTGTCTTTGTGCACCAATCTCCAGGCATTACAGCAAAAGTTAGCTTCTAAAATAGTACACAGATTTGATAAAGATGAGGTTTGTAGACAGTGGCTTACTGGCAAATGTTTTACAATTGGCCTTATGGGGTGGAATATACAAAACATTTTAAAGTTTAATTTTCATTACTAATATTTTCTCCATTACTTTCTCAAGGCTAGACAATCAACAAAACAATAAGTCAAAGCCTGATTTGTAGCATTTGCTATTTCCAAGGTGTAAATACTCACACTGAAAATTTAATATATGGCAGTACTGAGTAGTTCAAGCTGACTCCAGTATCCCGGATCGTAGTTTACCCTTCTGCCATTCATCGATTTGCTAAGTAGAATTTTCAGATTTTCTCTTTCTCTTACAGACTGCTCTATAATCTTTCTGTCTTGCTGGAGGAAACACTTAAAGAGTAAATGTAACCTACAGGAACTGTGCAGTCATAATTAATAAATGGAGAAATCACTTCTCGTGCAGATATTGTTTGGAATAGTTGTCTTTAAAGGTCTTTGAGTCAGGAATATCAGCCATGAGAAAAAAGGTTGGTGTTGGACTTTTAGAGTTTTGTTTAACATGTTACAGTTTACGCTTATGAGATAAAGAGTGGTCATGAACTAGAATGTTCTTTGTCCTTTCCATTATCCTTGACTCCCATGAAACTCCCCAGGGTAATCACTGGTGATGACCAATACTACCTACCTCTGAATGCAAAGCTGACCACATACCAATTACTTTCTTGCATGACCACAACTGTTCTTGACTAGAGCAGATGTTTCTCCTTTGGGGCCTAGCCAGAAAACGTTATTAAGCAATTCAACATCAAGAACTCCAGGCTCTACCTGATGAGCAATGTATTACCTTAGATATGTTGCACAGTAAGGCCAGTCTTCTCATATCCTCCAACCACTATGTGGTATCTTCTCCAAAGAGTTCATATTTTAAGCCACAGTTGCTATGAACAGAAGCATACTTGCCCCAAGTTCATTATACACCTACTTGCTTTTCCCAATGAAAATGGCAGTCAAAGATTGACCATGCTTTGTTCCCTGTGCAATTTGCTACTTATATATTTCAAGAATTAAGAAGAATGTCATTTTGTAATGACCCCTTTTCTATCAGGTGATGGTTAGCATAGAAGAAAACTACTAAACTTTATGAGATTTAATTAGGTCATTGAATTTTTCTGGACCTTTTTGGTCCAGAAATGTTAAGTTGGGATTCTCTTCTGAATTTGCTTTCTCTTCTGAGGATAAGTTGAATCCTTTCCCCTAGAAAGGCTACAGAGGTCTTTATCCCAATGGCTATAATCTTGACCTCAATCAAAAATATATTAATTTTTAGGATGATTGAGAGGCAGTATGGTGTGATAAAAAAGAACATTGTGGATTTCACATCAGGAAAGGCAAGCTTTATCTTATACTTCCCATATTTGCTAGCTGTGGGACCATGGGCATTTAATCTCTATAAGTCTTAGTTTCCTCATTTGTAAAATAAAAATAATATACCTGTAGTTCCTTCCAGTTATGGTGGTTGCGAGGCTCCAAAGAGATAATGTGATTAATGCACTTCACAAACATTACAATGTTATGCAAATTCAGCTGTTGTTATTATGTAACACATCCCACTCAACTCTGGAATCACATGTTACTTGGGCTCTGTATATAATATTTTGGATAATCATTCCATTATGCCTCTACCCCCCTCCCCATCCCAGAACACCAAAGGAACCTCTCCAGAATCTCAGGTTTTAGCAATCCAGTGGCTACTCTGCTTACAGGCCAGGGAGGAACCATAAATCTTGTAGCAAAGTATTTAATTAAGACAAAATTGTAAAGTAAGTAACATGGAAAAGGCAAAAATTGGAAACATTTCTCTGTCACCCATTACAAATGACTATAGCCTCCTATGTATAGTGTGTGTATAAATTCATACACTAGTGGAAAAGGGTTTAGACAATGACATATAATTTATGTTACAAGTGGAAGAATGCTTGTCTTAGTATCATGACACCATGTCTTTTTCTACTCCTGGCAATCGGCATGAGTGTTTGCAGAAGCCTGAAGTGTAGACATTTGCTTGTTCTATGGAGTCACCAGGATTCTGTTGGAGTTCAGGGTTATCATGGCCGTCTCTTTTGTCCTCTCACTCATGCCAACCACAGCCCTGGCTCACTACTTTTTCTCATGCTAGCACACTTTGTCCTATTCTTTCCATTTTCCAAATCCTTCTGCCTCTTAAAGTCTTGCTTCAGTCAGAGTCTGTGCCTCAAAACACTTCACCCTGTTTCCAGATAGAGTCTGATGGGAATTAGAAGTCTATGAATTCCTCTGAATAAATTCTCTAGACCTATGGATCATGGCAAATGAAGTCTCCCAGCTGTCCCTACTCTAAATGACTAATTGTTTTTATATCTGCTTCCATCTTTCAGTTGGATTGTAATCAGCTTCCTTCTGTCTCTGCTTCCCAGTATGTCAAGAGGTCAAAAGATGTTTGTCCTTTTAAATAGAATCCTATAGGTTCAGACTCCCCTAGAGAAGGGAGGCCTATCAGGGTAATAGTTTGTATAAAGATAGTGGTAGTGAAGGAATTAACATAAAATCATAGGATTCGGGTCTGGAAAAGATGTTAGCTGTCACCTAGTACACTTTCATTTTTACAAATGAAGAAGCTGAGGTATAGAAAGGCTAAGAAACTTGACCAGGGTCACCCAGATACTACATAACAATTCCTAACCATAACAGACTTTGTATGGGAACCTATTGACTGGTTAGTGGTACAAATACCTGAGTACTCCTTCTTCTGGGATGTAATCATGGGAATTTATCCAGCTTTCTATGTAATAGGTCCTGATTACTTCATCTGTGGAGACTCCAAACATGTCCTCATTTAATCATCTCCTAATTCATAATGTTCTGCAAAACCCATTAAAAAAAATCCTTACCTTCTGTTTTAAAAACAATACTAAGGGGGCAGCTGGGTAGCTCAGTGGATTGAGAGCCAAGCTTAGAGACGGGAGGTCCTAGGTTCAAATCTGGCCTCAGACACTTCCCAGCTTTGTGACCCTGGGCAAGTCATTTGACCCTTATTTCCTAGACCTTACCACTCTTCTGCCTTGGAGCCAGTACACAGTATTGACTCTAAGATGGAAGGTAAGGATTTAAAAAAATAAAATCAGTAAAATCAATAAAATCAAATCAAAAGTAAGTATTGATTCCAAGGCAGAAGAGTAGTAAGGGCCAGGAAATGGGGATCAAATGACTTGCCCAGGGTTGGGTAGCTAGGAGGTATCTGAGCTCAGATTTGAACCCAGGACCTTTTTTTCCAAGCCTGGTTCTTACTACCTAACTGTCCTTAAAACACATTTTTAAATATTTGACTTAGAAAAATATATGACTTATCAGTGTGCTCCATTTTGGTGTTATCTGTATTACCTTCACCAACAGAAGAGACAAAAATGAGATCACTAGAGTAATATCTACACAGAATGTCCTTTTTTTTTCCAAGTTGATTTAGCCTAAGCCAAGCTTTTAGCTTAAGACTCTACATGTCAGTGCCCCAGACTTGAGTCTTCCATGAATTAGGATGAGAAAAATTAGCCTGCATCCCCTAAAGGCTCAGCTACTAGTACAAAAGGTCAGGAAACACACCCAATAACTGCATGTCACTAAAATTTTAAAGGGGGAAATATTTCATTAACAAAAAAGCATGTCATGAGTCTCAATGTAAGACCATCGTCCAAAGATAGAGTTTTGTGAAAAGTTTAAGAAAACTTAGATTGGAAGTTTTGCCTACTTTTAAAGAAAAATTGTCTTTATTTTAGAGGTCTTTAAATGTCCCCCATAAAAAGTTTTGTAGAAGTAGTTGCAAAACACTAGAGTTTCTACTGCCAGAGGCAGTCACTGGCCTCCCTGGGCCCCAGGAAGTAAATAAATTTGTGTGACATTTTTAGGAAGTCATCCCCCACCCCCTGCCCCTCAAAAAAGTTCATTTTATCTAAAACTAGAGAGTCTGTGCCTTTTGGATCATATCATGGAATATGATAAAGTGAAGATGAGATAAGGTTTTTGAACTCTAGATTTCATGTGGATACTTTACCTCAATGAAGAAGATGGTGATTTGTCCACCTGAGTCAGGAAGCAATGCTGCTGCATTCTCTCACAGCTATGAGCTAGTCAGAGTTGCCCAGAGAGTGCTCCTTTGAATAACAGCCTCAATTGTAAGACTCAAAGAAAGGTTATAAAACTAATCATTCATGTTTACATTAGAAAATTCGGGGTGGGGGGGTTGGGGGGGTGGAGTTCAAATCAGGCCTCAGATACTTCCTACCTGTGTCCCTAGGCAAGTTACTTAATCCAAATTGCCTAATCCTTACTACTTTTCTGCCCTGGGACCAATACTTAGTATTTATTCTAGGAAAGGGAAGGGAAGGGAAGGAAAAAAGAAAAGGAAAGGGAAAAGAAGAAAAGAAGAAAATCCCAGGACACAAGAACATTTTCTTTGAGTGTGGACACAGCTTTAATAAATTGTACACTCTCAAGCTGATGGAAAATTTTTATTTCCTGATTGTCTTACTAAGTTCAAATGCTGTATGACCTCAGTTTTCCCAGTCCATTTATCTTTCCTATCATATGTATGGTGTGAAAACTTATCAAACTAAGAAGGGTAAAGTTGAGGAGACATAGTTGAGGGAGAAATCCTATTTTAAAATACAAGTACTGATTATTCTGAAGACAAAAAGGAGATGTAAAAGCTCACTTATTGTGTGAGAACTCTCATACCCCAAAAGAAAGTTTCTGTGGGACATTTTCTTTTTTTTTTAATATTTTTTTTTTAGAAAAATTTTCCATGGTTACATGATTCTTGTTTTTATTTTCCCCTTTACCCCACCCCCATATTCAACGTGCATTTCCACCGGTTTTAACATGTGTGATCAATCAGGACTTATTTATATATTATTGATAGTTGCATTGGTGTGGTCTTTTAGTGTCTACATCCCCAACCATGCCCGCATCAACCCATGTGTTCAAGTGGTTGCTTTTCTTCTGTGTTTCCACTCCTGCAGTTCTTCCTCTGAATGTGAGGAGCATCCTTTTCCATAAATCCCTCAGAATTGTCCTGGGTCATTGCATTGCTGCTAATACAAAAGTCCATTACATTTGATTTTACCACAGTGTATCAGTCTCTGTATACAATGTTCTTCTGGCTCTGCTCCTTTCACTCTGCATCAATTTCTGGAGGTCTCTCCAGTTCACATGGAATTCCTCCAGTTTATTATTCCTTTGAGCACAATAGTATTCCATCACCAACATATACCACAATTTGTTTAGTCATTCCCCAATTGAAGGGCGTCCCTTCGTTTTCCAGTTTTTTGCCACCACAAAAAGCACAGCTATAAATATTTTTGTAAAGTCTGTTTATCTATGATCTCTTTGGGGTACAAACCCAGCAATGCCATGGCTGGATTGAAGGGCAGGCAGTCTTTTAGAGCTCTTTGGGCATAGTTCCAAATTGCCATCCAGAATAGTTGGATCAATTCACAACTCCACCAGCAATGCATTAATGTCTGTGGGACATTTTCTAAATGCATAATGGGGGTAAGGTTGAAGAAGTAGCTGTTTTTAATGAAAAATTTCATTAGAAACTCTAGTTTTGGGGCAGCTAAGTGGCTCAGGGGAGAGAGAATCAGGACTGGAGGGGATGTCCTGGGTTCAAATCTGGCCTTAGACACTAACTTCCTTTGTGACCTTGGGCAAGTCACTTAACCCAAATTGCCCAACCCTTACCATTCTTCTGCCTTGAAACTGATACTTAGTATTGATTCTAAGATAGAAGGCAAGGATTTGAAAAGAAAGAAATTCTAGCTTTAACTGAGGACAGTTCTGAACTGTAGAAGACTGTAATGTCCAGCAAGATGTGGAAATATTGGGGTGGTGTCAGAGGCATCATAGGACACATTTGAATTAAGAAAAATAATTCTCTCTAAAGAGAAATTGACATTCAAGGAACAGTGCCTCCTACTTTGTAAAACTGAAGAGTAAAAGGCTTATCTCACCTAATATCATGAATTAGCCCCATGTGATACACATTATGTAAAACAATAATACAAGGGGCAGTTAGTTCTATCATAGGAAGTTATGTTCCTGGGTGGCCAAAATTTGAACTAATAAAGCCTAAAATAGACCATCCCAAAGACTGGAAGTTATATAAGCTTTATAAGAGCAATAGGGAAGCAACATGGTGTTCTAAAAAGAACACTAGAATAGGAGTCAGTAAATCTAGATCCAGCTCCCCACTCTGTTGTTTGTTGCCTCAATGTCTCTGGGTTAGTTTCTTCATCTATTAAAATGAAAAGACTGGGCTAGGTGGCCAAAGGCCCCTTTCATCTCTAAATCCAGTGATTCTACTAACTTCCCCTCCCCAGCTTCTTCCAGAGTTTCTTACCTCTATTATGGGTCAAGGATACCAGCGGAGACATGCCTTTACCCATTTACTCTGCCTTAGGTCCCTCCACGGGCGGCAGATCTACTTGCAGCCTCTTTGTGTCCTCACAATTTTGGTCTTTTCCCCATACCTTCCTCCTCAGCCCCTGAAAGAGGAAGACATCAACTTCATTTTCTTCTCACCTAGAAGCTGGACCTGGAAGAGCCTATACAAGGCAAAAGGAAAGGGAAAATGGTAAACAAACAAATAAATAAAGGCCATCATCCCTTGTAATTAATAGTATGGTACATTGAAGAGATTCCTAATAGTGGCTTAGGTTCGAGTTTCTGTTTGATAACTAATTATTGAGTTACCTTGCACAAGATAACCTTTATGAATCTCAGTTTTTTCATTTGCAAAAAGCACTAAATTGTTATGCTTCTACTTCTTCTCTCACAAAGTTGTGGGATTCTTTGTAACCATACCTTTTTTTTAATGTAAGCTATTATTCCCTGCTCTATAGTGATTGATATGAGAATAAAGGCTCCAGAGTCCAGCCCTCCCCCATGAGAGGGTACAAAAGATTCTTATATCAAGGGGCCAGCTTTATATTGGATTTCCATCATAGGAAATTCCCATTAGGATGTGGAGATGAGGGTGGAGGGAATAGTTACAATATACTAAAAAGTCTATTGCAGAGTGATACTGATAATGATAACACATGTGGAATATGCCTGTCTTTTTCCAGTTTTGCACCAGTGTTTCCCTGACATTGCTATTGACATTTCTTGGCTAACCATAGGTTTTTCTATATCAGGGAACTCCTTTTGGGTCTGGTCTTTTGTGATGCTAGATGCCAGTGGGAATAATAAGTGAAATTAACAGACCACCTTGTGACCCAGTAAATATGAGTTCTAAGGTTTCCTTACTGTTTATAAGTCATATTAACATAGATCACCCTGGCTCTATCTCTCTAGACTAATAAAAGCATTTCAAACATACAACTTAGGTGCCACCTCCCACAAGATTGGGATGTTAGCTGGTGCAGTTGATAAAGGCCTAGACCTGGAGTCAGGAGTTCAAATCCAGCTTTAGATGCTTATTAGCTATGTGACACTGGACAAATCACTTAAGTTCAGTCTGCCTCAGTTTCTTCACCTATAAAATGGGGATAATAATAACACCTATCTCCCCAGAGTTGTTGTGAGAATCAAATGAAATACCTTAGTATGGTGCCTCACACAGGTAGTGTTTATAGTGTTGTTCCCTCCCTCTAGAAATCACTTCTTATAATTTTGTTTATACTCATATGTGAGTAACTAGAGTACCAGGAGAAAAGCATTGATTCCAGTCTCAAAGAACCTGGTTTCAGTTCTACTTGAGATATTTATTCCCTATGTGATCTTGGACAAGCCACCCAACTTTTATTGGACTCAGTTTCTTCATCTATAAAATGAAGATGTTAGCCTTAAGTCCCATCTAGTTCTCTGATCCTGTGTTCTATTTCTTCAGCTGAATATAAGCTTTTAAAAGGTGAGAACCATTTCTTTTTTTGTCTTTGTATGCTCAGAGCAACCAACAAAGTGCATGATACATAGTAGGAACTTGTTGAATGAATTGAACTTGACTTGTCTTCAAAGTGGGAACCAGAGCCAATCTCAAGAAGTTATCCCAGTGCAACTATCAATAATATGGAAATAGGTCTTGATCAATGATCAAGTGGATCAGTGGAATTGCATGTCAGCTACGGGGAGGGTGGAGGGATGTGGGGGGGAGGGAAAGAATATGAATCATGTAACCATGGAAAAATATTCAAAATAATTGATTGATTGATTGATTAATTAATTAGTTTGTGGGGGGAGAAGAAGTTATGTGATCAGGAGCAGCTATATGTCTCATCGGATAGAGTCCCAGGCCTGGAGCTGGAAAGATCTGGGTTCAAATCTGGCCTCAGACACTTCCTAGTTGTATTGGACATGTTGCTTCTGCAATTGTCCAACCCCTGATGCTCTTCTCTAATGGAATCAATACTTGATATTCATCCTAAGACAAACAGTAAGGGGAAAGAAAGAAAGAGGAAGGAAGGAAGGAAGGAAGGAAGGAAGGAAGGAAGGAAGGAAGGAATCAAACAGTTGGTGAATGGGAAAATGAGCCATAGATGTGGGCCTATTTCCAACATAGATTTGCTTCTCTCTTCATCCATGATACCCCTACCGTACTTCACTTTTCCCTTTCTCAAATACATGACTACAGCCAGACTTGGCTTCTCAGAATAGTTACAATCTAAAACCCACACACTCCTAGCAACTGTCCGAGCAAAATTCCCCAGCCTCCTTACTTGATCTCTCTGACCACTCATTGGCTACAGGCAGCCAAAGGGAAGGTTCTCTACTCTTAGGCTCTTCACAAAAGAGTGAGAAGCACAGAATGAGCAGAGAGAGATGGAGTGTGGTATGCACCAGAAGCTCCCCACCATCCTTCCAAGCCTCCCAGATTCTCCACCTCCTTGTTATCCTTTACTCATCTGATACTATTCTCTTCCAAGTCATTAGGACAGGGACAGAGATGAGCCATCCTGGCTCAGGAAACTTCCTTTGCTAATATAGGCTGAGAACTTCTCTATAACTTAAAGTCAGAGATTCCTAAAACATTGAAAAGGTTAAGTGAGTTACCCAGGATCACATAGCTAGTGCATGTCAGAGATGGGTCTTGAACCCAGGGCTTCCTGGTTTTGCATCTGCCTCTTTAACCTCTGTGCCTGGCTGCCCTTCATAGTTGCCAGTAATCCCTTCATATAGATGGTCATTTCTCAGTCCTTATTCTTGTTTACCTCTGAAACCTTTAATACTGTTCACTGTCTTCTTTTCCTGGATACTTACTTTCTTCTTTAGAATTGCTAAAAACTATGCAAATGTGTTGCCTACAAAAACTCTTACTTGTACTTTAGAAACTTAGAATTTTCTAACCTGTTTAAGAATCTTGCAGAGGAAGAGTTTTCCATTTTGTAGGAAGAACTGATTGACATCAGGGAAGATGGAAATGATGTATTAACTGAATGGAAATGATAATTTTTTAAATCATTGGTGGATTGGATTAGAAAAAAAATGATTATTATGATTTAGTAAACTTAGCCAATGACACACACACTTCTTCCATTAGGCTAGACCTATTCATGGGAGGTATTTCATCAATGACACCCTTTCCAACCAAGTAATGAAACACATTGAAATTAGACCTGGGTTGGGTTTGAGGTAGGTAGGGAAGGAGTTACATAGCTAAGTAGTTCAGTGTATAGAGAGCCAGGCCTAGAGATGGGAAGTCCTGGGTTCAAATCTGGTCTCAGACACTTCCTAGCTGTGTGACCTTGGGTAAAGTCACTTAATCCCCATTGCCTAACCCATACCGATCTTCTTTCTGCCTTGGAACCAATACATAGTATTGATTTTAAGATGGTAGGTAAGGATTAAAAAAAAAATAGAGCTAGGGGCAGCTAGGTCTCATAGCACCAAATCTGAAGTCAGGAGGATCTAGATTCAAATCTTGCCTCAAATATCTCCTAGCTATGTAAACCTGTGCAGGTCACTGCCACTCTTCTGACTTAGGATTGATATTAAGTCAGAAGATAAAGATTAAAAAAAAAATGAATATAGACCTAGACCTTCTAATCACCAAACCACAGTGTTAAGCCAAGATCATCAAAATTCATGAACCGTATTCAGTTGCTAAAAATAGTATTTTCTACCTTTAATAAATAAACTGTTTTCCAAACATTATTTCATCTTTATCTTATCTTTTTTCATTTCCATTTTTCCTAAGTTGTATAATGTACACAGAGGCCGAACCTGTGATTTCATTGATGCAAAACTCCCTAAGTAAGGAAACCTCTCCAACTAATGCATATGTCTGTCATTTGGCATCTTCCCTGAAACCCAACCTTAGAGATGCCTATAGCACTGAGAAGAGATTTGCCCAGGGTCACACATCCAACATATATCAGAAAAAAGACCAGCTTTCTATAGACCTACTTAGATATAATTTATAAATAAGATATGTATATAGCTTTATATCTATACACAGACATATATATGTATATGAGTATATGCTCAAATAAATTTTATTGATAGGAGAATAATATAAAAAATATTTATAGTATGAAAGTGCTTTTCTTTTGTCACTGGCCCAGGAGGTCAGAGAGAACCATTATTATTAATAACATTAATAATCCTTACTTTCTGTCTTAGTAACAACTCTAAGACAGGAGGGCAAGGGCTGGACAAAGCTAAAAAGTGTCTGAGGTCAGATTTGAATCCGAGTCCTCCCAACTCCAGGCCTGACGCCCTGTCCACTGAGCTGCCTAACTGCTCCAGAACCACTATTATTTGTTATTAGCAGAGGTAGAAGACAGGAACAAGAATAGCTCCTCAGCTATTCTAATGGATTTGCCAAAGGGAACCTGAATCCTGGTGTGTCTATAGACTCTGTTCTCTGGGACCTTTGGGATGATGGCTAATATATCCACAGTTGAGAAGAATAGCAAGAGCCTCAGGTTTCCTGAGGTCATCCAGCTCTACTTTAAAAAAAAAAAATGCTTTAGTGCCAAGTTCCCAGTCCCATTGGGTTGTCAGACAAAGCCGCCCACTCCATCTTTGTTTATAGAACTCATTTTCAGAAACAAGTGTTTTATAGTGAGGTGAAGGTTGTAAAGAAACTGTTTATAATGAAGACCCTGAGCCTGGGAGCCTTATATCAGGCATGATCTGAAGGAGCCTTATAAGGGTGGCATTTTAAGAGAAAGGAGAGAAGAATAAGAGGGGGAGAAGAAACTAATAAAAATAGCTGAGATCACTCAACAGTTATCACGAAACAGATACTACAGGTTTATAACAGCAAGTCCTAAAAGTATACGCAGTCTTAAAAGGCAATTAAAACATATGCTCCAAAACTATAAAACATTTTCTTTTCATCTGCAATGTTGAGGGCAGATTACAACACATTATTAACGTTTTGTTTAGAGTTCAGTTTCTGATGGCTTCCAAATGCAGTCTGGGTAGATTAACCAGAAGGAGGCCAGTTCCCTTTTTAAGAGCGCTTGTAAAGGAAAGCAATGTGGTAAGATTGTTATGAAAAGCGAGTGTATTTAGGAAATAGCACTTAGCAGGGTCTCTCTGAATGGCTGCCAGGTCAGGAAACTGAAGTGCAAGGCTTGGCCCGCATTCAGCCCCCCCAGTCCCAGCTCCTTGACCACACAGTACGTCAGGAACATGTCACAAGTCAGCCTGAAGGCTGGAGCACCGCCCACCGGCCAGCTTGGCACAGCCGTTTTCACATAACCCAGGACTCCAGAGGGCCGGAGGCAGGCATTCTGGGGCCACGGGAACATGCGAATTTTTTAAAATAGAAATAAAGAAGTTAAAAAAAAAAAAAAAGCCTGGGAATTGAACATTTGTAGAGTCCATTTGCCTTGGTAGAACTTTAGAAAGTAAAAGCCATAAAATATTTAAAAGTTGTCTAGTCCCACTAGTTTAGAATAGTGGCTAGACCTGGGGTCAAATCTCATCTCAGATGCTTAATAACTGGGCCTCGTTTACCTGGTTAGTCTAATGAGGGAATTGGATTTAGGACTTCTTAGGTTCCTTCAAGTTCTAAATCTCCAGTCCTGAGAACCCTCTTGTTTTACAGAGGAGGAAGATGAAGTCCAAAAAAGATTGTGTAAGGCCAATTAGGAGAGTTAGGGATCAAGTTGGACTCAAATTTGATTCTTCTCCATTCCAATCCAATATTCTTTACATTATTCCATGGGCTTCTTCCTTGTAGGCAAGTAGACTTCCTTACTCAGATGAAGTTAGATAGATTGGAGCACTGCCTTCTCCCTCTCATGTAGCCCCATCCTGACCTATATGGGGATATCCCCTGCAATGTGGAAACCATGTAGAAACTAAGTCCCTGAATTTGATGATTCTAGAACAGTTTAGATCTCCTGCTCTGTTGGATCCTCTCCAGAGTTAATCCTAAAAGGAAGGAAGATCACATCAGTTAATCCTAAAAGGAAGGAAGATTGGAAGAGTGGAGTCATCCAAACTTTTAGCCAGTATTCCCATAGAACCCCACCATTAGATTCCTTCAGAGAAGGCAATCTAGGACTTGATTATTAGTTTATATTTAGAAATAGGTGGAGAAAAGGAGGAAAACCTTTTAGATTAGACCTGCCAAGCTCTGAGTCTTTGGATTTTTTCCTGAATGGTAGACTTACTACGGCCCTCTTTAAAATCCTAGTTGGGGGACCGGAGTGTCCCCAGACAGCATACCAACGACCCTGGAGGAAAATCTCAAGAGAGCCAGTCTTCTCTCTCTTAGGTATCAGAGAGTACTTACCCCATAAAAATTAAGTGTTTTTACTTAAAGACCGTCTGTGGAGGGAAACCGGAGAGATTTAACCCTATCGGGTTGCTGCCCCATAACCCAGAATGATGCCCTTTGAAGCCTCCTGTAGTACTTCCACTCATACCAGACCGACTTAACTTTTTTTTATGGCATTTCAAGTTGCTTGAGGTCGCATGACTAGTATGTATCTCTGTTTAATGTAAATCAATGCTAGTTTACAAAATTTGGATTAATGTTAGTTTAGAGACTTTTTTCCCCTTATGCCTCATTTTCTCTCTTGCTTGAAGTTTTTATCTCCCTTTCCCCCTTGCCAAATCCATTTTCTTGTCTTTCTGACATGTTTGAACAAGTAATCTCTATGATTAGGATTTTTTTTTAAACTATACTGCTTTAACTAGGAGGTAAAATAGTATCTGGTTGCTAGAGAAGTCTTTCATGTTGTTTGTTTTTAAAAATACATTCTTTACCAGCAGAAGTCAAATCTGTACTTATCACAAACCAGAATAGGTCATTGAAGACATTTTTATTTCTCCCATTTAAAATGTGATATTTTGGAGGCAGCTAGGTGACTTAGTGATTTGAGAGCCAGGCCTAGAGACAGGAGGTCTTGGATTCAAATTTGGCCTCGGACACTTCTAGCTATGTGACTCTGGGCAAGTCACTTAATCTGCATTGCCTAGTCCATACCACTCTTATGCCTTAGAACCAATACACAGTATTGATTCTAAGATGGAAAATGAGGGTTTAAATAAGTAAATTTAAAAAATGTGATATTTTCTGGTTCCATTTCTTTTTCTTAGTACTTTCCTGTTTTGAGGAGGTTGCTCTAGTTTTAGTCATCTAGTATGTTATAAAAGCATCATTACAAATTTCAAAAAAACTCGGATTTGGCTTAGAAAGAAAACCGAACAGCTTATTGATATTTAAAGCCAACAGCCAAGAATGTTTGGGATATATATTCCTATTCCCATCTTCATCTCTTTATTTGATAGAAAAACCCGATTCCCACTCCCCTTCTTTAATACTCTTTACCATCAGTAATTTCATTCCTGACTTATCTTATCTTAATTAGGCAGACCACAGAACTGAAACTGAATAGTCAAGTCCTGCCTCCGGGTCCCCTAACACATCAAGGGCAGAACCTGGATAAATGTTCCACCTTCAAAGAGACCCCTAGACCAGCTTCTTTAGTTTCTGAATTCATCTTTGACCACCAAAGTTTAGCACAACTTAAGTTTAGATTTTCCACACTTCATTTATCTTGGGCGCCCTGAGTTTGGAAACCATCAGGTGAATCTTTGTCAAAATGCTGGTGCTCAGAGGCTTGTGGAGTATTCCCAGAATCCATGAGTCTTGGTGTCTTTCCTCATCAGATAGATGCATCCTGGCCCCCCATAGTGTAGATGTGAGTGTTGTAATCTGAGAAGAGCTGGGTTTCTATGTCTCTGATATGGTTGGCCCAAGTGTCAAGTGTTGGATTGAGCGAGACAGTATTCACCAGAGAACTCCTCGTTCTTCATGCACTCTTTCACTTGGAGAGAAGTACACTGTGTGCAGGAGGTCTTGGGAACTAAGAGTTACTCCTAACAGGAAGGGTCTTTTTGTGGCCTTTCTCTTAGCAATTTAGAACAGGAGCCTGCCTTCCAAACTTTTAGTAACCAGCACCTAATAAACATACAAATGGGAGGCCATGCCATGATAATAACAAGGTTGGAGGCCTGGTTTTGTCATCTTGCCAAGCCTTTTGATATTGATTTGGCCCTTCACTTGGGCAATGAGAAATGACCCACTTTGACCCTCTCTCCCAGAGTAAGGTCTGGCTGCCTCTGGCCTTTCTTGTTCATAAATTCAGTCACAGCACACTGACTCTGGTTTGTCAATCAATCAATCAGAATGTTCATTAAGTATTTACTATGTGCTCGGTGCTATACTAAGTGCTAGGTATACACAAATATGGGGTGTGTGTGTGTGTGTGTGTGTGTGTGTGTGTGTGTGTATATATATATATATAAACATTATGTACACATATACACATTTATTTTTGTGTGTTTATATATATATATACACATGGTTCCTGCCCTTAAGGAGCTTATATTTTAATGGTTTCTCATTGATGCTATATGTCCTATTTCATATCATTCTTAGTCAGTGCAGGTCCATTTATCCTGAGGGGAGCAAACTCTTGTTCTGCCTAGTTTTAGCTTAGCCTTCCTTCTTGCCAGTGATGTACCAGGTTTATCTGTAAAGGGATACTACTCAGGATCATAGATCTAGAGCTAGGCCTAGGAGGATCTAGGAGGGAACCTTAGAACATATCTAGTCCAATCCGCTCATTTATAGTTGAGGAAGCTGAGGCCTCTACTATAGGGTTTAGTAAGACTCTGTTCCTTCCTATCCATGTGATCTTGGACAAGTCAATTAATTCCTCAAGTTGAACTTAATCTCTGAAGTCATTTCTAGTTCGCGATCTAGAATCTTATGATCTGGGTTTGAATTCTAGCTCTGATAGTTTGAAGCTGTGTGACTATACAAGTCTTCCCCTTGGAAAAATGGATATAAGTACTGCTCACCTCACTGAGCTGCAAGAATAATCTTTTTATAAACTGTAAAACTACATAAATATGAGGCCTTATTTATTATTATGATACCACAACACAGTGTGCTTTCCTCATATCTACCTGAGAATCCAAAAATAGACTATTTTGCCATCTTTGTCAGTAACCTGCTCTTTTTATTCAAGACTGATGGCCACAAATTCTTGTCTTTGAAATTGCTGCAACAATGACAAATCATTTAACCTCTCTCAGCCTCAATTTCCTTATCTGTAAAAGTAAAGGGGTGGGGGTGGGGGAGCAGCTAGGTAGCTCAGTGGATTGGGAGCCAGGCCTAGAGACGGGAGGTCCTAGGTTCAAATCTGAGCTCAGACACTTCCCACCTGTGCGACCCTGGGCAAGTCACTTGACCCCCATTGCCTACCCTTACCATTCTTCTGCCTTGGAGCCAATACACAGTATTGACTCCAAGATGGAAGGTAAGGGGTTTAAAAAAAAAAAAAAAAGTAAAGGGTTGGACTAAATAGCATATAAGGTCTTTTCCACATGTTATGAAGGAGATAGTGTAAGTACTTTTTTCCATACACCCCCCCCCCCATTTTACAGATGAGAAAACTGAAATGTTAAGTGACTTAACATAGGCTGGGCATTTTCTATATGATTCTTTTTTTATTTCCCCTAGTTGGAAATGTATAAGTAGTACTCTTCATTATGACACATAGCCTATACCATTTTGTTTTGTGACTATATATATATCCCTTCTCACCTGCCAAATTCTAAACCCCTAGAATGAGGAAAGCATATCTTCTTACATTTTTGTATCCATCATAATATCCGGTATAATACCTAGTATCTAATAGTTTCTCAATAAATTTTTATTGATTAAATGCATGAAAAAAGATGACCAGGTGATACTTCGCTTCCAAGCAATGATTCTCTAAATAAATAATGTATTGTAAGTGCTTTAAGATCATCTGGTAGAATGTCAGACTTGGGAGTTTCAAGAGAAGTGTGAATTACACAGCCACCAATTCTGAAATTTGGGAAGCTGAGTGTAAGTCCTTGTGTTTTCATAAAGAAAAACTACCCCATTTGGCTCCAAATAGATACTTGTATATCTAGTGTGACTAACATGTGGTTTTGTAGGTATAATGCTTTAAAATGGGGCTATATCATACCTCTCTATTTTAATTTACAAATCTGTTCTAGACCGACAGATGTTAAGCTCAAGATGTCTTGAGCTTCTGGGGATTCTCATTTCATTTCTGATTAAAAGATGCTTTTTTCTTAAATCCAAAGGAACTGTGACCACAGCGATCCTCTCCTAAACTACTTGCTTTAATGCCAATGCTCTGTAGGATTTTAGCTTCTGGGAAGGAGTACCAGGGCCTTGAAATCTATCTCAACTGCTTGCACCCATTTCATATTTCAAAAGATACTGGGAAATGAAGGGCAAACAGAAATTCAGCATTAAAAAAAAAAGACTAGTGTATGGACTTTACATATTGATTCAACAAAATTTCTAAACAATAGTATGTAATGATATAATCTGTGCTATCACCCTTAAAATTAACATGTATTACTTTATATATACTTAATACTTATTTATCATCATGCATATTGTATCCTACCAGGAGAATATAAACTCTTTGAGGGCAAAGACTATTGTTTTTCTCTTTATGTCCATAGCACCTAGCACGATACCTGGAACATATAGATGATGTATAATCAATGCTCATTTAATTGAACTGAAGTAATGCCAGGTTTTGTTTTTTGGGTTTTTTTTTCCCTGTCAAGTAGAACATAAAATATCACATAAATGATGATTGTAATAAAGAGCCTTACGCTGTGCTTAGCTCTGGAGGTACATAGATGAAACAAGACACAACAATGTACAAATATGGAATAGTTGTTCCCCTAGATCTAACTAAATCTTTGAGGAATGTAAATGTTTCTACCAGTTACAAACCTAATGAACATTACAGTTACTTAAGTTCATCATTTTAAGAAATTACTTGAACAAAAGAATGGACAGATTCCTACAGATCCAATCTACAGTATCATCTTCCTCTTGAAAGCGCTGACAGTATTCGAGAGCCCTGAAATTCAGCCAGCTTAATGACCCAGAGTTATGGTCAGTGTTCCCGTATGTTTTGCACTTTGTTCTCTTCTTAGACTCCAGCTCTGACTTTAATAGCACTCTGGCCGCCAGCCCCTGTCCATAGGAATTGAAAAGTTTGGGGGATTTTTTAAATACTAGAGAAACTGAGGTTCTCTAATTCAATCATGGGCTTTTCTTAAGTTACTGACTGGCTACTGTAGAAACTGGCCTCTCAAGAAAGCCAATCCATCAGCAAAGGAATGTTAAGTAAAAGATTTCAGTTCTCTAGCCATGGGAGCAATCTCCCTTTTTCTTCCCATCTTTTATAGCCCCTTCATCAGAAGAGCCTTGGATTCTCTTCTCAGGCACTATCCCTAGACTTGGCAGCTGTCCATTTGCTGACCTGGAACACTCTGGATCCTCTTAGCTGTTTTTACTATTCCCTTTTCCTTCCTCCAAAGATTATCATGTGTATATGGATTCATTTACAAGTTGTAAATGTAAGTTCCTGAGGGCTGGGTCTGTCCAATTTTTGGTTTTGTATTCCCAGCACCTGGCACATAGTAGGTGCTTGGTAAATGCTTGTTGTTTAATTGGATTGAATTCTCCATGAATCCCAGAATCTCTCTGGCTAATTTTTGGTCCTTTCAAAGGGCTTCTGAGTCTGTCTTCTTTAGATTGTGTAAGTTTATTAGATATTGAGGTGAATATCAGGGACCAGATGTTATTGTAGCTTTGGACTAGTCTCCTACATGTAGAAATCGTTCTACCAGTGCACTTTGGAATCAGTTTGGGCTTTCCCTCCAAATAATTCACAGAACACACTAGTAAGGCCTTGTCGTTTTAAACATTACAAGTGTCTACTGTTTTTCAAGAAAGAGCCTGGGAGACTTCTAGACCTTAGCGTAGGCAAACTAGAACTGAAAGGGCTGGCTAAAAATATAAATTTAAGGTCATCTGTTTTCACTGACACAAAAGTCTATGGAAAACGAGTGAGCCAGCCTCATGTTTTCTGAAATACAAAATTTTTTACAGTGGGAATGTGTTATAAAACGCCCTGCCACTGTTGTTTCCCTTGGGATTTAGGGCGAGAGACAAGAAGGCTGACAACTCTCTTCCTGTTGTCAGAGCTTCAAGGAACTCTGTAATCTTCCCACCAGCTTTACTCTCTCCTGGAACTCACGGATAAAATTAGCTGCTGGCCCCACTTCAGTAGTGGAGATTTTGAAAGCTTTCAGAAGCTCAGTCAGTCAAACAACGGCAGCAGACTGCTTTCTCACAGTACCACTTTGGGATCTACTTTGTACAGAGTAGCCTGGGATGGTAAACTGATGGGCGCCTGACATGAGTGTCATAAATCATCAACATTAAGAATGCCCACAGGGAGGGACAAAGAAGAATCATCTTTGTGGGGAATGGCCCCATTGGTGTTTCTGAAGATTTTTTTCCTCTTAGATTTGTGTGACTGCTTTGTGACAGTTTTAAGCCAAATAAGCTCTATTTGGAAGGGCTAAAGACCCCCACTTAACACTCCTTTTCCGACATGGATTCCAGTTGTCCATAGGAGGAAAAAAAGGTGGAAAGGGGGGCAGGGAGGAATCATTTGGGGACTGACAACTCCCCTAAACCAGAACTGAACACATTTATCCAATTTGACACGTGTTGCCTCTGAGTCCCAGAAAGAGACTGAAATGCCTCAGTCAGAGAATTAAAAAGGCCAAGGACTGAAACCAGACTAAGGGAGGCCAGCCCATTAGTGAATCGCCAGCGGGGGTGGGGGACAATGGGTATTATTGAAGGTTGAATCAAGAATGAACTAGGAGGGAATGTTACCCAGGAAAATCCCTCCCCTACCCCCCCCAGCCACCACCAATAGCTTTGGATCCCAGGGTACAGTTAAGGAGATGGGGTTCTGCTTAGTCTCCGCTTCAGGATGCTGTGCCCTGACCCTTTATAAGTCAGCCTTGCTTGATTACTCTTTTTATTCAAGACTCAAAACAGCTTGTAAAGTTTTTTATCATTCCTTCCCAGATTGTGTGGGCCACACTGAAGCTTTAGCTTTTCTTTTGTCCACATCTGTTTTCCAACCTCATTACTCTTCTGTTATTACATAGGAGTTGTTTTTTTTTTAAGGGAACGAAAGAAGAGAGTTGTTTATTTCTATTCTGCAAAGGTTTTGTTTTCTCTTTTAAAGTCTCAGCATCCTCTACTAAATCAAATAATTTTACTCTGAAACAAGGAAATGGCTCTCTTCCTAGTATTAGGATTCGGTATTGCCCACAGCTTCTTCCTTGAGTAGTGAGGTTTTTAGGCCACATTTTACTTTGTCATGAGCAATCTGTGGTTTTTCAGCATCTCATTTTGGTGTTAGACTATTGCCTCATTGTTAGACTCTTTGTAGAAAGACAGGAGAGCCAGGCCTAAAGATGGGAGGCCCTGAGATCAAATTTGACTTCAGACACTTCCTAGATGTGTGACCTTGGGCAGGTCCCTTAACCCCCATTGCCTAGCCCTTACTTCTCTTCTGTTTTAGAACCAGATACACAGTATTGATTCTAAGATAGAAGATAAGAGGAGCGAGAGGGGATTGGGGAGGGGGGGGGAGAGAGAGGAAGGAAGGAAGGAAGGAAGGAAGGGAAGGAGGGAGGGAGGAAGGAAGGAATGAAGGAAGGAACAAGGGAAGGAGGGAGAGAAGGAGGGAGGGAGAGAAGAAGAACAAGGAACTGAGTATTTCTTAGTGTTTACAGAACTCACGATTTCTCATTTATTACCTGTAAATAAGGCCACTTAACAAAGTCCTGAAAGGCTTTTCTTTGTATGCTCATAAGATACCCCTATCATATACTATTTTATTGATCAATGCCTAAATATTTGTCTGTGTGTTTATATACTTGGCATTTGGGGGGGAGGAGGGGGAACAACAGGTCTTAATGAAATAACTGATCTAATCATAGAAGCCCACAGAAAAGCATGAGAGGGTTAGAAAGCACTCAAAAGGAAAGATTCCAGAATAACTTTGAAGATGTGCTTAAAGGACACAACTAATACACCTCAATGGACCATTACAAGAGGAAGAAAAATAGCATTGCTTAGCAGGCTGATAAATATGAATCTCACTATTAAATAGACTCATCACAAAGAGTCCTGCTATGTCCAGTATTTACAATATTTGATTACATTTCACTTATAAGTAGCTTTAAGAAATGTTGACAAAGACAAGGGCCTGCCTGAAACTACATTACCAAAAAAAAAAAAAAAAAAAAAAAAAAAAAAAAAAATGACAAGGGATCTAACCATGCATATGTTTGTCTTTTTATCTACTTTTATGTACTCAGGAAGCAACTCAGCCAAAGTGTCATCTTCAAATGTGAATAAAAAATATGTATATCTGTCTATGTATAAGATCTCTTACTAAATCTGGTTTTAGGATGTTATTAGATCTTTGGGTATTTGAGTCTATGCTAAAATAGCTTTCCTACTAACTGATCCATTTGCAAACTGGAAGGAATAATCTAACTAAATGGAAAGGAAAAACTTAGTTAAAAGGCCTTTTTAAATTTAATTTTGAAACATGTAGTTAAATCTCAAATTAATAAGTTCAAGGATAAAATTACTCCTTTTTAATATTTTATTAATACTTTTTATTACATTATGGTGTATTTTTTACACCATAATGGTNAAAGAAAGAAAAAGGAAAGAAGGAAGGAAGGAAGGAAGGAAGGAAGGAAGGAAGGAAGGAAGGAAGGAAAAAAGGAAGGAAGAAATCATTGAGTTGGGAATAGAATTCTGGACTCAGAACTGAGAGAGACCTAGGTTCAAATCCTGACTGAAGCTTAAGATCCTGGGCAAGTGGCTTAACACCTCTGATGCTAAGGATCTTCATCCATAAAGTAATACTAACACCTAGTAATACTAACACAGGGGTGGTAGTGAGACCATATATATATAAAGTGCTTTATTAGCCTCATGGCAAGATATAAACATTAGTAGTTATTATATAAAGCATGCAATTGTCACATGGCTCTTTTGGTTAATGGCGATTGCAAACGTGGCTTTCAAATCATGTAAATTGTGAATAGCACTATGGGTTTTTTTTTAAGACTTGGCAAATAGAATCCAGGAGGAATAGCTTAAGGAATTGAGGTTATTTATCCTGGCAAAGAGAAAGCAAGGGGAATGCTTAAGATCAGGCTTCCAGGATACTAGCATTTCTGTTAGAAGCAGTTGTCCTTCTATGCAAAGAGCTAATGCATTTAAATTGCCACAGTAGGAAGGAACTCCTTGACTGAGAGCAATGAGTCTAGAGTAATAACTCACATTTATATATTACTTTACAGTTTGTAAGATGCATTCCTTATACTAACCCCATGAGGGAGGTAGTAGATTACAGTCTTCTCCATTTTACAAATGAGGAAACAATAATTAAGTGACTTGCCCAAGGTCCCTTGACTTGCATCAAAGTGTTCTGACTTCAAGAACACTCCTTGTTCCACTACACTCTTGCATGTTACCAGGAGCCATTGTAGGAGCTTTCTCCTTTTTCTCTTGGAATACACTAGACATCTGTTAGATTAGACTGTTTATATGCAGCCTTCCTGAGGCAAAGTGATTAATTTCTGCCCTGTAGCAGTTCTAGCTCGGTGATTTGGTAATTTTTTTTTCCTTTAAGGATCAGTATTCTTATGAGAGAAGAAAGATGAAGATAATTTTCCTTGGAAGATATTTGAGACCAAAATCCTGCTTCTGCAGGCCTGATTTCTACTGTGCCTCTTTGGCTACAATTCATGTTGACTTTAAGTAAGGATTGCCAATTCATGCCCAAACTTTGTGGTTAGTGAAAACAAGCTCATTTAATATAGGAATAAACTTCAAACTCCTGCCGTTGAAATCCATCAAGATTTCCTTCCATCAAGCAGTAACTGCCAAGTGTATTTGATGCTCTGCTGGGCATATTGGAGCTTATTATGGATATCACATAAGATGATATCCCATACATTTGGGGCTTTCCTGTTCTTGTTGGTGAGTTGTTTCAGTTATATCTGACTCTTTGTAACCTATTTGGGATTGGCTTGGCAGAGATACTGAAGTAGGTTTGCCATTTCCTTCTTTACCTCATGTTACAGATGAGGAAACTGATGTAAATAGGGTTAAGCGACTTGCCCAGGATCACACAGCTAGGAACGGTCTAAAGCCAGATTTGAACTCAGGTCTTCCTGACCACAGGTCTGGCACTCTATCCACTGTGCCACCTAGCTACCTAAGCTAAAAGCTGTAGCATCTGTCACCTCCTCTTTTTTCCCCACTGCTGTAGCCCTAGTTCTTATTTAATCACTCTTTCAAATCATGGCTGACTGTTTATGACCTCATTTAGAGTTTTCTTGTCAAAGATATTAGAGTGGTTTGCCACTTTCTTCACTAGCTCATTTTATAGATAAGGCAACTGATGCAAGTAAAGTGACTTGCCCAGAGTAACATGCTATTGTGTCTGAGACCATATTTGAACTCAGTTCTTCCTGACTCTTAAGTCCAGTACTCTCTATCCACTGCTTCTGTTCTTGAAGTAATGAATTACTAAAATATACCTTCTCCTTAATGTCCAACCTTGGCCCCAGAGAAGAGATCTGAAAATGCACTACTTCCTTTTCTTCGAAGAAGTGGAGGTGACTGTGAGTAGAGTACTTTAGATTATGTCAGGCTTTTTCAATTAGTTTGTTTATTTTACTGAACTTTTTTCCTCCTCCTATTCTTTGTTATAGTAGTTCTCTCACATGGGGAGAGGGATTAACTAGGAAATATATGTGAGACAGAAAGAAAAGACAGCAATAACAATTTATTTTTTTAAATATAGTCCCTCTATGATAATAAGATATGTTGCCAAATTTGATCCAGGTAAAACTCAGCTCTGCTGTCAATTGTCTGTGCTCTCTCCTTTGCAAAGTTACTTTGCATTTGGATGTCTGTTAATGGACTGTATCCTCTCAGAAAAATGTAAGCTCTTCATAGTAACTGGCACAAAATTGGTGCTTAGTAAGTATTTATTGAATGAAATTGAATTTAACTGGCAAAAACAAACAAACAAACAAAAACAACCAAGCCTCATCTTTAAGATGTTACTTCTTGAGTTTCTCTCTCATGGGACCACTGACTGATACATTTTTCTGTTGATTATTGATGTGTGTTTAATAAGTACTATAAAGGTCTTTTGAGAACATGGGCTAGAAAAGGAAAAAAACTGGTCCTATAGCAAGAGTGAAAGAAAACAAAATATTGGTCCAACAGGGTAGCACTGGTCCCTATGTGATGTTAAAATAACTAGAAGGTCTCATAAGCATTTGGTAGTCCTCTGTGGAGAACTTATAGGAAGATATGCACAAGAATTACATAGAGTAAGAAGGCATGGCAGGGTCATGGCGTACACTGATGGAGGACATAGCCTTATGAATGAGATCATGTGTCTATCCAAGCACTACTTTGGTAGAAAAATTGGTTGAAGTTTTATAAGCAAATGGTGCCAGTGGTGTACACTAAGCATGTGTTTGTTTTGGGATAGATCTCTTTTGTTATTCATAGACTTGTAGGGTAATGGTATTGTTGTTTGAAGAGCAAGTCCTGGGAATAGCTAGATAGCATAGTAGATAGAGTGCCAGGCCTGGAGTCGGGAGGACCTGGGTTCACATCTGATCTTAGACACTTCCTACCCATGCACTCACTGAAATCCAGTTGCCTAACCCTTACCACTCTTTTGTCTTAGAATACCAATTCATATCAATTAAGGTAAGGTTAAAAAAAAAAGAGCAAGTCCTTATACTTCAAATCAATTTATTAAATGCCTACTGTTGGCATATCACTGCTAGGTACTAGGAATATAAAGAAAGAAACAAAAAAGCACAGACTTAAATGAGCTGAGCTTCTACTGGACAAATACAAAACATAGACAGGTAAGTAAATGCAAGGTATATGTATTTAAGTCACACACCTGTTGAAGAAGAGAGAACACTAATGGGAGAGTAGGAACCAGTAAAGTAACCTTTGTTAACTATGAGAGAATTTTGGTGTGCAGGTAGGTTCCTTGTTGCCTTAATCATCAGGATAATTTGTCACAATTTTAGTGGTGGAAATGACACTCAACACTGAGAAAATATGAATGACTAAACTCCATTCTCCCCAAACCCCAAAGACTTAAAAGGAAGTTCAGCTACAAACAGCCTCCAATACTGAGAATCATCTTATCCTTATTTGTGGGGGGGTTTGAAAGTTATAACGGGGCCTTTATTTTAATGTTCATTTTCCTAAATAAGTTGTATTGATGCTTTTTGATGTTATATCACATTCATTTCTGAATATCAAAAGAGAGAGAGAGAGAGAGAGAGAGAGAGAGAGAGAGAGAGAGAAGAAGAAGAAGGAGGGAGGGAGGGAGGGAGGGAGGGAGGGAGAGGAATAGAATAAGGGAAACAAAGGAAAACAGCTAATTCTAAAACAGCCTGGGTCTGACAATGTATGAAAATCCTGCCCTCCCCTTGTAGTCACCCACCTTGCTGCTTCAGGAAGGTATATTTCATTATCTCTTCTCTAGGCCATTGATTTTTCGGTTACTTGGAATTTGGCTCCTTTCTAGTGCTCTTTTCATTTTTATTGTTTTAGTCATTGTGTATATTGTTCTTCTGTTTTTGGATGCAGAACTTTTAATAAGACGCTGGAGTTTGCAGTGGCCTCTTTTCAGGGTAACTCAAGCTGCCTATTTCCTCATGGTAAAAGATTTGAGACAGAGAATAGTTTCCAAAGGAAAGTGTGGGAAGCACCTGGGGCTTGAATGATTTAACACTGTACCAAGATGGGACCCTAGAGAAGCTATCTGTGGACCTGAGAGGTGAAACCAGAAGCCTAGGAAAAGTTTTTCCCAATCTAAGATTCTCAGGAGTGTCCAGGAAGACCTTGCATGCAGATGCAATTTTCCAAGGCTGGCACACTGAGTGGGTGATCCTTATAAAAGATCTAATTGCTGCAACAAATATGACTCAACAGCCCAGTTGCTCCTTCTGTTCTTGTGTGGAGTTCATTTCATGCTGTTAGAAATTTGCTGTAATCTAAGCCTATTTAGTCTGTTTTCCTCCACTTTGTAAACATGCTTTTTCCATAGTTGCAAATGTCTCCACCATTATTTGTTTCAATTTGTAAATTGCACAAAGACTTTAATAAACAGTGTCCTCACGCACACACTCCTCTGTAGCTGGAGATCAACCAAGGAAAGGCCTGGAGACACATAAGAAAAGAACCTTCCATGACATTTTGCTTATTCCAGCAGATAGGCCCAGGCTTCCAATGGTAAGGAATACTTCAGAGTCTCATTCCATCAGAAAGAGGAGGTAAAAAAAAGCATCTGGGATGAGTAGCAGATAATACAAAAGTGGAGCATCCAAGACTGATTACAGTAGTTCTTTCAGCAGGAGAGTTGATTGACACATCAGAAATATTCAGGCCTCCTAGGTGTTACCATATTGTCCAGAGCATATCCCTATTAGTGAGTAGTAATGGCAAAATGGGGACTCTCATGCCTTGACAGATTGGTTATCCTGGACTATATCTCTTTCTTTTATACTCCATTCACTTTATTTAATTAAGTGAAACCTGGCTTTTCCTTGTGAATTCCATACCTTGGATATTCTCTCCTAGCTGACAGCTCTATTTTTCTCCCCTTATCTTACAGAGCTTGGGGTCTCCACTGTTGCACAAACACAGCTGTTTTCCAGGACAGAAATTCTAAGAGAGGGAGCTGTCCACAGCTGAAACTAGTTCAGAAGAAAAAGTGGGGTGCTGGGTTAGCCCCAAATGGACGCTGGTACAGTGACCCAGTAGAGCCAGTCAAATTGTAAACTTGCCTGCTCATATGACTAAGTTATTTTGGGGATACCAGGTTGCTTAAACTCTCTAATCTCAGACCACATTTTCCTGTTTTGTTCTTTGTATCCTGCTTTCTCACATTAATAATCTGTATTTCAGCTTATTTCTAAATTAAAATTTCTTTCATTCAATCATGATAATCCACTTTCTCTCTCTCTCCACCCACTGCCACTATTGAGAAAATAAGAAAAACAGAAACACTACTCCTATGACAAACATGTATATTAGAGCAAAACAAATTCCCTCATTGGTCATATCCAAATAAAATATATCTCTTCGCTGTGAACCTATTACCTCTCTTGTTAGGAGGTAGGTAATATGTTTCATTGTGAATCCTCTAAACCCGTGATTGATCAGTGTTGATCAGAATTCCTGAATCTTGCAAAGTTTGTCTTTACAATATTTTGTTGTAATTATATAAATTGTTCTTCTGGCTCCATTTACTTAGTCTGCATCAGCTCATATAAATCTTCCTAGGTTTCTCTAAAACTATTCATTTCTTATGGCACAATAGTAGTCCATTAATTCACATACCAAACCGTTCCCCAAATGATTGGGCACTTCTTCAGTTTCTATTTCTTTGCTGCCACAAAAAGAACTATTATGAATAATTTTGTATGTTTTTATCTCAACACCTACCTCTGGTTTTAGTTTGTTGGCTAAAAAAAAGTTTTAGTTTCTTGGTTGCTGCTTTGAAAATAAAACCTGCTGATAAGGGGGAAAGACCTACCTACATCCAAAATATTTTTAGAAGCTCTTTTTATAGAGGCAAAGAATTTGAAATTGAGAGTTTGTCCATCACTTGGGGAATGGATGAACAAGTTTTGGTATTTGGTTGTAATGAAATACTGTTGTACCATAAGAAACAGCAAACAGGATAAGTTCAGAAAAACCTAGAAACACCTCTATAAACTGATACAAAGTGAAGTGAGCAGAACCAGAAGATTAATTTATACAGTAACAGAAATATCATATAATGATTAACTGTGAAGGACTGAACCATTATCAGCAAAGCAAGTCTCCAGGATAACTACAAGGGAATCATAATGAAAATGCTATCCATAGCCAAAGAAGGAATGTTAGAGTCACTTGTTATCTTCCACTAAACTTCCTTCAGGAGATTTCTATCGTATGTGTGATATGTGTCTTCGGTCATGACATGAGCAATATGGAAATATGCATTACATGAAAGCATAGGTATAGCCTATATTAGGCTAGGTAGAGGGGAGGGGGAATGAGATAGGGAGGGAAAACAGCTGAATTTTAAAATGTCAAAAAACAATTGTCAAAAAGTGTTTCTACCTGTAACTGAAAAAATAAAATTTTTAATTTAAAAAAAGAAAAGAAGTCCTATTGCTTTTAAGGCCCTCCCCCTTATTTCTGACCCCTTACTAATTGAGTCTTTACAAAACAAAGTAAGTAGGCCATCCTGCTGGTATCATGGAAGCTTACATCATGAAAGGTTCCAGTTACTGGCTCTGCCCCAATGCCACCTCTGTATGAAGCCAGAGGAAGGAAACTGTGTCTATATATGGAGTACTTGCAATATTCCTTGCTTCCTCTTGCAATTTTGAGACCTGCGCTTTGCCACAAATTCTTAACAACTTGGACTTCTTTGAAATTCACAACATATAACTGTGCTGTTTTCTACTTGCCATTGTTGTCTGTTGACCTCTAGGAGTCTTTGACCTCAGTGACTTTGACCATTGGCTGACAGTTTTCCTATTTGTGTATTCCATCATCCACATAAGTGACAAAATGCACTAATAAGTTTTCTTCGTACTTGCTTGAATGTCTTGACTCTCATCACCTTCTTACTGGGGTGTTTTATACCTTAGATTTCACCATTACTAAAAACTGTTTTTAGTCTCCAAGATCTTCAGCCTCCAAATTTTAGTTTCCTGCCTTTCTGCCTCTCTCAATCCTTTACTCCTCCTAAATTTGTTCTTCCACCCTCAATTTGACCTGCCATCTCCTAATTACTTCTTCATCTACCTTCTCCGAACCCTTTTTCCTGAACCCTAAAGGGGAAGTCATGAAGCCAGACTGGCTAGACCTTCTAATGTATGGTAGATATATATGGTAACTATTCTCAACTGGACACTCAACATTCTACAATAAACTTTTTATTCATCTCTTAATAACTTATCATATTCTTCACAATGACTGTTCCAAATTTTCTTCAAATTCTCATCTCCATTTCTCCTTCTTCACTTTCAGCAAAAAATAGCTTGTTTATATACCACTTTAAGGTCTGCAAAGCACTTTGTAATTATTATCTTATTTAATCCTCATAGTCCATATGATTTCTAGTTCCCCATTTCCAGCTGCCTATTTGATATCACCACCTAATGTCCCATGAACACTTCAAATTCAACATGTCCCAAAACAAATCCATCATTTTCTTCCTCAGATTTACCCCCTCCTCTAGTTCCTTTCTGTCTGTGTAGGGCACTCCTACCTCCCAGTCACCCAAATTCAAAATCTCAGAGTCACCTTTGACTCCTCTCTTTCATCTTCTGCACTGAGTCAATCACCCTTCCCCACAACACTCCCCTCTCCCCCTGGTCTCCATGCCTGAAGTGTGGGTGAGAGTTTAGCGTCATCTTTGACTCTTCCCAACTTGTTCATTTTCTCCCTTTCTTCAAAATCAAGCTTGGGTGCCATCTCTCAGCCCCTGCTGAAAGTGATTTCTTCTTCCTGGAATTTCCCTAACATTCTGTATGGATCCCTTTGCTCTGATCTATTTTTTTTTCATCATTGTTATTTATGTGTGTCTTAATCTTCTCTCCCTCCCACACCCACTCCACTATTAGACTATTAGTTCTTAGAAGGACAGCATCTATGTCTTATTTCATTTTAGTATCCCGAGTGCCATGCAGAGTCTTGTCCATAATAGACACTAAATACATTTTTGACAAATTGATTTGAATTAGTTAATGTGGTGAAATTGGGGGAGGTAGGTCTCTTCCTAGAGCAAAATTAGAACAGAAGCTGGTTGAACCCAGAAAAGAAAAGGAGGAAATTAGTTCCTTATTACCATACTCTTTTTTTTTTTAAAACCCTTACCTTCTGTCTTAGGATCAATACTAAGTATTGGTTCCAAGACAGAAGAGCAGTAAGGGCTAGGCAGTTGGGGTTAAGTGAATTCCCCAGAGTCATACAACTAGGAACTACCAGTATTAGGCCTGATTTGAACCCATGACCTAACATCTCCAGCCCTGGCTTTCTACCCCTGAGAAACCTAGCTGCCCTTTATCTTACTCTTCAGTATGTTCAGTTACCAAGCCTCATAAGTGTGTGTGTGTGTGTGTGTGTGTGTGTGTGTGTGTGTGTGTGTGTGTGTGTGCATACCCACCCCAGATCTTCCCACCCAGTCATGAACTGTGTTTCTCCTGAATTATCACATCCCATGCCCTACATTTGGAACCCTAAAAGAGACTTCATGTTATGAATATGCTACTTACTAGTAGCTTAGACCACAGAAACATTAGCAGCTCAGTGGATAGAGAACCAGGCTTGGAGATGGGAGGTCTTGGGATCAAATCCTGCTTCCAACACTTTCTGGCTGAGTGACCCTAGACAAGTCATTTAACTCCTGTTGCCTAGACCTTAATTAGCACTCTTCTGCCTTGGAATCAGTACTTAGTGGTATCAATTCTATAACAGAAGGTAAGGGTTTTAAAAAAAAAAAAAGAGTCAAGCAGCCACAGGCAGTATTTCTTATCATTTCTTCTTAGGGCAAAAGGAATATCAGCCAGTTTAGTCACTCAGTCAGCAAACATTTCTTTTGTGTGTGTGTGTGTGTGTGTGTGTGTGTGTGTGTGTGTGTGTGTGTGTGTGTGTCTNTGTGTGTGTGTGTGTGTGTGTGTGTGTGTGTGTGTGTGTGTGTGTGTGTGTGTGTGTGTGTGTGTCTACTATGACCAGCTGGCTCCTTCTAGTTTGTTTTGTCCAGATTATGGTAAACTGAATCTGTCCAGGCGTCTCTTCAAGTGGGCCCATTAGGTTGTTTTTGAAATTAAATATTCCTGGGATTTTTTGGCAAGGCACCAAGGATGTCCTGGGTGAATGGCCATCAACCAGATATAAAGGCAACTGGCTTTTATGGCAACTGTAATAACTATACAAGTCCCATTTGGCTTCCACTAGACTGATTTCCAGTTAGGTTGAGAACGGGGCATGTTAACAAAGCCCTTTGTATATGGGCTAAGGGAACACAATGAAAATCCTTAAGAAAATGAAAAGTGAAAGAAAAAAAGAGGCAATAGTAAATAATGTGCAGCAAATACTGCATTTGGAGACCAGGCAGGCTGGGGTGTAAGTTGCAGATAGTGAATGACGTATGTTATCAGAGTAGGACAGAAAGAGGTATCCAAGGCCAGGTTGGAATAGGTAGACATGCTCCCCTAGGACAACTGAATGACCATGAGAACATCATTTATGATTTCTACTTGGTGTCACAACAAGAATTATTTCCCTCTCCAGATATTTTGGTTCTACACAAAGATTCACTGGTTGGGTTCCAGGCCCAGCTAATTACTCAGAAATCCTGAATCCAGAGGGAAAGGAAGCAATTCTAACGAGTCAGGTATAAGGGACCCCTTTGACTGAGATAAGGAGATTGGACTAGATCAGTAATGGTGAACATTTTAGAGATAGAGTGCCAGGTCATGCCTGTACCCCACCCCCAAGACCAAGTGCCATACCCTCCTCCCCCCTGAGTGCTAGATGTGCCCTGTCCCCCCTTTACCCCACACAGGGGAGGGAGGAAGCACTCCCATTGGGCTGCTGGATGGAGGGGCAGGTGAAATGAGGAACTTCTTCAACGAGTATAGAGAGGGGGAGGGGAGTAGCCTGAGCGCTCTGCTCCCCTCCAGCTCTGCCATCTGTGAGCCACCTACCTTTTGCTCTCCCATTGGCTGCTGGGCAGAGGGGCAGGGATGGGGGAAAATGTCCTCAGGCACAGTGGAGAGGGGAAGGGGAACAACTCTACCCAAGTCCTTGTGCCTTGGGTTTGCCATCACTGTCATAAAACAAGGTCCTACTGTATAGTGAAAAAGAGGCCTGGATTTGGAGTTGGAACATATGGATTCAAATTCCATCTTTTCAACTTAGTAGTTTTAGTTAGTCATCTGTGAGAGACAACAACACAAAGATCTGAGTTTCTTCTATTGTAAAATGAAGAGGTTGGCTTAAGTGATACTGGTGAAATTTCCCTTCCCAACTCTAAATCTATCATCCTATGAAAAGTTAAAAGACATGAGATAGCATATTAATTCTTCTACTTGGCATCTGGGTGACTTCAGGCAGATGAACAAAATTTTGTAGTAAATGATCTCATGATTTTATTTTTTGAATAACCATTAATGTGGAATATGATAAAAAGCTTTTTATATAGTCTAAATATGTTGTGTACACTTATTTCTTTTTGTCTATGTTCATATACAACCTCTCAGAAAACCAAACAGAGAAACTTAAGCATGATTTCCCCCTGCAGAAACCTTTGTCTCTTTACTCCCTGGCTGCTTTTTCTTGTGTTCATCAGTCCTACATTTATTATAGATTAATATGTATAGTCTTACATTTTATTATAGATTCCGCTGTCCTTCTAGGTAGACAAATGAAGAAGTCTGGCCCATGGGACCACAATCCCTTCTGAACAATAATAAAAATAATAATAGCTAGCATTTGAATAGTGTTTATTATGTTCCAGGCATTGTGATAAGCCCTTTACAAATATTATCTCATATTTGAAATCCTCACAACAGCCTTGTGAGATAAATGTTATTATTATCCCCATTTTGCTGATGAGGAAACTAAGGCAAACAGAGGTTAAGTAACTTGCCAGAGGTCATAGAGCTAGAACGTGTCTGAGATCAGATTTGCATTCTGGTCTTCCTGACTTGAGGCCCAGCACTGTATCTACTATGCCACCTATCTTTCCCTCTTGCAAGGCAATCTTCCTTTCTCCATTTCATTCATACACCACAGAATGTTTCATGATCAGATGCTATGAATACTTTTCTCAAGGTCATATTCTGTTAAGTCCTAGCACCAAAACTCTCTGAAAAACTTAGTCTGGGGTGATAGTTCTCCTGATTCCCCCCCCCCCCCCACTGCCCCAGGTCTAGCAATGTTCCAGGAGAGGGATGAACTGAGAAAGGAGAAAAAACAGTGCCATGACTAGACTTTGAAGTTTTGGGGAAAGTGGCTTCTTTTCAATAGAATGTGGCAAAGGGTAGAGACACAAGAAGCTATTTGTGTTTCAGAAAATGCTTCCAGGGACCCTAGCAGAAGCTATTTTGGAAGAAGTTCCGTGACAAGTCATGGTGTGGTCAAGAATCTATCCACTTGTCCACATTAATGACATTTTGGAAGGCAATGTGTTTATGCTCTGGCGTGGCCCTCCTAGAGCATAGTGTTGATTGTCCAGTCCAACTTTGTGTGGGCTGCAGAACATGTTTAGAATCATCAGCTAACCCACGGTGCCTCCACAGCGAGGAGGCCCTGGAAGCTCTGGTTGTCTAACAAAGAGTAGAGCAGGTAACCACAAGCCAAGGGACTTGGCTTGCTCCTGGCAGTCTGGATGATTGTGGTGGTGCCGGCTTTGCATTTCCTTTTTCTCTTTCTCCCTCTCCCTCATCCTTTCCCTCTATCTTTAGTTTGGCTTGAGTTACTATTGGCACTATGACTTTTCCTCAGCTAAACATTCATCTTCTGAGCTGTGATAGCCCCCATCTCCACCCATCCTCAATGGAACCCAAGTAATTGCTCTTGTGGTGAATTTCTGGACTTGCTTCAGGAACTTGCAGTATAACCTATGATGGATCTTAGTGAGGGAATAAGTGAAGTCCACCATGGGGCAGCTAGGTGGTATATAGTGGATAGAGTACCTAGAATCAGGAAGATGTGTATTCAAATCCTGCTTCAGACACTACAGCCTGTGTGACCTTGGGCAAATCACTTAACCCTATTTGCCTCAGTTTCCTCATCTGGAAAATGAGCAGGAGAAAGAAATGACACACCATTCTAGTATCTTTGCCAAGAAAACCCCAAATAGGGCATGGAGAGTCAGACACAACTGAAATGACTGAAGAATAGTAACAACAACAACCACAAACAAGGTCCATTATGAGGTGAGGGAGAGGGCCTCTTCCCTTACTCTTGTAGACCTGGATCTCTCCATCCCAGTGAGCTCAGTTAAATCTGCATGAGTAGATGGATAAGCTTTCTAATTCTCCAGTACTCCAATGAATTTGCAATCTCACCACTGTGGCCTTTCCAGTGGTGTGCTGATAAATGTTTTAACAACTGGCTCTAATAAGCATTATTGCCATTTTCTCTATCACTTCCTTATATCTAGGCAATCAGCATGATTTTTAGTGTTTGCCGATTTCCATGGGGAATATCCTCACAGTGAAAATTTAACACTTAGCTCCCCTGAGCTGGTTCAAGCTACCTCCATTTCATTCCTTTTCCTACCCATCCATTCCTGCCTGTCTTGCACAGGTTTTGTCTTCCATAAATCTGACTCAGGAAATCCACCCAACATTGGAGTGGTCCCCCGTTGGCATTGTGTGGACACTAATGGAGTGCACAGGTTATCTATTGATTGTCCCTCATCCTCTCTATGTAACTAGTTCATCTCTATTTTTTCCTGGTCATGTGTTTTCTGGTAATGTGGACCACCTCGGAAAGGGGAGTATTCTGCACATGTCTTTGGAAGCAACAATTTCCAAATTTTCTTTGGTAATTACATGCCTAGAGGGGCATGGCACCTTCCAAGTGAAAGCCATTCTTTCAGTAGCCATGCTTACTGTCAAGGAACTGTGAGATAGTCCAAGTGCATATAATCTGATGGTTAGGAATGAAAGTTACAAGATTTCAGGGAAATTCACCTGAGTGATGGCAGATGCCATCTGCCCTTTTTCCAAATCCTATTCATTTTTTGGCATGAGGGACAAAACTCACTCTAGGAACATCTTGTATGTAAGAGCTATAAGAAGGTCTTTTTGGACTTTTTTGAACATTTATGGTCTATAATCCTATGGTTGAAATTTTAACAAAGATGATAGGCTGGGTGGGAGCAGAATGATATTATAGATGGGGCATTAACTTTAGAGTCAGATACTCAAATCTGGATTTTTCTACTGGATACATCATGTAGCTTCTCATTTTCCTCATTTTAATAATTTGCCCAAAATAAAAAAAAAAACCACTGAAAATTTGTATTTTTCCTCTTGTAATTACTTTGAGTGTACTTTGCATTGACTCATTCGTGTATATCTGTGAAATGAGGGCATTGGACTCAATGCTTCTTAAGATTCCTACCATCTCTAATACCATTTGAGCTGTGATTTCATGATTTTCCCTTTCTCTTGAGCTGATGTACTCTTCCTCTCGGGTCATTGATTCTTTAGTCTATGTCCTTCTCTTGACTTGTCTTTGAATTGGGTTGAGAATTGGGTTGGTTGGCTTTTTTCTCTCTTCTCCTCAGTTTACCTTTATTATAAAAAGAATTTTTTTTTAAATCTTGAAATAGACAGTTGAGTTTTCTGGATACTTTTATTTATTTATTTATTTATTGGATCTTTACCTTCTGCCTTAGAACTGATAAGTATCTAAGGTTCCAAGGCAGAAGGAGCAATAAGGTCTAAGGAATTGGGTTTAAGTGACTTGCCCAGGGTCATACAAGTAGGAAGTGTTTGAGACCAAATTTGATCTCAGGGCTTTCTGTCTCTAGGCCTGGCTTTCTATTCACTGAGCCACCTAGCTGCTCCATTCTCAATACTTTTAAAAACCCAAGGAACCTCTTTTCTCCTTTCTCTTTATTACTCTTTTCTGTTTAAGACATGTTTACTAGATGATTCCTTCTTCCACTTTAAGCCTATTACAGTTGGAGATTGCTGCTGGAGTAGGTTGTAGTTGCATTTTGTAGGTTAGAGGGCACCTGGCATGATCTTCATTCTCATGCATTTTCATTGATATTACCCTCTTGAGAAAGGAAACCACCAAAAGGCAACTCTATCTTTTCCCCTAGTTTTACTCTGACAGATACATTTCTACTGATTGGAGAAGATTTTGAAAGGATCCCAATGAATGCATTTATGATGATTCTACTGTGCTTTTTTCCTTCCTAATTGGTCTCAGATTTAAAATAAAATACATCCCTAAGAAAAAGAATACTCTTTAAATGTTATATTTAAATGGATGCAAGAACACATTCAGCTAATTTGCAGAGCCATAACTAGGATGGGGAGAATGAAGCTTTGGGCCAGGACATCAAAACTTAAGACTACATTGCATTTATACCCATTCAAAAAGGAAAAACAACCAAATTTATCACTTAATTAGCAAGAATAATTAGTTAAAATAGGAAATTTTCAAATGGCACTTTTCTTCTTTTCTCTCCCTTTCTCTCCCCCAACTCAGGTGAGCTTCTCTCCTCTGAGCCTGGCCCCACATGCTTTTTTCAGTTGGGACAGCCTCCTTAGCAGCTGCCACAGGCTGGGCTCCTTTTATGTCTTATGACCATGTGGCTTTGCTCAAGTACCAGTTTGTGGCCATTAAAAACAACAACAACAGCTGGGTGGCTCAGTAGATTGAAAGCCAGGCCTAGAGACTCTTAGAGGTCCTGGGTTCAAATGTAACCTCAGACATTTCCTAGCTATGTGACTCTGGCCAAGTCACTTCATCCCCATTGCCCAGCCCTTACCACTCTTCTGCCTTGGAACCAACACACAGTATTGATTCTAAGCTGGAAAGTAAAGCTTTTTTTTTTAAAGAAAAAAATCTTCCATCAGGGAAAATAAAAAAGCAACATGAGAATTTGCATTTTCCTTTTGAAATTACTTTGTGTGTACTTTGTATTTACTCATTTGTATATATGTTGTATCCAGCTCTACAATCTCACTTTTCCTCCTCCAGTAACTCCTCCCACCCCACAAAACTATAGGTCAGGAACTTTTTTTTGTCTTCACTTGCACACAGTAATAAGTGTTTACTTAATCAAATTAATGGAGCCTCTCCTTCCCAGCTAGATGGTTTAGTGACTAAAGCCCTGGGCCTGAAGTCAGGAAGACTTGAGTTCAAATCCTGCCGCAGATATTTACCAGTTATGTGACCCTGGGCAAGTCACTTAACTGTGTTTGCCTTGGTTTCCTCATCTGTAAAATGTGCTGGAGAAAGAAATGGCAAACCACTCCAGTATCTTTGCCAAGAAAACCCCAAATGAGGTCATGGAGATAGGCATGACTAAAATGACAGAATGACAACAGCTCCTCCCCATGCCATCAACCTAATAACTTTTGAAAAATTAGATAGGTGGTCAGTTCACCTTTGACTAGCTCTAGGTTCTCCTATCTAAAGCTGAAAGGACTCGACTGACTATGTAGGCTAACCCCTTAATTTTACAGAGAAAAAAACTGGAGCTGGGAGACCTAATTTGCTTAAGCCTATGTAGGTTGTATGGATATGAACCCAAGTCATAGAAGCACAGATTTAGAGCTGGAAAAATCCTTAGAGGTCTTCTAATCTAACCTTCCCATTTTACAGGTGAGGAAATTGATTCTCCAACTGTTCTTTTTTTAGTTTCATCCAAACTATTCAAAGAGTAAATCTTTGGAGATGTTGGTTTATTCTCAGGTAGATGTGATTCCTGAGGGGCAGGATTCCCAAGCTGGAAAGATCTTAAGCCTCCTTGAATATCTAATATCATAGAAGAATAGATTTGTATCTCCAAGATTATCTAATTCAACACATACACACTTTATAGATAAGAAAAATTAAACCAAAAGAGATTATATGCCACTCTCCCATAAGCTGTACATGGCAAAAGAAAGGGCACTGACCTTGCATTTGAAGGACTTTGGTTCAAATCTCACCTCTGAGACTCAATAGTTTGTGGCATTAAAATGGCTCAGTATCCTCATCCATAACATTAGAGGGTTGGACTAGATGCCCTCTTTAGGCCTCTTCCAACTCTTGATTGATGATTTTATAATATCCCTAAAAATTTTAAGCATTCTTTTGATTCTTTCACACGCCTTTATTTTAGAAAAAGATCAGGGCAGCTAGGTGGCTCAGTATATAGCCAGGCCTAGAGATGGGAAGTCCTGTGTTCAAATGTGGCCTCAGACATTTCTTAGCCATGTGACCTTGGGTAAGTCATTTAACCCCAATTTCCTAGCCCTTACCTTTCTTCTGCCATGGAACTGATACTTAGTATTGATTCTAAGACAGAAGATGAGGGTTTGAGAAAGAGAAGGAAAGAAAGAAAGAGAAAAGGAAGGAAGGAAGGAAGAGAGAACCATAGGATTGGTAAGTGTTAATGAAGCAAAAACATATGGATTCAGTCTTCCTCCAGTTGTACAACAGGACTTGAAGAAGCAAGGAGATGGGAGTCAGCCAGCTCCAACCAGAAGTTCATACACTTCCACTCATGAGGATCTGAGTACTGTTGGTTCTTCATCTT
Organism: Gracilinanus agilis; assembly: GCF_016433145.1. Classification (NCBI taxonomy): domain Eukaryota; kingdom Metazoa; phylum Chordata; class Mammalia; order Didelphimorphia; family Didelphidae; genus Gracilinanus; species Gracilinanus agilis. The sequence continues at coordinate 174,219,186 of NC_058133.1, forward strand.
CCCAAGTTTGACATGAGGTTCAAATTATTATACTTCTGTTGCTTTAGTTTCCTCTACCTTCTAAAGTTAATAACAAATACCCAAGGTTTTTATATACTATTTGGATGTGGAATAGCAATGGTGAGCTCATTCATAAGAGCATATTTTGGCCATTGGACTCATCAATCATCCTGTTTCCCTTTTCAGTGTTATTTATAATTACACAGAATCCCAATAATGGCTATATCTCAAGAGTTAAAAGGGACCTCAGTAGACATAGTGTAATCCCTACCTAAAAAGCATCCCCTCGCTGATCTATCCAACAGGTGGTCAATCAGCATTTGCTTGAAAGACTTTTAGTGAGGGAGAAGCCACAATCTCATGATACAGCCCGTTCTACTTCTGCATAGCTCTAATTAATAGGTTTCTTAATGTCTAATTTGAATTTTCCTCCTAACTACTTTCACCCCTTTCTCTTAATTCTGTCCTTCAGTAGAAAAAAATCAAATACCTCTTCCATTTGACACCTTTTCAAATACTTGAGGAACTTATTAACAGGATTTTCCCAAATACACCATGTCTACAATTGAAGTCCTGCCCCATTATATTTTTTAAAATTGATTTTTATATCTTTTTTAATTAACAAAAATTTGTTTTATCTTCCTCCCATCTCTCCCCACAAATTGAAGAGACAGAGAGAGAGACAGAGAGAGAGAGAGACAGAAGGGAACCAGGATCCTGTAGCAAATATGCATGACCATGTGAAAGAAATTCCTGTGTTGGCCATGTCCAAAAAAATTAAATTAAATTAAAAAATATATATATATATATACACACATATATATGTATTATATATTACACTATATATCATAATATATTATTTATATATTAAACATATATAAATATATATAAAATCTATACTCTTAAGTCCATCATTTCTCTTTCAAGTGAGTAGCATTCTTCAGTATTGGTCTACTAGAATTGTGGTTGGTCATTGCATAATTCTTATTGTTTTGTTTTTAAATGTAAATCCCTAAGAAAGAGCTGATGGATGGTTTTTCCCCCCTCATTTGCTGCATTCTTGATTTTTAGTCATTTTTAGATTGTTTGCATTCTCCTTTGTCTCTGGAGAATCACCACCCAAGGAAAAGTAGAGGAAAGAGGAGACCAGTCAGGTGGCAGTGGAAAGATTTGTACCAAGAAGGCTGGAGCTTCAGAAAGCAAATTTGTTTACCAATGACTGGAATGTGAATTAACTGACCTAGCAGCTTAAAAGGACTTTGTATGAAATTATGAGGCCTCACTATTATCTTTTTGCTGGTACCTGAGCTCCAGAATTATGGGAGTAGTTCTTTGCTTGTAAACAGCTTTACATGTGCACAACTTAGTCATAAAATAAATTTATTTTTTTCAACTGAGTTCTTTTTCAAGATGATTTTCTCCAAATCTTATTACCAAAGTGAAAAGGGAATTTGTATTTTGATTTGATCAGAGATTTAGACTTCCCTTCCATTTGTTTTTAATTTGGGTCAATCAACAACCAAGGAACTGATCCCACAGGCACTGCCCTTCCCCCACCCCTGGTGCCAGGCTAATTGAGGAATTGTGAATGGTTCCTGGGGGGTGATGTAGGAGAGCTATTAGGTAAAGACAATGGCATACGAGGTGAGACCTATCAGGAAGTAGGAGTGGGGGGTTGTTGTCTCTGAGGCTGAGATTCAGAGACTGACTCTGGGTTGTTAAGCTAGGTAATTCTTTACCTCCTTTCTATATTTCCCTCTCTTATTATCTTTATCTTATTTTAATAAAGCTATTAGAGCTATTAACACTCTTGTGACTTAAGGGTTAATTTTTATAAATGGCGACCACAACATTTTTATAATTTAGTCAAACCCATTCTGACTATTACACCAATTAGCTTCAAAACATGAGATAAGTGTTTATAACTTACTTTATTTTCGTTATTGTTTTTCATTCATTTTAATCATATCTGATGTTTCAGGATCCTATTTTGGCTTTCTTGGCAAAGATATTTGAGTAGTTTGTCATTTTCTTCTCCGGCTCATTTTACAGATGAGGAACAAGGGTAAATGGGGTAAATGACTTGCCCAGGGTCCCATAGCTAGTAAGCTGGATTTGAATTCAGTTCTTTACCCCAATCTTGGTACACTATCCCCTCTACCACCTACCTGCCCATTTGATTATAGAAATCCAGAATTGGAAGGCACCTCAGAAGTCTTCTAGATTAAGCTTCTCCTTTTACAGATGAGGTACCTGAGAATCAGAGAGAAATATGTCCTTGCCCAAAGTCACACAGGTAGAAATAAGTGAAAGAGTTGACACTCTCACTCAAATCTTGTGGTTCAAAATCCAGTACTTTCTCCACCTCCATCTGGCACCACTCTTTAGTACCAGGAGTGACTTGTTGCTCTGTTCTCCCTGAGGCAGAGGTCAATTATATTAGCTTCTCTGAGACTTCAGGCTTCAAGCGAACCATTTTGTGTTCCTGTGTCCAACACTAGTAGAACAACCTTGATGATGAATACACCTGTGGTATCCCAGCTTGTTCGTGTGGTATATACACACCTCTAATCCAACCTGAGAATGTAGCTCTCCTAACTAACACAGGCAACCATAGGACCCGATTGGAAAGAAACAAACAAACAAAAAAAAAGGGCCTTCTCTATCCCAGAGAGCTGCTGGTCAGGGCAGAGCTGGTAGACCTGCATTGTCCCCTCAATCTTTTTTTTTAACCCTTACTTTCTATCCTAGTGACAAGAGAAAAGGTCAAAGGCTCGGCAAACAGAGTTAAGTAGCTTGCCCAGGGTAACCCAACTAGGAAGTGTCTGAGGCTACATTTGAACTCAGGTCCTCCCATCTCCAGTCCTGTTCTATCCACTGAGTCAACTAGCTGCCTCTCCCCTCGATCTTAAGATGTAGCAAAAGCAAAATATACTAGGACTCCCTTCAGAGTTCGATTCAGACAGTCTGCTGCTGCATTGCCTTTTTTCTTTGCTGCTAATTCCAGCAGGTGTCAGGTACAATTTTCTTGGCTCTGATGCTGAGTGTTTGGCTGTTTGGTTAGGGTTACCCAAAAGAAAAGTTGGCTCACTGCAAATGTTTACTTATCTAGTTAAGCAGAATTAAGACCTGAATTCTAAACAATTCCTAGACTAGACCCTGTATAATTGAGATGCATGGATTTTGTGTAAATAATGTAGCTCTAATTGACTTTGATTAAGTGCAAATTGGGATCACACACATAGGTGGTATGATTTATATTCCAGAACCTTGTCTGGGGGGGTGAGGGGGGTGCGAGTTTAAGGGATTGAGTTGGGACTGGCTGATAAGGCATGTTTACCAAGGACAGTCAGATGCAAGGGCTAGGGGTCTGGACAACATCAGCATTTTTTTTTTAAGCTAAAGCATCCTCACTTGTCACCCTAGGTTCTAATATCACCCTGCTTATTTCTGGTCAAATCTTTGGGGTAGTCAACTGTCAGTTCCCCAAGTCCTAGCTTTCATGGATTAGATATGTTGTTTTCACACAGTATGATGCATGGTACTGTAGAAAGAGTCCTTGCTTATGTGGAGTCAAAGAACATTAGGGGGTTGGGTGGGGTTTTAAAAGCCTGACTGCCACTAATTAGGGCAGTTAGGTGAAGCAGTGGATAGAGTACTAGGCCTGGAGTCAGGAAGAGGTGAATTGAAATCCTGCCTTGGGCACTTACACTTGTATTTGCCTCAGTTTCCTCCTCTGGAAAATGAGCAGGAGAAAGAAATGGCAAAGGACTTTAGTATCTTTGCTAAGAAAACCTCAAATGAGAACATGAAGAGTCAGATACAACTAAAAAATAATTGAACTGCCACATTGTTGAGACCCTGGGAAAGCCACTTAGCTTACTGGGTCTCAGTTTCCACATCTCTAAAATGAGAGGAGCAGACTCAGTGATCTTTTAGGACCCTTCCATCCCTAAAGCCATAATCTCATGGTCTCTCTTCCTCCCTGATCTCCCTGCTGCTACTGAAAGTCAGCATGGATTTGGGCTGATGGAACCTCCAGTTTAACCACTATCAGGCCTCCGTTCCTGAAGAATATCATGACACCTCTGTCTACTCATTGACCAAAAACATTTCAGAAAGGAAATGACTGGTGGGAAGCTTTCTCCAGCGGGTTCCCAGTGTGTGGGAGGGGGAGGAATCAACAGACATGCTCCCAGCTAGCTTCAGTTCTATACACATATCTTCCTGTGGGATTGCTTTACAACTGTGAAGTATACAAATGGTTGGACTTAGAAACTGACCCTCCCCGGGCTTGAATGGAAGGGGGCGTGGGACCCACCAAGTGTCCCATCTCTATGGTTGGAGGCAGAGGTATTGGGAACATATTGTCAGTGCAGGCCCTGAGGATTCCCAGAGCAATTGAAGCGGGGGTGGGATGGGTGGGGAGGTGTCATGAGGCAGTTTATGTGGGGTTTTGTGAGAAGGACTGTTCTCAGGGATTTCATGTTTTTCTGGAGCATCATAGATTTCAAGGCAGAAGGGAGCTCTAAGAGTATCTGGTCCAATATCCTCATTTTACAGATGAGAAAACTGAGGCCAAGAGACAGAAAATGACTAGCCCTAGATTTCACTGATCAGAAGTAACAAAGTCACCATTTGAACCTAGGCTCTCTGGCTGTGGCTCCAGCCTTCTTTCTCACTGTACTAAGCAGAGGACTTAGTCTATCACCAGAGAAGTTGGGGTTACTTTCATGCTCTGGGTACATGGAGGTAGAAGGGATAGGGCAGAACAGGTAGAAGGAAGCATCATCTCTTTGGCCTGAAAGGGGAGGGGAATGCTTCCCAAGTTTTATCACATTAACTGTGTTATTCCCACTGTGCTACCCTCAGAGTAGAGCGCTAGATCAGAAAAGAACAGGACCATGGCGGGATTTTCACACTTTTTCAAAGAGCTAAAGACCTGCCAGAGCCTTTAGGGAAGCCGCTAGGATGGTTAATATTCATTTCACACCCTTGTGAAAGATGTCTCCTGTTGTGTAGCATAGGGACTCCATCTGCCTGTCACCTTCACACAGGGAGTGGATTGTAAATATACGTGGCCTCTAAACTGAACTCCACCCCCATCCCCAACCTTCACCTCATCCATTGGGAGAAGACGGCATATTTAGGCAAGTTACACTGCAAAAAGCCTAGACAGGGAGATGAAGGTAGCTAGATTCCCCAGGCCCCAAAGCAACATGTGTATGGCACTAGTTTCTTAGGGGAAAATTTATCTGTCTCGCTCGTTGGATACAAAGCAGATTTGTTCCACTCAGACATCCAGAGCCAGATGTTACCCTAAGAAGATCCTTTAACAGGACCCAGGCCCAAGAGTCCAAGAGTCACTCAAGAAGCACAAGGGCCTAAGGCTCAGAAGATGCAGGTTCTCGTACCAGATTAGCTTCATGAGTTTCTTACAGTTCAAAAAAAAAAAAATTACTGGACCACAGGACAAGTTGGATGGGAACTTAGAGATTATCTAAGTCAAGCCCAGAAAAATTAAAGTGATTTGACTGGGTTCTGCAGTCCTGCTTTGCCTCACCCAATCTGTTTCCTCATCCGTAATATGAAGTTGTTAGCTAGACAGCTCCAAATCTCCCTTCTAGTGCTAGAATTCTAAGGGGGGCAGGACAGCAGCCCCTTGTTATCAATGGTGGCTGTTGGGCCCCCGATTCTCTGCTCTGAAGTGGCTGTTTGGGGCTGAAGGAGCCCTATTGATCTCTGTCAGTGGCACTTGTTGACCTGCACCCTCCATCCTGTGATGCTTCTTGAGGATGAGCACCAGCCCCCCACCACTCTCCCCACCAGTCCAGGCAGCAGACCCCAAGGTTATCTGGCCTAGGGGCATAGCTCTCTTCCAGAGGCATCTCTGCTATACAGATTGTCCTTGGTTCAGAGAATTAACCTCCATGGAGGTTCAGACTCCTAGGCAAAAATATACACTGGCCAGCTCCTCGCTATGTTCCTTCCCCCCCCCCCCACCCCAGAGAGAATTTAGCTCTCTATCTTGAATAGGTAATTCAATTCAAAGACCATGTAACATTTAACTAATATCTACTTATGTAGATCTATCTACTTATATAGTTTCTTCATCTGTAAAATGGGGATACTAATAGTACCTTCCTCTGAGAGTTGTTGTGAGACAAAATTAGACAATGTTTAGAAAGTGTTTTCCAGACCTTAAAGCACTATATAGACACTAGCTAGCATTATTAGGATAAAAGAATAGTCTAAGCACTCCAGTAAAATTTTAATAAAGCGAGATGAATAGGGAGACAACAGCATAGAACAGTGGGAAAACTGTTGGATTGGCTCCATAGTCAGGAGATCTGGGTTCTCACTTCACTCTCTCTGAACCTCAGTTCCTTCATCTATAAAAAGAGGAGATTGGTTTAAGCAACTTAATCACTCTTCCTCTACATCTACGATTCTGTGAATGATAGAAAGGAATCTCTTCCCCAGGACTGACAAATGAGCTACTTTATTTTTCTTTGTCTGCCCCAATAGATGGGAAAGCATGGGTCTGAGGCACTCATAAGAAAATCAGGGAAATTTTACCAAGAGACTCAAGGTCTCTTTCGGCATTAATGATTTCATATTATATACATGCAGAAACGCTCAGAAGGAAATCAGCCCACATTCCAATTTTTTACCCCATATCTGTCAAGTTGTGTTAATAATACCTTAGGGAAAAGTGCTAAAGTACTGTGTTCATATGAACCCCAAAGATTAGTCGTTCCTGGGTTGCACCTAGTGTCATCCTGAAAGCGCTTAGCATCTAGGCTACCCTACAAAGGATGAAGGCAGGGATGCCACTTGAAGAGCAGGGGATATATTTACTATCATTGATGTTGACTTCCTGACATCACGTCATCAGCGCTTGTTAAATCAGGAAGGAGATGCCTTCCAAGCCCAAAACCATGGTCACTTTTTCCCCTTCCTCTTGCCCTTGTGGCTTCTGCCAGGAATACCTTTGGTCAAACCCTGAACATTGCTTGATTCCACTAGTCCCGTTTTAGAGTTTTGCCCTTGAATTTCAGTCACCACCTAGATACTAGGCATTTTGTAATGGGGGAATTTTGGCCTTGGTGAGTCACCCATTTTACTCCAACCAAGTGAAGCTGACCCGTTGGGTTCTCTCTCCAGTTTCCTTTTGAAATTGACATCTTCAGAGGAGCTCTCTTGGGCTCACAGCCTCTTAGCTCCTCCTCTCATCCTTGCTTATAATTTCCCATTGTCCGAGATAAATGTTTTCCTCTCCATGTGTATAACTGCAATCTGAGAATACTCTGTTCTCAGTTGGCAGATAAATATGCAGGCTTTAATGGGTGCTCAGCCAGGGAATGAAGGGGTTAAAAGTTTTAGCAGGCAGACTGGCCAGCAGGAGTTGGTGGTATGGAGTAAGAGGGACGCCAGGCTGTCTCCAAACTTTTTGGCCCTCCCCTAGTGCAGAGATGAAGGAAGAGCCTCTATAAATCACTGGAGATTAGAGACCCTGTTCTTGCCGACTCGGCAGGGCTGCGCTGCTCAATGTCAAAGCCGCACGTATTACTTTAACAGCGCTCCTTTTCTTTATTAAATCCACTTTGAAATAAAAAAAAAAAATGATGATCTTTCCAGTAAGGGGGAGAAGGCCTAAAAGGATTTAGAAAGTATCTGTTATGTTACATTACCGAGACTAATCACCATTCAGGGAGTAGGTAACATTTTTTGCACCATCTCAGGCCATAAAATGAATAGATGTATAAAGGTTGGTTCTTTAAAATCGATTTGTTGGACTGTTGACTCCTTTGCCCCTGGCCTTGCCTTTAGATCCCTCAAAAGAGGAGGAATGGAGCCTTGGGTGAAGAAGCAGAGAATGACCAAAAGAAGGTGGAACTCCCCCTCAACCAGATTCTCATAAAGGAAGCTGTTCTTTTGGAGGGGGATGAAGGGAAAAGGGGCAAAGGTGGCAGCAGAGAAAAAGAATCTGGTTTTAGACTTTAAAACCAAATTTAGGGAGCCCTGAGAATATGCTCCATTACAGGCAAAGTCTGTGTTTATTTCCTCTTATCTGCCCATGATGAAGACATTTTCAGCTTTTGCATCTATAGCAAATGTGCTTCATGACTCCAAGCTTCCTCTCATGAGGGGGCTGCTTCTTCTAACCAAGGAGCTATTGTTGAAAATGAATGAGGAAGAGGCCTGAGGACTACAAAATGGAGAAAAAACTGATTTTGTAGCTGAACCCTCGATCAACTAATGATAGATTTCATTTCAATAGAAGTAGAATTCTGAACCTGATGGAATGTAGAATGTAAACTCCTTGAGAGCAGCACTCGCTTGTTTTGTCTTTGTGCCCCCAAGGGCCCAGTTTAGCACTTGGCACATATTAGGCATTTTTAAAAAAATGTATAATGTTTTACACAAATAACAAGTATTTATTTTTTCTCTCTCCCACCTTGCCCTCCACTGGAGGAAGAAAAATAAAGGCAAAAATGAAATTCATAACAAAGATGCACAGACAAGCAAAACAGATTCCCACATTGGCCATATCCAAAAATTTGTGTCTCAATCTGTATATTTAGTCCATGACTTCTTTGTCAAAAAGCAATTCTTCCATCATTGGCCCTCTGGATCGTAGTCATTGCATTTATCAGAGTTCTTAAGTCTTTTGAAGTTATTTTATTTCACAAAGTTTTGTTCCCATATAAATCATTCATATGCTTGTTGTATAGAAAGAAGAATGGAATGAATGAGAAGTCTCTCTCTCTCTTTCTCTCTTTCACACACACACACACACACACACAGTCTAATCACAGGCTATCTGTGTCTGTGTATATTTGTTCTCATAGATGAGGGGTCTGGAGCCTCTTAAGTTCTTTACTTCCCTATTCGTTTTCTTAATAATGAAGTAGCCTTGACACTGCAGAAATAATTTCAAGGAGTTGGAATTACCTTAAACAGTATCCATGAAAAATTCTTGAAATCCTAGAGAAGAGACATGGTAAACTTTTCCCTTCAAGCTGGGCACCCAGGAGCCCAAGGAATGTGGAGCGCACATTTTGTTTTCTACTCTCAAACACAAAGTGAGCATAAGATTAATTAGAGCCAATAATGATCAAGTTACAGGCTAATTTGGAACTTTTCCCTAGGAAGGGAAAGATAAGTATTTCAACGGAGCTGGTTGGTTGTGCCCAGGAAGTTCTTCTGGATGGGCCAGGTGCCCTCCCTGAGCATATTCCTAGCTCTGCAAACATGGCACATTTTCCATCTGCTCTTTTAAAGTTTGGAAGGAGTTCACACCTTGAAAATGTGGTTCAGATTTGCCAGGAAAAATGACTATTGTTTTGCAGAGCATCTCATCCAAAAGTTGACAAGTCACAGCTTTTCTGGCTCTTTTGTTTTTTCTCTGACAAACAGCTTGAAGGTATCACCTTCACAGGCTCCTGACACAATGAATTGCGGCTATTCATTTATGGCCGTGTGCGCTCAGGGGTGCTCTTTCATGTGTTTAGGACGCTTGCCCAGTTTCAGAGGAGCAGTGCTTAAAATAGCTGGAAATAGATGTGGAGTTTGGGTTGGGTTGAAATGGGATTGATATCGGGTGTGAGCGCATGCGCACACAGCCCAGAGAGGAGATCCAGAGATAGAGCAGTTCATACAGGGGTCCTGGTACAGGCTGAAAATAAAAGCTATGGGGAGAGGAGAAGGGAGAGAAGAGGAGACAGGAGAGGGGAAAGGAGAGGAGAGAAGGGAGGGAGAAGAGAGAAAGAGAGGGAGTGTTACTGTGAAATCCTGACTAGTGGTCCTGAAGCAGTCATTCAGAGGGAGCATTGTGTGTTTTATTAGGAGAGAACAACTCTATAAAAGGAACAAGAGATTCAATCATAATAGAGTGGGGCGACAGGAGGCAGCTGCCAGCATGGCTTCGAAAACGCTTTCAGATCCAAAAAGAGTTGCCACATTTAATGTGCTGCAGCTGGTGGGATCATTTGAGGAAAAGTTGAACCTGGCATTTTCCCCACAGAATGGAATTTTGGGGAGTCCCTCCCCCCATTTTCTTTGGGTGAGGTTCTCTTCCCTTCTTCAACTTCCACTACAAGTGAACCTTCCAAAAAGCTTTTGAATTGGAAAAGAAAGTGGTCAGTTCTCCAATGGAGTTCTTGGTTCTTAGAAAAGGGAATAAGAATAGCTTGTGGGGGCAGCTGGGGAGCTCAGAGGATTGAGAGTCAGGCCTAGAGACAGGAGGTCCTAGGTTCAAATCTGGCCTCAGACACTTCCCAGCTGTGTCACCCTGGGCAAGTCACTTGACCCCCATTGCCTACCCTTACCACTCTTCTGCCTTGGAGCCAATAAACAGTATTGACTCCAAGATGGAAGGTAAGGGTTTAAAAAAAAAAAAAAAAGAAGAAGAATTTGCATTTATATAGCGCCTAGTGCCACTATATAACACTATTTAGTGTCAGACACTGTGCCAAGAGTTTTACAAATAGTATCTTATTTGATCCTCAGAACAAACCCGGAAGGCAGGTGCTATTATTAGCTCCATTTTACAATCGAGGAAACTGAGACAGTCAGAGGTTAAGCGATTTGCCCAAGATTACATAGCTAGTAAAGGGGCTGTGCTCACATTTGAACTCAAGTCTTCCTTGATTTCAGGTTCATCTCCCTCTGTCCACTGTGCCAGCTAGTTGCCTTTCAATCTTGAAGAGGTCGTGCTAAAATGACACTCCTTGAATCCCATTGAATTTGTCAGAATTGCCACTGTCGCCTTGCAACCAGCTGCTTAACTAGTGTGATAGGAGATTAGTGTTTGAATATAGAACCACAAACTCAAAGCTGGAAGGGGCCTTAGAGGTTATCTAGGCCAGATCCTCCCCTTCTTACAAATGAGGAAACCGAGGCCCATAGGGATGAAACAGTTGGCTCAAGACAACACAAATAAGAGACCTAGTATCTGAATCCTGCTTCAAATCTAGATCTTTTTTTCATTGCATCATGATGTTGAGTAGGTAATAACAAATGTTGATTTTATTTTCAAAATGACACACTCTTCTTTATCAAGTTATATAAAATTGCCTTCAAAGTTGAATGCTTTGGCCTCAGACCCTTCCTAGCTGTGTGACCCTGGGCAAGTCACTTAACGCCCCTTGCCACTCTTCTATTTTAGAATTGATTAAGACAGAAGGTAAGGGTTTAAAGAAAAAAAAAAGGTCGAGTGCTCCAAATTTGGAAATATCCCAACAATTGCTAGATAGAAATAGAACTAACAATTTTTTGCACAAAGAGTAAGGGACAGTAGAAGGTAGAATGGAAGCAGACTCACTTGGAATATGGCCATCAAATGAAGAAACATATTTTGGAATAAGTGCCACTGCACTATGGTGGTAGGGAGGGAAAGAAATCCACCCAGAAATGATAGCATGACTTCTGGAGGCAGGTTGGTGAAGAAAGAAAATATATCAGAATAATGTTGTAAAATTCTTTGCCCTAGGACAGTAATAGTGAACATTTTAGAACATTTTTAGACATGTGTGCCATGCCCCCCACTCCGAGACACAGTGCCAGGCCCCCCCCACATTCCTTCCACTGCCTTACCCCAGACAAGGGATGGAGAAAGGGAGGGAGAGGTGCTTCTATTGGGCTGCTGGGCTGAGGCATGGGGAGGTGTCATGGAGAAAGGAAAGGAAGCAGCTTCACCCAAGTGCCTCTGACTTTCTAGTAACTAACACTGGCAAGCAACAGTGCACATGCCCACAGAGAGGTCTCTGAGTACCATCTTTGGCACCCATGCCATAGGTTCACCATCATGGCCTTAGGATAAAGCCCCTCAACATCATCACCCTAGTTACAACTTTGCTGCTGGACTGGCATTCCAAATTCCATTTCAAATACTTACAACCTACATGATAATGACAAATCATTCAACCTTAGTTAAATGATCTAGAGTTTTCTCAGCTATAATATGGAGATAACATTTGGACTATGAACTTTACAAAGTTGTTGCAAAGAAAAGGCCACTGGGTCACATAACTCATTCAGATCAATTCAGCAAATATTTACTGAGCACCTACTATGTGTGAAACCAAGAGTCACTTATATGTGTTTTTAGTATGTGTTCATGAGCATTTATTGCTTCTTCTCTGCTAGAATAGACAGAAGTCAGTGACTGAGAGATCCTTCAGAAAGAACATTAGATTTGAAGTCAGGAGATCTAGATTCAAATTTCACCTTTGCAGCCAATATGGAGGTGTGTGACCCTAAGTAGATGCTTTGGCTCTTTGAGTTTCATTTTCTTTATCTTTAAAATGAAGAAGTTAAATGAGACAGTCTATTAAAGTCTTCCCTTAAGCTCTTTGCTACTTTTAGAAAACTAGGAACCAACTTACTTTACTTACCCCAACCTTAGAGTCAAATTCCAAACCACTTCTAAGGTCCTATGTGATCATGGACAAATTTCTTAGATTCTCTGGACCTCAGTTTCCTCAAATGTTAAAATGAATGGGTGAGAATAATCAAGAAGGCCCCTCCTGGCTCTAAAACTCTGATCCTATGAACTCATCAAGTTGGTATTAACTATACATGGTTTGAGCATATATAGAGATTATCAAAAGAAACGACTGGTCAATAACAAGAGCTTACATGTACTCCATTTTACAGGTGAGGAAACTGGGACCCACCAAGCTTAGGGGAAATCATGTGGCCCAATGACTGGTGAACCAGGATTTGCACCAGGCCATCTAATTCCTAATCCTGCTATACCCATACTGCCTTTACTTCATGAAGACTCAAAACCCCTCTCGCTGGTTAGGTGGCAGAAGGATTAGGAATCAAAGGACCTGAGTTCTGCTACCATGTGGCCACCTCTCTGAGCCTCTCTTTCTCCATCTGTAAAAAAGAGGAAATGGTATTAAATGACCTCTAAGTCCTTTTAGCTCTGAAGTGACAATGCTGTGGTCTTTGGGCCAAGGGCATGAGCTGGGCCCCCTTGTGGCTGGGATATTTGGGATCTTCTCAGAGTGACAAATCAGATAAATAGGCTGTCATGTCTTTGGTCAAAGTGTAGTCACATACTACATGGTTTAATCCCTGCTCTTGCCAGCCACCAAAATTAGTTGGAGGGAGGGGGGAACGAGGATGAAATGAATAAAAGGAATTTCAACCACCATAATCAGTACCCATAACAGAATTATTAAGTTTACTAAAAAGGAATCTGAAATACATTGTCTCATGGTTCATGTTCCTGGATCTAGTAGCAATAGAAATTGGGCTGCTATGCTTCCATGTTTACAGGACTGGAAGAAAGCTTCTCATGCTGAGGGATTTGGGGCTCAATGTTAACAATAGAGCAAAAAGCACCAACACCAAGTGCCTTCCATGTCCTGATTTTTCCAGAGAAGGAGCAGTCTTGATAGCTATGGTGTGGGTGCTTGGAATTCCTTTTATTATTAAAAAATTCCACCCGGGTAGCATTGAGTACAGGAACTCAAAGCCGAGGTAAGCAGTAAAAGGCTCCTGTCTGCTATGATTTCAGTGCATCACCTCAAGTGTTGCTGGCAAATCGGCTTTGAAAGACCTTGTGAGTTAATGCTGTTGTATCCCAGGCTAGTGCCTGGTCAGGAGAGATGGCTGCTCCCGTTAAACATTCTTCCGCTCCATTTCTCCTGTCCCTCCAGTTTGTCAGTATTTTCAAGGCAGTTTGATGGTTAGAACACAACAAGCAATCACACTCCTTCCTGTCAGATTCTCCCTGAATCTTCCCCAGAGTCAGCCCCCACTGTTCTTTGCATTGCTTGGGGTGGGGGAGTGGAGGACTGTGATCAGGCTCAGAACCATAACTAGCAGTTCCAGAAACTGGGAAAGCATCACCAAATTGGCCTCTCAAATCAGTTTTTTCATCATCATCACCATCATAAACAAGCATTTATTAAGTACTTTCTATGTTCCCGACACTGATGTTGGGGATTAAAAAAAAGACAAAAACATGGTTCCTCCCCTCAAGGAGCTTACATTCTAATGGAGGAGACAGCAGCTAACAACATAAAATACATGTACACTATAAGTAGGAGGTAATACCAGAAGGAAAGTACAAGAAGTTAGAAGATGGAGAGATGAACAGGAGATTGAGAAAAAGGTAGAAGTCAAGCTAAATCTTGAAGGAAACCAGGAAGAAGTGAGAAAGGATAGCATGAGGAACAACCATTCACAAAGTAGGGGTCCTGGCCTCCTTACATCCCTGTTCGGGCTGGACTCTTCCCACCTTCATCAGAGAGCATTGCTTATGATTTGTATGGCTCTCACTGGTGTGGAGTTTCCAGGGAAAATAGGATCCCCACCCTCCTGATGAATTCAGTGTAGCAGGTTAGGCAATCATCTGGTCACCACAGCAATTCAAGTAAGAAATGCCATACCACTGACCTGCCCAAAGTATTAGATGACATCACTGTAGTCGAAGGGAATATTGTGCCACCATAATGAGAAAGCAGGGTGAAAATCCCACATGCCCACCAGCTGCTATTAGAAGACAAAGCCTTCATTAGGAAATAAGCTTGTTCCTCTCCCCACATAAACCTTGAAAAAACAATATTCTCTCCTCCCTACATCCACATAAGCTGGTGAAGATCTGAACCGTGAACTCATTTTAAGTGGGTCACAACATCTGCGATGATCTTGCTGGATTACTAGCCTGCCTCATTCGCAATTCATCCCTCCCTTCCTTCAATTTATCTAGCCATTGACCCAATTGTTTTGTGAAATGGCAAAACATTGGAGTAAGATGGCAAGAGTATTGGTCTCAGAATCAGGGTTGGAAAAGTAACCCCCACTTTCAGAACTTAGTTCCTTCTCTTAAAATGAAGAGATTGAATTAAATGATCTGATCTTTACAGTCTTCTCCAAGGAAAGCAGGAGGAGGCGAAAAAGATGCTTATCACTAGGATTCCCACTAAAGATCTTCGTGGCCTCTGACAGGGAAGATAAATGATTTGAAATAAGCTTCTAGAGGCTCTGGGTCTTCCAAATAGTTTGAATTGCCATGAGTCCTTCAAGGAGGAAATCACCTAAGAATATAATATCTCAAATGAAGGCTCTCAGAGCTTCACTGAGCATTCCACTGGTTTTCCCAAGGCAGGAAAGAGGAAAAGAAGGACTGAAGTCTCCTTGAAGTTTTTAAAGAATGGTCAGATGGTCTTCTGTTTGCTATATGAGCTGGATCAGGAGAGGTAGTGTGGTATAGTAGAGAAAGCCCTGGACCTCCAGAAAAGAGGCCTAGCTGAGTTCAAGTCTGCCTCTGCTACTTATTAACTGTTTTTTTCCAGGACTCAATTTGCTGATCTGTAAAATAGGGATAATAACAACTGCATTGCCTTTCTACTAAGTCAAGCAGCCCCAACTACAAAGATAGGAAACAATTTGCATATCAACACAAGATAAATCCTAAGTAAACACCATGCAATTTGAGTGGAAGAAAATCACTCACAATTAAGGGGATAGGGACAGTAAGGTAGCTCAGTTGATTGAGAGCCAGGTTAGGAGATGGGAAGACCTGTGTTCAAATTTGGCCTGAGATACTTACTAGATATATGACCCTGAGAAAGTCATTTAACCTCCATTTCCTAGCCCTTACCACTCTTCCACCTTGAAACTGATACATGATATTGATTCTAAGTACAGAAGGTAAAGATTTAAAAAAAAAAGCCCAACAATCATGGGAACCAAAAAGGTCTTAATATAGGAAGGTAACATTTAAGCTGAGCCTTCAAAGGAGTTAGGGCTTCCAGTGTGAGAAAAGAGTGCATCATCATCTATCACTAGATACTTTATCATTAAAGAAGCACTTCCTATACTATCTTATTTTATCTTCACCGGTACTTTGGTATGCTATCTCTTTTTTACAGATAAGGAAACCAAGACTCCGAGTAGTTAAGTGATTTATCTATGGGCACATGATTAAGAGACAACATAATTAAGATTTGAACCCAGGTCTCCTGGTTCATCATTGCCTTGCACATTATACCATAACTACATAACATATGGTCATTTGAGCAAAATAATCACTTGTATTTCATTGTATCTGTCATCAGATGACTTCTGGACATCACTATCCTCAAACAGACTATGGCTTTTAGGATTTCTTGCCTAAAATCAAGTATACCTTTTGTGCTTTACAAATAAAGAAACAGAGGTCCAGAAAAAAAGGAACCTTTCCAAGTTAGTTAGTACTAGATCATACAGTATCCTTTAAAGCCCTCTAACCTGAGGAAGTAATGTTGCTAGTGGCTTATTCGAAGAGTTTGACATGAGTTGCCCAAGAGGAAAAGGCCCAAAGTGATGATGATGTGCATCTAGGAATAAAGTGGGGGGGGGGGGGAGGTGTTGGGACTGGAATATGGATTCATGCTCTTAGAAAGGTTTTCTTCAAAGAGTCAAAGCTGATGATTTGATAGAGGTATCTCTGATGGGCTGTGTTAGAGGAAATCCATATCCGATTGGACTTCATGGGTAAAAAGTGATGGAATGACCACCATCATAATGTCTCTGACTCTATACAATATGCTCCACCTTGTGAGATTTAACATTATTTCTAAGGCATCTCCATATGGAATTGCTCCAGATGCTCAGGCCTGACTCAGAGGGAACTTCCCTTAGGATGCATGCCAGTCTTTGGAAAAAAAGCTTGTCTAAAAGGTGGAAGAAGCTCATTAGTTCCTGTTACGTACAACACATTGACTCCTACCTTCCAGCCTTTAAAGCCATTTTGTTCTCTGGGGCTTTGATTCTCCCTATGGCCTCTGCCTCTCCTACCAGATTTCTCTTAGTAGGAAATAAATCCCAGTAGATTGTAGTTCCCTCAATTGTAGGGTTAGCTTCTGAAGAGAAATTAGTTTCAACTCCATTTTGATATTACCAATGTTTTGCACATAGTAAATGCTTTCTGAATGTTTGCTGAATTAATTTGAAGTCAGTTGAATTGAAATTAACTAACTAGATCAGGATTCCACTATTTTGTGATTTCTCCAGATTTCTCAAGCAGTGGCTAAAAGAGATTGACCAAGAGGAGTTACTTACACATAATTTGTAAAACAACGACAGTGGTTTAAGGAGAACTGGAGTATAGGTTTATTGTTTTTGTTTAAGAGCCTATAGATGGGGCAGTGCATGCATGTGCTCATGCACGCACACACAGGGTGGGATGGAATTTCCAGCTTGACGTATTATTAATCTACCTCCTAGTCCTTGGTGGGACATGCAATACACGTGTGTGTCCAAGTGTGTATATGTATGCGGTACATGTGGAAACTCTCAGCATTCAAGAGAAGTTAGCATAAACCCTGCTCAGATTACTTCCAAGATTTGACCAGATGTTTAAGCAAATTAACAAATGATTAAAGCCACAGCCGGCAGGGACCAAGACCCCTCTGGACAGAAGAAGCAAGACTGCAGAGTAAGCTGGGCCCAGCTGTCTTGGCTGGAAAGAAGGTCATTGCAATGAGGGGCCCAGGATTGATGGGAAACCATTGTTTGATAAAATGGGGAACTGGCCAACCAAGCCTTGGGGCAGAAAGAATGTGGATTTCATTCTGACCAGGAGAACATCCACATAATCTCTAGTTTCTCTACTACATCCTTCTCTTATACCAACTCAGTGTCAAGATGGCCTAGCTATGGTCTATGGTTGCATACAATTTCATTTTATTTTTTAATAAAAGGATTTCATTTTCCCTCAGAGAACCATCTTAATGAAAAACCCATGGAGACATCAATCTGATGTCATGAAAGGTCCTGAGAGTAGGATTTTCTCTCTCTTTCAGTAACTCCTGTAGGACCTTGGAAAGGTCTCTCCACTTCTCTGGGCCACAGTTTCCTCATTTGTAAAGTAAGGGGCTAGGATAACTCACCTCCCAAGACTCTTTCTGGACCAGCATTCTCTGTGTTATATCAGTGATGCTTGGTTTGGATTTAAAAGGTCAGCAGTCTTGTCCTCCAAACTAATGAACAGCATTGTGACATCCAGAAAGGGCTTCTTTTTTTTTTTTTTTTTTCTTTTTTTACTTTTACCTTCTGTCTTAGAACCAATACTACTAAGTATCTGTTCCAAAGTAGAGGAGCCTGTAAGGCTAGACAGTGGGGGTTAAGTGATTTGCCCAGGGTCACATAGGAAGTGCCTGAGGTCAGATTTGAATCCAGGACCTCCCATGTCCAGGCCTGGCTCTATAACTACTGAGTTTTTGTAAATAAGCCTTTCCAACACCCTCCATAAGAGTGGAGTTAACAGGACGGATGAATTGTAGCTTAGCCTCTCATTTTAGTCCTAGGCCATGCCCCCAGACCACTTTCATCTAGGATCTTCATTAATGATGTAAATATCTTTATCAATCATCTAGTCAAACCCCCTCCAAATTTATAAGTGAGAAAACTGAGTCCCAGAGAGGCAATGTGACTTATTTCTAAATCATACAAGGTGGTTAGTAGCAGGGCCTAGAGACAAACTCAAACCCACTGATTCAGTCCAGTGTCTTTCCACTACAAGGATGACTAACTCTAGGATGAGTTTTTAGTCCTTTGTTGTGTGGAAGGATACCAGGGTGGGTTTTAGGATGTCCTTATAAGGATTCAATTTAGCAAGCATTTATTAAGCACCTACTAGGTAGCAGAGAGTGAGGTGTGTTTACTGAGGGTGTATACACAAAAAGGAAGTCATTTTTGCCCTCAAGAAACTTTCATTCTACAGAAGTGTGGGGAGGAATATAACTTATATACCAAGTACATTTAGGGCATAGAGGTGAGAGATGGAAGATTACTTCCAGGATGCAGCAAGTAGTAGGTCAGTTTCCCTAGAATGTTGAGTGGAAACAATCTGGAAAGATAAGTTGGAGCCAGATTACTAAGGGTATTAAATGCCATCTAGTTCAACTCCTTCCTTTGATATATAGGCCATTAGATTAGACCCAGGGCAGTAAGGTGGTTTGCCCAAGGTCACCTAGTGAACAAGATGAGCAAACCTTGGCTAGATTTGAACCCCAAAACGTCGATCTCCAGACATGGCTCCCTATCCACTGAGCCACCTAGCTTCCCTTAGGAAGGGCTTTTGTGAATAAGCCTTCCCAACACCCTCAGTACTGGGCATAGCCACTAGGCTTTAGAATAATCAAAACTGGGACCTGATCCCAGGCTTCCTGAAGCCTAACTTTTTATTCTTCTGGTTCTTCTAGCTGCTAAATTCGTGGGCTAGAACAAGATTACCACAAATATGTATTAATCTTTATTTCTTCAGCTAAGGAAGTTCCCAGCTGTCCCAACTGTGATGTAGTCACTGGGGCCTAAGGTGCTGTCTTAGATGGCTTGTAGGTGACATAGTACATAGAGGACTGCCCGTATTACATTCAGAAGCCTGAGTTTGAGTCTTGTCCCAGATACTAGCTATGGGCAAGTCATTTAACTGTTGTCTGTCAGCTAAGGATACTGTCAGCCTTAGTTTCCTCATCTGTAAAATAGGAATGACAACTCCTACCTCCCAGGATTGTTGTGACACTTAAATGAAATAACATATGTGAAGTGCTAGATTGTGTGATTATTATTTGTTGTTCAGTTCAGTTTTTTAATCATGTCTGACTCTGTGACCCCATTTGGGGTTTTCTTGGCCAAAAAAACCCAAGAGTAGTTTGCCGTTTTCTTCTCCAGCTTATTTTACAAGTGAGGAAACAGAGACAGACAGAGATAGAGACAAAACAATTGCTTTGCCCAGGATCACACAGTTAGGAGTTATCTGAGGCCAGATTTGAACTCAGAAAGATGAGTCTTCCTGACTCCAGGCCTGGTACTACTTCTTATTATGATGTGAGAAGTCGCCTTGAGTCACACTGCTCTGATCAGAGGGATGGTTGTCCTATGAAAGATCTTCCTGCCTTCAAGTTTTATACTCTATCCACTCTGCTCACCGCATCTGAAAAATAAAGGTGTTAGCCTGACTTTATAAGGCCAGATAAGAAAACTGAGAGCAGATGGGACAGTCCTTCATCTTTCCTATGCCATTTCCTCTGGCTCTCCCAAAAGGGAACAGCCCTTGCAGACCCAGTCAGTAGGTGGCTTTGAGAGCCTGTGAAGTGGCTATCTCTTTCATCTCTGACTTTATTTCTCCCTGCCCTTACTTTGTCTAATCACCTTTTGTGTCCAACTCCTTTTGAGACTAGTTGGAAGTATCCCTCCCAGCCGAAGAGAAATTTCAGGGCTCTCTAATGTGGGCTCCTTTTGAGCCAAGAGTGGTCCCAGATTTTAATTAAAAACTCATGTGGTAATAGCTCAGATTCTGACTGAACTTGGAGACAGCTTTGAGATCAAATAATGATGACACCCGGTATTTACACAGCACCTTTCTACAGCCCTCTCTCTACATAAATGATCATTATTAATATTTCCACCATTCCCGGAAGGAGATAACCAGTGTCCAAGTCTCTGCTGAAGGAAAGAACCCAGAGAAGACAATACAGAAAGTCAGTGATCAAGTCGGGTTTCAAAGCCATTCAAACTCTTCCCCCTAAAAAGACAATGTCTACAAAGGGCTGTGAGCGCTCGCTGCTTTGGTGTCTCTTGAATTGTTCTACATTACTTTATACCTCATATGTACTTATCTGTCTGGGTGCCAGTAATATCCCCTGGTAGAGCATAGGCTTCCTGAGGCCAGCAGCTAACTCATTTTCTCTTTGTCTCCCCATTGCCAAGCAGAGCAGAGCCATAACTAGGGCAGGGTAACAATGGCTTTGCCAGATTTGGAGGGTGCTGACATTGCCTGCAACCTTTTGTTAATAGAGAATCAATGGAACTTAGTGTTTAGTTAGCAGGAATCCTAATTGGAAATAGGAAGCTATGTAGCTATTTGACCCTGGGCAAGTCACCAGTTAACACCAGTTGCCTAGCCTCTACTGCTCTTATGTCTTAGAACCAGTACTTGGTATCAATTCTATGAGAGAAGGTAAAGGAGAAAGAAAGAGAGAGACAGAGAGCAAGCTGTAGCAGAATGGAGTGTGCTCTGCGCCCCCTCCACGTTCCCACACCTATGTATACAGTGTCCTCCCAGAGCTGCCTTAAGACAGTCTCCCAGTGTCTACCTCTAACCCCCAGGCATGGAAAACCTCTCAGATCTATCCGGTAGTACAAGGTGCCTTGGATACAGTAAGCACTTAATAAATATTTTCTTGAATAAATGAGTAAACACGAAAGTATCATGGTAAGGATGTCGTTATATCGTAGCTTTAAACTCCTTCCTTCCCTGCTGTGCTGCTCCCCACCCCCCAACTCCCCTGCTCTTCCTGTCTCAGGAGAACTGTACTTCATGGAATTCCCTGCTTTCCCAAGCTCCAGCCTGTCCATTTATCTGTATTTCAGTGTGTTTTATGATTGAAAATTTATGTGTGTATATGTGTATGAAAATATATGTAGTTGCTCACAGATACATGTATAGAAGATGAAAGAGAAAAAGTGGACAACTTATAATTACAGATATTTGGGGTTCATCTGGTATCCAGATGATCTCCCTTGATTCTGACAGTTTTGACAAATCAGTTTATTAAAATTGTAAATGTAACCCAGAGCTGTTTAGTAGTGGACTGAGCCCAAGAGTTTTTCTCCTTGTATTCTATTTAGCCATTTCATTATTAGAGGTAAATATGGCCTGTTCTTTAGGGACACAACAGCTGGACTTCTGCGAGAAAGCAAAGCCACAGATTAACTTGGCACATGTATTCCCAGTTGGTTTTCCTCACTGAGACCCTTAGGGTATTTTAATAGAATTTTGACCTTGATCAGGCACAGAAAAATGTTCAAGTACTCAGGTCAAGCATTCAACTTCAAGGCTACCAGAGTCTGTTCCCATTGGGAGGGATTAAGGGGAGGAGTATAGCTCTAGGGTGGGAGCACAGCTCCCTTGGGGGTGGGGAGTAGTGGAAGGGATGTAGCAATTCACAGAAGGTCACATCATAGTGGTGGACACGTAGCATTCCAGAACTGGCAAGTATTTTAGAAATCATCTAATTTAACCATGTTACAGATGAGCAAACTCTTCCTCAGAGAAGGGAAGGGACACCAAATTAATGGCAAAGCCAGGACTAGACTCTTTTTCTCCTTATCCTTGGACCAAGAAAACATCTAGAGAGGAGAATGATCTCTCAAGCACCCAGATGGCTGATATGGTACATTGCAAAGAGGCAAAAAATATTGGCAAGGCAAATGTTGAAGTAGCTAAGTGGTGCAGTGGATAGAGCACCAGGCCTGAGACAGGAAGACTACCATCTTCTTAAATTCAAATTTGGCCTCAGACACTTAGTCATGGGATCCTGGGCAAGTTACTTAACCTTATTTGCCTCAGTTTCCTCATCTTATCATATGAGCTGGAAAAGGAAATGGCAAACTATTCCAGTATCTTTGCCTAGAAAACTCCAAATGGAATCACGAAGAGTCAGACACAACTTAAATCCAATTCTATGAGAGAAGGTAAAGGAGAAAGAAAGAGAGAGACAGAGAGAAAGCTGTAGCAGAATGGAGTGTGTTGATGTTGATTTGGGGTGTTTAAATCTCCTTTGCTTTAGTCAAGAGTTTTACTGTTTACAAACTCGTCCTTTAGTAAAACTTTGACAAAGAGGAATAAAAGAGATGGTTATGAGAATGCAGCACAGGCAAGGTGATTCTTGAATGTTATGGCAGATTGGGAAGTGGCCCTTTACCCTGCTCACTGTACCATGGAAGGGACGTGCACAAATCACAGTTGGATCTTTATGTAACAGACATAGCTCTGAAAGATTGAACGTAAAGTTTCATTTTGGTAAATCTTATACTTTTTTGGATTAATTTCCCTTAGAGTTCCAAAGTGCTTTTAATTTCATTTCTGATCATTTTCCATTAAGTAGGGCCAGCTTGTTTCTCCACTGTCTAACCAGTGATCTGTAAAGGAATACTTAAATGCATCAAGGGGGTTGCTATTTAGAGGAACCCTTTGGGGAAGCAGAGAATCCTTTGGTGGTTCAAAGAATCACCCCCTTTACCATTTGCTCTGAAAATTCAAGTTTTCATATATGAAGTTTTCATGTATATCACACATATTTGAATGGGGGGAAAAAAGCAATGGCTTGGTCTTGTGGCCAGGGTGGAGCAGAATAATTGGACAGCTAGAATTTTGAACTGGCAATATTGTAGAATGATCCACTGTGAAAGACTTAGCTAATTTCAGCAATACAAAAATCCAAAGCAATTTTGAAGGACTTAAGATGAAAAAATGCTATCCACCTCCAGAGAAAGGACTAATGGAGTCTGAATGCAGATCAAAGCTTATTATTTTTCACTCTATTTTCTTTGTGGGTTTGTGTGTGTGTGTGTGTGTGTGTGTGTGTGTATCTTCTACAACACGACCAATTTGGAAATATGTTGTATGGTATCACATGTATAACCTATATCAAATTGCTTACCATCTCAGGGAGGGGGAAGGGGGCAGAGAAGGAGAGAATCTGGAACTCAAATTTTTAGAAAACTAATGTTAAAAATTATTTTTATATGTAATTGGGGGAAAATATTGAAAGATTTTTTTTTTAAGTGTGAGAAACTAAAATGGAGCTATCACCTGCTTTGCCACCTCCCCTTCAATGGAATTCTAGAGCTTTCTTTAGGGAAGTAGAGGGTAGAGATCTTGTTATCTTCCCCCTTCCTCCATTAGTGATTGGCTTAAAGACTGGATGAGCTTATAAAGGGCCTGGTCATTGCTTATCTACAATAAACCCAACTCGTATCTGGTGGGCACACCTTCTTGGTCTCAGGGCTGGAGTTTTGTTAAGAGTAAATGCCATTCCCTGAGGCTTATGGTTCTACAAAGGTTATATCCTGCCTTTGGCTCTCTTGCCCTCCCCTCACTTAGCATTTGGGTCCACAGCATGTGATAGCTCTGACTTTGTCCTGGGAGGGCCTGTCCTGGAATAGACCAAGCACTGAAGCCAAGCTGGAGCACCACATTGTGTGTGGGAGCCAGTGGAAGGCATTCCCCTAATTGCTTCTCCTTAAAACAAAGAGCAAAGAGAAAAGTGGGTGAAGCTGTGCTTTTTTCTGACTGGCAGTGAGGAAGGGAATTGGCTAGTGACTAGCTCTGTGAGGTCTGGCAAGTCTCCAGTTTCCTTCTGTAAAATGATGGGATGGGACTAGTTGAACTGTTATTCTATGTGTGCACATTAACCCACTGTAATAATGGCACCTAGGCTAGAAAGCCTAAAGAGTTCTCAGGACCTTCAGTTGCAGAGATCTCAATTCTTTAATACCAAATGGGAAGCAATCTAGCCTATGATATTGTTGGAAAGGCAAGCCTATTCCTTGGTCAGATAGGTTGGGAATTCAGGTGATCTGGCTTTGGGACCAGACTCCAATAGTTACTATGTGATTTGAGGAAAATCATTTAGTCTCTTTGAGCCTTAGTTTCCTTATCTGTAAAATGGGTCATAGTACCCTCATAGACTGTTGGGAAATATGCACGTTGTAAACCATAAAGTTCCAGTCTCAAATCTTCAACTGCCTATTAGACATTTCAAACTGGATGTGCAAAAGACAATAACTCATTTTCCTCAACCACTCCATCTTTCTAACATCCCTATTAACTATTTTTTTAACCTTTACCTTCCATCTTAGAATTAATAGTGTGTATTGGTTCAGTAAGAACTAGGCAATGGAGGTTAAGTGACTTGCCCAGGATCACATAGCTAAGAAGGGTCTGAGGCCAGAGTTGAACCCAGGATCTCCTGATTCTAGACCTGGCTCTCACTGAGCCACCCAGCTGTCCCCTCTTCTTATTACTATTAAGTTAATATTACTATTTCCTATTATTCACAACCTTCATGACATCCTTGACTTCTCACTCTCTTCTCCCAAATCCAATCAGCTGTCAAGTCCTCTTGTTCCTACTTTTGTATCATCTTCCAGGTATCCTCTCTTCTCTTTTCTGACATTGCTACCACCCTGTGCAGGCCCTCATTGCCTCACACCTGGACTGTTGTGCTTCCCTGCTGGTGAGTCTTCAAGCCTCATGTCTTTCCCATTCCATTCCATCTTCCACTCAGCTTTCGGATCAATTTTTCTTAAGCTCAGGTCTGACCGTGTCATTTCTACAACCTGCAATTCAGTAAACTCGAGTGGTGCCCATTACCTCCAGGAACAAATATAAAATTTTATGTTTAGCTTTTAAATCCTTTAATGCCTTGGCCCCTTTCTGCTAGTCTTCTTACGCCCCATTCTCCTCCACCTATTCTGTGATTCAGTGACCCTGGCCTCTTCCTCACTCTGCCTTGCACAGGACACTCTATCTCTCAACCAAGCATTGTTCACTGGCTTGTCTCCAGGACTTGGAATTCTCTCCCTCCTCAGATCTATATCCTGACTTCTCTTGGCTCTCTCCCTCCTTCCTTCCTTTTTTCCTTCCTTCCTTCCTTCCTTCCTTCCTTCCTTCCTTCCTTCCTCTCTTACCTTCTATCTTAGAATTGATACACAGTATCAGTTCCAAGGCAGAAGAACAGCAAGCCTCGGCAAATAGAATTAAGCGACTTGCCCATGGTCACATAGTTAGGAAGTATCTGAGGTCAGATTTCAACCTAGCGGTCCCAAATGTTTGCCTCTTTGGTGGCTATGAAGTCTCATCCTAGGAATGCCTTAGAGAAATACTGAGGGATTTGGGAATAATTCAGTGGGTCCTTGATGTATAATTTGGTATCACTTCATAGAAGTAGATCCTTCAATATACTCACCTCAGAACTATAGGTGACTAAAGTTAAATTTTACTCTTCTCTCTGGCAGTTCAAGACTCAGAATTCAGAGTCAGGAATGCTTGCCTTGACAGTTAGGAAAGTGTGTTCAATAGACCTCATTTTGGAATACTAGGTTCTGGTTTGGGTCCTGATGCTGATTTGGTGTGTGACTTTGCCTCAGTCATTTCATCCAGAGTCTCATTAAGAGGAAACTAAACTATCACTCTTTGAAGATGATATGATGGTATACTTGGAGAATCCTAGAAAATCAACTAAATAGTTAGTAGAAATGATGAATAATTTTAGCAGTGTTGCAGGATACAAAATAAACCCACAGAAACCACCAGCATTTCTATGTATTTCCAACAAAAATCAGCAGCAAGAGTTAGAAACAGAGTCTCATTAAGTTCTACTGGAAAAGGAAACTGAGAATCTCTCCCATCACTGCTCAATTTGTTTATGTGAGAATTAACTCTATAATCTCTCTCAAGATGTGTGACCCTAAGCAAATCACTTAATCTCTTCAGGCCCAAGTTTCCTTATCTACAGAATGGTGGGGTTGGATTCAGTGACCTCTAAGTTCTTTTTCACATCTAAGTCTATGATCCTGTCATCCATATTAAATCAATAAATCTAAAAAAAATAAAAGTAATGAACAAGAGTGAAGGCAGAAACAAGGTAAAGCTAGCACTGAAAGAAAAATGAGCTTCCTTTATCAGATTCTCAGGAGCTTCCAGGCCTAAATGACATCCTGGGGGCTTGTTGCTCACACAAAGGAGTCCAAGAGTCTCTTTTCTCAAGAATAGTATGTAGCTAAGGGCAGCTAGGTGGCATGGAGGATAGAGTGCCACCAGGCCTGGAGTCAGAAGACTTGAGTTCAGATATGGCCTCAGACACTTCCTTGCTGTGTGACCCTGGGCAAGTCACTTGACCCCAATTGCCTAGCCATTACTGCTCTTCTGCCTTGGAACCAATGCTTAGTATTGATTCCAAGATGGAAGGTAAGTAGGTTTGCTTTGGTATATTTTTATTTTTTATTTTTTTTATCAATTATGTAATAACAGATTCCCACAAGTTTTCCTAAGTTATGATAAGGGTTTTGTTTTGGTTTTTTAAATAGCTGATTACCTCTTTTTTTTTTCCTTAAACCTTTGCCCTCTAGGTATAGCTAGATGGCACAGTGGAAAGAGCACCACCAGGCCAGGAGTCAGAAGACTTGAGTTCAAATCTGGCCTCAGACACTTACTAGCTGTGCAACCCTATTTGCCTAAGTTTCCATAACTGTTTAAAAAAAAAAATAGCTAGAAAAGGAAATGGCAAACCACTCCAGTATCTTTGCCAAGAAAACCCCAAATGGGGTCACAGAGAGTTAACAAGACTGAAATGACTGAGTAACAAAGCACACTCACAATGTAGCTAGCTAACAGAACACCGGACTGTGACAGGAGACCGAGATTCAACTTGTGGCTCTGTTGCCTGTGTGATCTTGGACAACTTTCCTTTCTTCTGGGCCTCATTTTGGAAAATGAGGGGGTAGGCTTGAAGGACTCCTTCAGGCTCGGAGGATCATTTCTGCAAGGGCCAACTTCATGGAAGGCATGCCTGAAAGCCTGGGGGTGAAAGGTCATGAGTGACCAGAGCACTGAGTTTGAGATGGCAGGAGTTTCAGTCCCAGCCCTGTTCACTGTTCCCTGTGTGACTTGGGCCAAGCTCTACTTCCCTTCCTAGATATTCAGATTCCTTATCTGGAGAATGAGAAACTCGAAATGGATAATTCTTTCACTCTCTAGATCCTATAAAGACCAAATTGAATCAAATATGATAATAGATCTAAAACACTTTGCATCCCTTCAAGTGCTGTATAAATGTTAGCTGGTGTTGTGCTAAGAAATGCAAAGAAGATTGCTGTGATGCAGGGGGCCCCATTATAACCTATGCTGAAGAGTTCTGCTAGCTCTGTAAAGATAAAGATTTTGTCCTTTTTTCAAAGGATTATATGAATTTATTTGTGAAACACTATGAAAGGCCTTATGGGAAATCAGATTCACTGAGGCAGGAAGCCTGTCCAATAGGCATTTTCAGGGCTAACATCTCAGAAACTTCATCTTTCCAAAATGGGGATGGGGGATGGGGAGGGGAACTTTTTCCATCACAGGCTGAGGAAAAAATTTGTAAACAAGCCACCATGTTTGGGGACCCAACCCCTTGGTGAAAAGAAACATATGGGTTACCCTGGGCAATTAGTGCTGTTGGGTTTATGGAGTTTGAGCCCTAATCTAGGTTCAGCTGGATCTTTGCTCCCCTTTCAGGATGATGATTTGGACTGACAGCCTCGCCACCTGTTGTTAATTGGACTGTGGTGCTTTCTCCTCCTGCCGTCATTTTCCATTACAGTCGCCTATTCCATCTCATCTTGGAGGGGTGGGGAATTAGTTCCCATCAGCCCTTAACTTACCTCTCTTCAGTTTCCTGTGATTAGTCTTCCACCACAGTACTTTGTGCAGTACTAGGAACATGGAAGGCACCCATGTCTGCTGAATGAATGAATGAATGAAACTACAAAATGGTGGGGTCAGATGCAGTGGCCTCCAAGTTTTCTTCCACCTCTAAATCTATGACCATGTCATCAATAATAAATCAATAAATCTAAAATAAATAAATAATGAATACATCTTTAAAAAAATTAAATGAATGAGCAAGAGTGAGGATAGAACCTAGGTAAAGCCAGGGCTGTAAGAAAAATGTGCTTTTTTGAAATAATTGAATGAGTGACTGCTTGAATGAATATATTCTATTTGGTGTAGAAGTGTCAAGAGTGTCAGTAGGTACAGGGGAAAACTATCTTAAAACTAGGAAACACAAACATACTGACAGGCATCATGATGTAATGGAAGGGGCCCTAGGTTTTGGAGTCAGAAGACTTGAATTCAGATCCTTGCTCCAACACTTAATGGCTATGTGATCTTAGACAAAGCACTTTACCTATCTCAGCCCCTGCCTCTTATCTGCAAAATGGGGAGAATAACACAACAATTAGTTGTTATAAGGAAAGTGCTTTGGAAGTTTCCAAGTATCATATGAATTTGAGTTCAACTCTTCATGACCCCATTTAAGGTTTTCTTGGCAAAGATGCTGGAGTGATTTGTCATTTCCTTCTCCAGATCCTTTTACAGATGAGGAAACCAAGACCAACAGGGTTAAATGACTTACCCAGGGTCACACACAGCTAGGATGTATCTGAAGGCAACTTTGAATCTAGTCCTTCCAAATCTATGCCTGGTGCTCTATCCACTGTGTACCTAGCTGGCCCTGTAATGTCTTATCTTAGAGTTGCTAGAGGAACTGTAACTGTAATTAGCCCCA
The DNA here is from genome assembly GCF_016433145.1 of Gracilinanus agilis. NCBI lineage: Eukaryota > Metazoa > Chordata > Mammalia > Didelphimorphia > Didelphidae > Gracilinanus > Gracilinanus agilis. The sequence goes on from NC_058133.1 coordinate 174,248,315, forward strand.
GGTCTTAAGACAAATGTGTGTGAGAGGTGGGACTGAGAGTCCAGCTCTATTCATCATTGCATCAATGTTCTCAGCATTATTTTTTTTTTAATTTTTTTTTTAAACCCTTGTACTTCAGTGTATTGTCTCATAGGTGGAAGAGCGGTAAGGGTGGGCAATGGGGGTGAAGTGACTTGCCCAGGGTCACACAGCTGGGAAGTGGCTGAGGCCAGGTTTGAACCTAGGACCTCCTGTCTCTAGGCCTGACTCTCACTCCACTGAGCTACCCAGCTGCCCCCATGTTCTCAGCATTATTAATAAACACCCATTAGTAACAAACATTGTTTTAAAAGGATATCTATATTGCAAACCTAAAAAAAGAAACTAAATAACAATTGGATTCTTTCCCCACTAATGACTGTTATAAATCATTGCTTTCTCTAATCATGGTTTTTATCCCTAAGTTTGGGTAGAATATTTCTCTCTTAACTCATTCTTAATCCTTATCTTGGTATCAGACTCCTCTCAGAATGGATCTAGGATTTGAAGCCAATTTTTCATTAAAAGCATCAAGGCCAATTGCCCTAGCTGCTACAAGTGAGAAAGGGAGGGAGCAAACTGCCCACGTAAAGATATCTTCCATTGCAGTCACCACAGGTCTCTCCATGAGGTTGTTCAGGCTAATTTAAAGCAATGGCCTTGCCATTCCTTCTTAGTTTCTCTGATCTCTTCCCATCCAAGCTTTCAAGGCTGACAAAGGGATTGTGGCCACGTAGTGTGACTGCCAATGAAACAGCCTACATGCCCCAGGACAAGTGTTTCCCTGGTGGGAGATTTTCTTTTTTTTTAAAACCCTTAACTTCTGTGTATTGGCTCCTAGGTGGAAGAGTGGTAAGGGTGGGCAATGGGGGCCAAGTGACTTGCCCAGGGTCACACAGTTGGGAAGTGGTCTTCTGAGGTCGGATTTGAACCTAGAACCTCCCATCTCTAGGCCTGACTCTCAATCCACTGAGCTACCCAGCCGCTCCTTTGTGGGAGATTTTCCTAGCCACTTCACCGTGAAGGTGGAGAAGAGGTTCAGGGAAGAAAGAGGGAAAGATGAAAACCTTTCACATTTCTACTTCCCATATTTTTGTAGGAATTAAAATTTCTTTGCAGTGGTCCCCTTACTAATCCATTTTATTGAATAGTTATTATTCAGTGAACAAAATTAGTCTATGTATAATTTTATTATTAAAAGTTATTACGTATAAGCATCATGTGCAAGACATAGTACTCAGTTCTGGGAATACAAAGACAAGTCAAAGTCTCTGCCCTCAAGGAACTTACATTCTACTGGGGGATACAGCATAGCTGAAGGAAGTATCATGGTACAGTGGAAGAAATGCTAGATTTGACATCAGGGGACTTCAGTTCAAATCACAGTTGCGTAGCTTACTTCTTCTGTGACTGTGGACAAGTCACATCAACCCTCTGGACCTGTTTCTTCATCTGCAAAATAAGAGTTAGACTAGATGATTCTAGGATTCTCTTCAGCTCAAATTTACAAGTCACTATAAAGTAGTTTAAGGAGGGGGAAAGCACTTAACAGCTGAAGAATTGGGGTGAGATTTCACTTAGAGAATGACTCTTGAGATGAACCTTGAAAGAAGCTATTCTGGGATGCTGAGAGGCAGAGGTTAAGAGGAAGTGCAATCTAGGCATGGGAAACAACCTGTCCATAGGCAGAAAGCAGGAAATAGAATGTCAAGTCTGAGGAAAGTTCAGCTTATCTGGCACATAGAGTACATAAAGGGAGCAGTACAAAATGTCTGGAAAAATAGTTGGGGGGTCAAATTTTGGAGGGCTTTGAATACCAAGCTGAGGCATTCTTATTTTATCCCAGAAGCAATAAGGAAACTAAAAAATTGTGAACAGGAAAGTGCTTATATAGTCAGACCTGTCTCTTAGGAATTTTTATTTGTCAGCAATGTGAAATATAGACTGAAGAAGAGAGTGAATCAGGGAAACCACTCAATAGGCTATTGCAATAGGCTAGATGCAAGGGGATGAGAATATCAACCAGAGTAATAGCCCTGTAAGCAGAAAAAGGAAGTAAGTAAGGAAAGATGGATGGATGGATGGATGGATGGGTGGGTGGGTGGGTGCAAGAATGCAAGGAAGGAAGAAGGCAAATATGGAAGGAAGAAAGAATGATATGGGCTGTGAAACTGAATAGGAATGAGCAAGAAGGGAGAGGTAGCAGGAAGGAGGGATTTTTGCTTTAGCAGATCAGTGACTTAATCACAGAGAGCTTATGAGAGCTGGAGTTGGGAGTCTGCCATTGGGTGGGGAAAGAACCCCCTTAATTGTAGAGCTTTCCTTTTGTTGACTTTCTAAAATTTATCTTATGCATTACTGGATTGTACACAATTGTTTTTATATTGTCTCCTGCATTAGGCTGTGAGGTCCTTGAGAACAGATACTGTCCTATGCCTTTCTTTGTATCCATAGCATTTATTTGTCTGACACATAGTAGGTTCTTAATAAATTCCTATTGACTGATTAGGACTGCTACCCTCCTGGGTCTTGTTATGGTAAAACAGCATCTGGGCACTTGCATCACTTCTTATCAATAGTTATTCCACCCACCAGAGAACCAGTTATAGGCATCTGGTAGAGGTGGGCAGGAGTTCTCTTTGGGTTTCTGGAATAACAATAAGTGATATTCTAGTCCTTCAGACCCATCTGAACTCATACTGTGTATTGTCCAATTGCCTTGTGCCAAGAGGTCAAGAGGTGAGGAATGCCTAGAAGATACTTGCACTTGGAGTAATAGCTCAATTCCCAATCTCTGAGATACCCAAGTCCCCTTGTGTCTTTAGTGCCCAGAAAAGCTTTGGATCTGTGATGGATCTGCTCAGGATTTTAAATAGAGATATTAATCCCCTTCAGTGTTTCTGGTTTCCTGAGATTTAGGACTTCAAGTAAATTGTGAACCCCTTTGCACAGGCTTTCTGCTACTCCTTACCGAACAGAACATACAAGATCAGATCAGATCTCAAAGGGCTAATAGCTTTTTTGAGAATAAATCATTTAAAAACAACATTTCAACCCAAAACAGCAGGGTCACTAAACAGAAAGTTAAAATGATTTCCCCTGCTGAGAAAATGGAGAGAGCACAGAAACGGAGAATAATCCTGCTTGGACGTGCCGATCAGAGAAGTCAGGAGCCTGTGCTCTTTCCTGTTATGATAGATAGGGCCTAGACTGACTAGCTAATGTGCTCTATAAGGCAGTGCTTGGGGTTGGCAACTCACAGGTCTTTGGCCCTCTCTCATGAACACATGCATGAAGTGTCTTGGCCCAAGGGAGGCTGAGCGTGGGAGCGTGCCTCATTCTCACGAACCTAAGTAGCCCTGGGTGGTGGCACCAAGAAGTATTTCCCCACAAGGGTGGAGACAGATCCTGAGAAGCTCTTTAAACCCCATCAGGAAGACCCATATCTAGCTCCTTTTCCAAAGAAAGATAACTGTCCTTAGTTTGGGAACAGAACTTGCCAAAGACCTGGGACTCATACATATTTCTTTAGAACTTAATAACATATAGCAGGTTCCTTTTACTATATTAATGCGAGAGGGGAGTTAGATAGCACAATAATCGAGCATCATGCCTATAGTTGGGAGGACCTGGGTTCAAATTTGACCTCAGACACTTCTTAGTTGTATGATTCTGGACAAGTCACATAATCCCCGTTGCCTAGCTAGCCTTTGCTGCTCTTCTGTATTTGAATTGATACTAAGACAGAAAGTAAGGGTTTTAATTAATATTTATAAATGTGATTGTAAATAAAACTTACTACTTTGGGGCACTGAATGCAAGTCATGTAACCTATCTAGGCTTAGTCTTTCTTGTGTAAAATCAAAATAAGACTTAGCCTCCTGCTTTTTCTAGCTTCTGCTGAGATAAATGAATTAGTATTCACTAGCTCAGAGAAAGAAAAACACTCGAGAAATAAAGTTACATTACTGCATAGTCACATTGGTAACAGGTTTTCTGCCTGTAAAAGTGCTATAAGTTGAAATGATGGAGGTTGAATCAGATTTTCCCTTAAAAACTATATTATATTAGAGGTTCCATTCCTGATCCAATACCCAACTTTTTCCAGAAATTATCACATGTACCACATTTTTACTAACCAACTATATATTACATATCTGGGTACTCTACCAGAGAAAGCTTTCAAAACTGTGTATAAATGAGGGACAGACAGGTAGCACAGTGGATAGAGCACCAAGCCTGTAATCTAGAGGACCTGGGTTCATAGGTGGCCTCAGACACTTGCTAATTGTGTGACCTTGGGCAAGTCACTTAACCACAGTTACCTAGCCCTTGCTACTCTTCTGCCTTAGAATTGATACTTGGAGCGGGGAGGGGGTTGGACAGCTGGGTGGCTCAGTGGATTGACAGCCAGGCCTAGAGATAAGAGGTCCCAGGTTCAAATCTGACCTCATACACTTCCTAGCTGTGTGACCCTGGGCAAGTCACTTGACCCCCGTTGCCTAACCCTTCCCACTCTTCTAACTTGGAACCAATACATGGTATTGACTGAAGGTAAGAGTTTAAAAAGAAAAACCCAACTATATATAAATTAATTAAATAGGGTCATACAGTAACTAAACATGTAAAGGTGAATTTAATTTTATTTGTATAAGAGAGAGAAAATGCCTGAGGCTGGGAAACCAGGGTTAATGGAGCTGCCCGAGACCATCATCTAAGTGATTGGGTCTTAGGTACCAGAACCTATCAGAAGCCAATAACAGAGGATAATGTGTGCTACCTTCTCTAAGTGGGCAGTACTTGGGGGTAATTGACACAATACTTGAAATCTGAAGCACTTTAAGACTAGGACAGCTTGTTGGGATTATTTATTGCTATTTGGTAAATAGTCCTACTCAAGCCTTTGGTTATTTTGTATGATTTCATTTTACAGCCCATCACTGTAGTGTCAGGGTCCTGCAATCTCTCACTCACACCCTCCTCAAGGAACAACCAGCCTTGCGACAGCAGCGTAATGGGCCAGCCTATAAACACCAGCAAAGAAGTCCCATTTCTAGCTTTTATGTGCTGGCTACAGGCAGCCCCACGTGGGAGACCAACTCGTTCTGGCCTTAGGGCTGCTGGCAACAGCTACTGCCTTCCTGTCCCTGCACTCCACCTCCCCAGTGTTACTTATTGTGGTGATACATGGAAATGACCAACGACACTCCCTCCCACACCAATATAGGTTTGTGCATAGGTGTGTATTCTGCACATGTGCGCTCACACTCACACACACACACACACACACACACCAATAAGAAGAAACTTTAGGGCAGAAAGTTGAAAATGACCTGCCCGTTAAAGACCTCTCGGACTTTGGTTGAGTTTCTTTATCTGAAAGGGATAGTCGTTAGATCGGAAGAAAAGTATATGGGTAGATTCCTGGGCACACAGAAAAGTATGTTAAGAAACATGACTTTTAGATCTATATACATTTCCTAATCTCTAAATGAGGTAAAAGATATGCACTCCACTAACACAGGGAAGTACCTTAACAATCTTAGGGGAGCAGTAAATAGTGAGTTCATCATGACACTGAGCACACCTCCCACTCACTCCAGAGGCAGCTGGCCTTGTAAGATGCTTCCCTTTTTTAAACAAGGAAACAACAATTACGTTTTAAGTTGCATTGGTTGGGAACCAAAAAAATGACTTGGCACGAATTTCCATCCTGGCCCTTTAGAACAGGTTGGTCTGTAACACCATACACGGTCTGTTTTCTATCAGTGGTTCCTAGCCCGCTTATTAAACAGATTTATACAATGAAAGAATCTAATAACAGAAACATTCACCTCCTTTATTACTTGGCATTATTTATGGTTCATGCATTTTTTTTTTCGGCTACCTTCTTATGCGCTGGAATCTGCCAACATTGTACTTATACAGTTTATGTACCAAAGAACAGGTCGTTTGGGGAATTTTTTTAAAAGTTGTCCCTTCTTCCTATCTATTCTGCCAGCTGAGACCCTCTCTCCTAGCAAGAGAAGACTCTTCCCCATCCTGAAATGTTTTCAACTTAGCAACTTTTCAGCCCAGCTCGGGGTTTCTTTTAGATTCCATAATTCTTGACCCAAACAAGAGGTTTTGTTGTGTGTGTGTGTGTGTGTGTGTGTGTGTGTGTGTGTGTGTGTGTGTGTGTGTNNNNTGTGTGTGTGTGTGTGTGTGTGTGTGTGTGTGTGTGTGTGTGTGTGTGTGTTTGTGTGTGTGTGTTTTTCATTGAAGAGATACTCCTTTCATCCCTGGATCCGGGAGTGATATAAATCTTCAGTTCAGTCTGTTTAAGAAAACTTGGCCCTGGGGGAAACTATATGTGATCCTTAAAGATCTGTAAACATCTTCTTGGGGTTCCCCAGACCCAAAAGATGCCCTAGAGAGTTTATTTCCTTCCTTTTCTCATTCCACGGGAAGGAGCTGCTGAATTATGGAAGCAGTGGTGTGGATTTTACAGGGAAGCTTGGGAAGTTTGGAATGTCCTAAGTTTAAAGTTCCGCAATGCTGGATCTCGAATTACCTTTTTTTTTTTTTTTTTTTTTTTGTAGGGTAGAATAAAGGTTGGTAATGGAGCAGGGAAAAGTGCAGCCAAAAACATGAAATGACTATAGTAATTCAGAGTAGTCAAGGTGTGACTGGCTCTCCCCTATCTCATATATATCTCATATACCCGAACCCCTACTTCCACCAGCTGCGGATTTCCCCACTCTTGCAAGTTGGACAAACACCAGCTGAAGGAATTCTTTTTCTTTTAACCCTTACCTTCTAACTCCAAATTGACATTTAGTATTGGTTCTAAAGCAGAAGAGTGTAAAGGCTAGGCAATTAGGGTTAGGTGAATTGCCCAGGGTCACACAGCAAGGAAGTGTCTGAGGCTAGATTTGAACCCAGGTCCTCCCAATTCCAGACTGGGGTCTCTATCCACTGAGCCACCTAGCTGCCCCTGAAGGAGAATTCTTTTACTCTTTATCTGTCACAAGCCATAGATATGTCACAGTCTCCTCATCTTGACATCACTGAGCAAAGCCCACTCAGGCACTTGCTACCCATTTGACTTTGGACAAATTGCTTAACTTCTCTCAGTCTCAGTTCCATGCTCTATGAAATAAGGCAAGTGTATGATATACTATATCAGTCTGTGATCCTGTATGAATCAAGGTACCCCCCAAGTGATTCAGCCCCAGATACAACCATTTGGGACAAAGTAGCAGGGAGGAGAATGGGATTTAGCAACTCCTGTGAGCCCACGGGGCCTCCATCAGTAAATAGCCATAAATGGTAATTTGTAAGAGGAAGCTATGAATGCAGAGAATGAGGAGTCAGTTCTTGAAGGACGCATAAAATTAAAGGAAATTTTTTTTACTTAAAACACTTTTTTTCCTTTTAAAAACTATAGCATTTGGGCTACACCCTCATGCACATGTTTCCTTAATAAGGATTTCTGAAGCCATGTCCGGACCATGTGGCAAGGATTAGTCGTCTTCCATATTATTAATTATAATAAATATGAGCATGGAGGTTTTATGAAATTTTGCATGAATGGCTGAATTGGGAGTTTTGGTTTCTAATTGCCAGCTGGGTCCACTATGGTTTGCACAGTGAATGGATATGCTTTCCTTACTTCAAAGGAGAACCCATTCTTCCCCACTATTTGTGAGTATACAGACCAACCTTCCCTCCCTTGCATGCCCATGAACACATGGACCTCCATCTTGAAGAGCCACCCCACCTTTTCTGTAGTACTGTCATGTAAATTATCTAGAAGAAAAGTAGCCCGTTAAATTCCAATTCCTTTCTCTAATCCTGCATATCCCTAGTATAACAAGGAAAAGAAACACATTTCCCAAACATCAGTGTTTCCTGTTCTAAGAGTCAGTCACTGGGTAGTCTGGGAGCCAGCTGGGACCTACGTTAGGCCTAGTTTTCTTTCTGCCAGCTGTATGACTAAGTAGGCAAGTTATTTCTCCTCTGGCTTGCTTTACCTTCTCCACTGCAAGAGAGAGGAGGTTAGGCTTAATCACCTCCATGGTCCCATCTAACTCTAATGTTCTGTTTTCTTTGTTACTGAACTGAACTGAATCCAGAACCAAATAGTGGGGTGAATAGCATTAATTTGCTATATCAGAACTATAACTAGGAATTTTTGTGCCAAGGGCAGCATAAAACGTTTTCAGGGCAAACAGTGGAAAACTTGCCCTCAGATTACCCTTTTAAGTCAAAGTACTAGCCCATAGACTCAAGAATTAAAAGTTCTCCTGGGGACTGCTGCAAAGGAGAGGAAGAAGACCATCAGGTCCAATTTTAACTAGTTCTTTTGAAATAAGTACTAAGCTCCCTTGTTCTACACAGCCACATAGGTGCTTTTAAGGTCAGGGCCCTAGCAAAGCCCTAGTTACCCTTTCCCTGATTTTTAAGCTCTTTGCTTTTTTTTTCCTAATAAAACTGAATCTTATTTTATCACAAGATCAAGCAAAAGCTAAAGACCTATTGTACTGAACCAACTCTAGGCAGAACAGACGATATATATTGAGCAGTGACATCCAAACTGTCTCTAAAGAGTACTTGAACCCCATTGATATTTGGTTTGGTTTCTCTCTGCTGGGCAAAGCACAAAGCACCTGTGGTTTTGATTGTCTTTATGCAATTACCAAATCTTGGTGTTGGTATTTAGGATGCATTGATGTGATAGGTCTGGTGATTTTGAATTCTTCCCCAGCCAGGGCTTGCTTTGCAAATTTAGTTACGATGATGTGATGCTTCTCCCCCTGCCTTTTATTTGCACTTGAAAAAAATGGGAAGATCTTATTTGTCTCTCTTTCCCTCTTTTTCTCAACTATTGGGAAAGATCCACATAATTGAAACTTATTAAACAACTTAAGGTTGAGAAATGCAGGCTTTAATTTTTATGAGCAGCTTTGTTCTCTCTGTAGCTTGTTCCTGGCTCTCCTCTTCCTTGCTCAGCTAGGAAGGATATCAGCTACAGAGCAGGATTGGCATCAGGGTTTAGTTGGGCCTAGAAGCTGCCCAAGTGTCTCTGTATGCATTCAAGATGACTGGTGGTGGGTGACTGTGTATGTGCACATATGACTTAAGTCTACTTTCTAGTCTACTTTCCAGAGGAAATAAGTATTTGGGGGATCATCCATTAGTCTGAATTGTCCATGCCTTAGGAGAGTCATTAATTTTTATTATTCATATAATTTAAACTCAACTCTCAGAGAGCACCTCCAAGTCATTGTATATTACTGTCAGAATCTGGCACCTTTAAAGATCTAAAGGGTGTGATATGGAAACAGTCTAAAGCTTTCAAAATAACTGGCAGTGATGCTGCTAATGTCTTTTGCCTCTGAAGGAGTCTTTTGACCCCTTCTTCCAGCATGCCCTATGTTTTCATCCAATTTGCTTCCTTGGATTTCCCTCCTAGAACTCGGGGTTGATTTAATCCCATTTTCCTTTCTCATGGTAGTCTCCCAGTTTCCTTTGACCTTGTCCTCATCTTTTTGGCCTTCCCATATCCATATCTGTTCTTCAGTTCCTCTTTCTGCAACCAAAAGCCAAACAGCTGAAATGACTTAAGTCATTACAAAGTTTCTCTCTTAAGGCTCTTTTAGCTGCAAAAGCCATCTCCTATCAGTTACTATTGCCCTCAATGAACCCCTTGAATCCTGGGCTTGCTTGGCTGTTGTGGCACTCCTAGGGTTTTTTTGTCATTGTAGGAACATAACCTTGTTCTTGGTGGAAATTATATGTGGATTCATTCATTCATTTATTTATTCAGTCCACAAACATTTGCTAAGTATTTACTATGAGCCAGTCTCTGTGTTAGGTGTTGGGGATACAAGGATTAAAAAAACAACAAAAAAACAACAACAACAAAAAAAACAGTTCCTGCCCTCAAAGAGCTTAAATTCTATTATGGACAAATAATATGAGCCCAGATAAGTAAATTTAAAATATAAACATATTATTTACGTATAAGGTTTGGGGTTTTGGTTTTATGGGATTACTCACTTACAAAAATGAACAATATGGAAATGTGTTTTGCATGATAATACATGTATAACCCAGATCAAATTACTTGTCGGTTCCAGGAGAGGGGAAAGGAGAAAGGAAGACAATTTGGATTGTATAACTTTGGGAAACTTATAAGGAAAAATATAACTGGGGAAAAAATAACAACATTAAAAACTAAAATAAGGTAAAATATATACATAGTAGTAGCAGTTGTGAGAGAGAGGAGGCCCTCACAATAAAGTGTTACCATATGATTAAAATAGAATGTATAGGGGCAGCTAAGTAGCACAGTGGATAGAACACTAGGCCTAGTCAGGAGGACCTGGGTTCAAGTTTGGTCTCATACACTTCCTAGCTATATGGTCAGTCATTTAATCCCATTTGCCTAGCCCTTGCTTGCCCTTCTATCTTAAGAGTTGTTACTAAGACAGAAAAATAAAAGTTTAATATGTATAGGCATATATATATATATATATATATGTGTGTGTGTGTGTGTGTGTGTGTGTATACATATATGTACATATATAAAATGTGCAATGGGAATATAAACAAAGAACTTGGAGAAGAGCTCAATTCCTCTTCAGGAATACCTGAATGGTGAGTTATTAAGGACAATGCTGGGGAGTGGGTGGGACTGATAAATCCACTGGTCTCAAGATATGGCAGTCATCCTTGCTGCACAAATGTACTGAGAGTGTTAGGTATCAAAAGTGGCTAGGAAGCTTTAGAACAGGAAGAGAGGAAGACTGCTGCTGGTTGTGGTGGTTGATCAGAGGCAGATCGGATTAAGGCAAGAGAAGAGAGTTGAGGACTGGCTTCCCTATAAATAGTGCCTGACAGTCCAACCCTGTGGCTAGACTTTAGTTGAATTTGGATCAGAAACCTGCCCTCTGTAAATTTCTCTGTTTCTCTGTTTTTATGGGAATTTTGGGGGGTTTGTTTTGTTTTCTCTTAGTTTCTTAGAATTTGAAAAACTCCAGCCTTTTCTCAGCTTCCAGGGGATTTTTCCATACCTTAATGAAGGAGTATATCATGCTCCCAAGGGACTGGAGAAGAAGGCTAGTAGAAACTGGGCCAGAGGGCAGGAAAGGGGCAGAGACAAGGAGTGGGGACCCAGGAGAGATAGAGGGTCAGGGCCTCTTGTAGACATTGACCTCTTCCATTTCTCTGCAGTTCCCTTAGGGGCAGAGTACAGTTGTGCTAGTCTTGGAGTCAGGAAAACCTGGCATCAGATTCTGCCCCCTGATACTTACAAGCTAATGGTGCAACATTAGCAAATCATTTAAACTCTCTAAGCTTTAGTTTCTCCATTTTTAAAAAATGGTACCTGCAGTATATGTATAAGTGGAGTTTATCTACAATGATCAAATCATTCACTGAGCCATCAAAGTATAAGGGCATGATTTTGCTATTTGGAAAAAAGCTACTCTAGACCTAGCTTTCTCCTACTCTGCTTCAAAAAAGAACTTGCTTCCCTTTAAACCCCATTATTTGTATGCATGCAGCATACATGCAGCAAAATAGAGGGATCACAAATGATTTTTGTGTAAATGAGATGGGATAGTTGGTATCTATTTTGACTTTGTGGGGAGGGAGAGAGAGAGAGAGAGAGAGAGAGAGAGAGAGAGAGAAAAGAGAGACCCTTACAACCTGGGTAATAATAGTGTTACCATATAATTAAAAATATAATGTACAGGGACAGTAGCACAGTAGATAGAGCACCAGACCTAGAGTCAGGAGGACCTGGGTTCAAATTTTTTTTATTCAAATTATTTTGTTGAATGAATGAATGCAAAACATTTATTAACTTAGGAGTTGTGCTCAGCTCCTGGAGATTCAAACACAAAAGTGAGTTGGCCCTTGCCCTCAAGGAGCTTACTTACTACATTCTAATAAGAAGAGTACAACATCCACAAGGAGAGTTGGTATTTTAGTATGAAAAATCACAGGTATTGTAATGGCAATATAGATTTGATTCTGATTCCAGAACTGAAAAGGGGAAGGGGTATCCGGTGGCAAGGTAGAAGTGGAGAAGATAGCTAAGGTGTAGCATGTAGCATGAATCCAATCAGCCTAGATAGTGGGCCATGAGAATCCCTCAACAATCAGTGCAACATAGATCTGAGTGTGAGTTATATAAGGGTTAAATCTCCCTGGGCCTGCTATTTGGTCAGATGGTGAGACTATAACAGGGTATGATGGAAGGGGTGGGGGGTGATAATTAAGGAGAGGGTGTAGACTTCTGTGGAGAACCTCCATGCAGGGCTTTTTAACATTCTCTAAGAAAGATGTTCCCACCCTCTTCCCTCTTCTGCCACTGCCCAGACGCAGTATACTCATGCTAGTTTACACAACATATCTCTTGAGGAGGACCAGTGTTCTCTGGATTTTTTAGCATTGTGTGTGAGAGTGTCTAATTTTGCTTGAGAGAAATAGATATTTAGTGGACACTGTAAATACAGCATATATATTGTAGGAGAAATTCCTAATTCTGCCATGAACATGCAAATCCAGCATAAGTTGAGACTGTATAAGCACATGGAAGAAATTGCTAGCTGAACATAAATGTACAAGTCAATGAAATAATGGATCCTAAACTGTTAAGACATACAATCAAGGGTGTGTTGGTAAGTGTTTAACAACCAGCTGGGGGGGGGCGGAATATATATGTCATTCTTTTATGTTTAATCTGCATTGTTAACATTTTTTTCCATCTCTTAAGTCCAGCCAATCAACAAAACAATAAATCAATTCCTGATTTGTAACATTTGCTGCTTACAGAGGTGTAAATGTTTGCACTGAAAATTTAGTAATCAGCTCTCCCAGTGGATATTAGTTGGCTCCATCACACCCTTGGCATACAATTATTCCCTTAAAAGGATAGCAATAGAGTAACAGTTGATATCTATCCAAGACCCACTGGGGACTTCCTTGACATGAGACTATGAAGACTTCCTAACTCTTGGGGAAGAGATGGGTTACTCCTCTGCCCATCCAAAGAGTAACCATTTATTTACTTTTGCCCACTAAGGAGTTGAGAAGCCACTATGCTTCCTATTTCTCAAGAAGGAGAGAGAGAGAGAGAGAGAGAGAGAGAGAGAGAGAGAGAGAAAGAGAAGAGAAGAGAAGAGAAGAGAAGAGAAGAGAAGAGAAGAGAAGAGAAGAGAAGAGAAGAGAAGAGAAGAGAAGAGAAGAGAAGAGAAGAGAAGAGAAGAGAAGAGAAGAGAAGAGAAGAGAAATTATGAAAGAAAAGAGTGTATGAGAATAGAGTCAATCCTTTATTCTTCTCACTTGGAGAGAACAGAAGACGTTTGGAGCAAAACCAAAAGACTGCTTCTTTTCTGGTTGAAGGAAAAGGAAGAGAGTATGGTCAATACACCCTGAAAAACTTGTATTTTGGAGCCTCTCTTACTGGTTTGTCGGTCAGGACAGGTCATGTACTCCTGCTCATGTTCCTTCTTGATAGATAGCAGACTTCTCCTCTAAGGGTAGAAGAATATCTCATTATCTTCTATATAGTGAGCTCTGCCATTTCTGAAAATCTTTTCTAAGAGTAGCACCAGTTGTGAATCAAAGGTATCCTACCACATTAATGGACAAAAAGCTGCCTCCTGAATCCAATTCACTTAGCTCAATGGAGAGTTTTGAATCAAGGAGGTCCTAGCCTTCTCATAATAGAAAACCATGCCCTCAATTTGGCCTAATGGGGACCATACCTGTAATAGCTGGAGCCAAGTGTTGGAGGAGGCAGAGTAGTCATTCCCTTCCCCCACCTCCTATGATCAAATCATTAAAAACTAACAGTTATTAATTTTGCCAAGAACAATGAAACTGACAAAGGCTCCTAGCAGTCCCTCTGTTGGTCAGTAAATGATACCCTCAAAATGATAACCCATAATCACACCCAACACATCATCGTGACACAGACAAGTCACTAACCTCTTAGGTACAGGCCCTCCAAAATGGCCCATCCCACAATACCTTCCTTAGCTCTGACAGATCTCATCCATGAAAATACACTTTGGATCATTAGCTTCTTGAGATCAAGGAGTATGTCTTCTCCTTTCTGTAGAACTTCTTATAGTTTCAGGCACTCTGTATATGCTAAGTATTTCCTGGTGATGGTGGTGTCTGATGGCCTACCAGAGGTAACAGTCGGAGGGAAGAAATGTGGTACCCAATGACCCAAATGGAAAATAGATAATGCTGTTTCACCCAAAGGTCAGAAGCCTGACTTGAATGCTACCCTGAGCGGCTGTGCTTGGGGTTGTTGGCACAACTCAAACAGACACTGACCTTGGCAGCATCTCTGGGGTCATCTGTATTTCAGGATGAATTCTTCTTGAACAATCTCTTCACTGTGGCCAGCAGGGACAAACAGGCTTTTCTTCAGCATCAGACATGCGTGTCTTCTCGCTCCAACTCTTTTTTTCTTGAACAAACATAAGTATTGTAGCCAATGGAAGGAAAATCCCACTCACCATTTTGGTCTGAGTTGCCTCTGTACCCAAACAATAGTCTAGTGTACCCATGACCCTCAAAGATCTTGTTTCTAGGTTCCTGCTTGATTTTGTGAATCTCCTTTGAAGACCCTTAGGCTGGGAAGCAATGGATATTATTGAGTGACTTCCTCATCAATGACTTTATGTTTGCCTTGGAAATTTTGGTTTTTCTTTGACGCCATTGCTGGAAAGTGAATATTGGCACTGATACCAGAGAGATGTGTTAGCTGTATTGAAAATCACACTATGGGAAATGGGCTTTCCAGTGCCCCATTTCCTATTCCCAAGAGGTTTCTTCTTCATTGCCTAGGATCATAGCTGAGGTTTTGTTTCTTTTTTTTTTTTTTAAATCCTCCCTTCAAATATCCTTTAGTAGAAGCTTCTAAGTCCCCTAGATCAGTGAAGGAGAAGAAGAAAATGATCCTTAACCTACAGTTCCACTGAGCATTGGAGGAAACATCTGGAACATTAGTTTTCAACCACATTCAGTCACGGTAGTTGGAGCCTGGGGAATATCCCCGTCGCCTCCTTGCCCAGAGTGGGTAAGAGAAGAAAAGATTTGCTGACATCAGGCATTTTACTACCAGTGTAACCTTAGAGGGGAGGCCTGGATGGCTTAGGCCTTGTGTGGGCCAGACAGTTTGGGGGATTTATTTCCAAGCCTGGGAGGCAGAGCTTCCAGTTCAGGTCAAAGAGGCCAGCCTTCTCCCTAAGGGAGAACTTGTTGAAGAGACCCCCATTCCCAATGGAGACTTTCACCAGGGCTGTGATAGGCAGTTAACAATTAACCAAGAATCAGTCTTTGGCTGCAATCCTTATGATTTGGGTTCCAAAGCTCAGGATAAAAATACACAACAGGAAAGAAAAGCTACCAATTAAATGGAAGAGCCCCAGCAAAAGATGTTACAATACCACATAGTCAGTGACCACACGCAGGACTCACTCTCTCATCAGGCAACCCTGCTCTCCATGATGGGGATTTTGGGTTGATTCTGGGATTATGTGATGGGATGGTAGCTGGCAGCATAAAGGCTCTCTTTTCCTTTCAGAGAAAAATCTAGTTGCCTTTAGCCTAAAAAGCCAGTGGACCAGAAACCAGAAGTACTGTGTGCTGGTCCTGGTTCTGCCACCAGTTAGCCAAGTAATCTCAGGTTGATGAAATTCCAAATCATTTCACCTCTCTGGGCCTTGGCTGTTTTGTCTATTAAATGAAACGTAGACCAGATGATCTTTGTGGTGCCCTCTAGCTATAGAATTCTCTGATTCCCAACTAAATCAAAGTACCTTACACATCTTGGTGTCCCTCATAAACAATGCAGATGGTAGGAGATTCAGCAATAAAGAAGCATGTTTCTTGTACCTTCCAGAGACTCATTTGGAGTTTAATGAAAAACTTTTAAAAGGCTTCTCTAGATCTCTCTATCTTCTTCTTGCCTATTAAGTAATGTCTTCCCTCTCTTACCCACCTTGCCCACTCAGAGCTGAGGCTGGCTAATTTTGTGCCTTGATGGTCATTACTTTCGCCAAATGTCTGATCACTCCATCTGCTTTCACAGAAGAAGAAGCCAAGACAGAGAGAAGTTAAATGATCCACACAGAGCTAGTGAGTACAGATGCCAGAAACAGGACCACAGAATCCTGACTAACAGTCCCGAGTCCTCACAATCTGACCACATTCCCTCTCTAAGAACATGTGGGAGGCCTGGGTTGTGGCATCTTCCAGGCACAGAGCCTGCAACAGCCATCCTAATGGGTGTATGTACAACTCCTGCCTTTTGCCTGCCACTGACCACTCCCTAGGACAACTTCAGGACTACAGTGACTTGGGTCTCCCTGCCAAGTCAAGGCCAAGAGTGACTGTCAAGTATGAACTCTCAACCATCTGTAGAGAGTCATTGCCTGGATGATTCAAAAAATCTGGGCTTTATCTTCATCAGGGAACTGGTAATCAAAACAAGCCTTATCGCTCCCCTTCTTATTTCTGTTGTGTGGTCTTTCAAGTGAAAAATATTGCATAATTACCTAAAAACAGCTGTCCTGGTACTTAATTATTTCAGTTTGCTATACTGAGAGCTAGGCCAATAATATGCACATGAGGAGTGATTGACTCTTTAAAAATCATAATTGTCCAAGTTTCCTCATAAGAAAATTTTATTCCAGGCCCCAGGGGAAACTCATAGGATTTGGATGCCAGTGTATTAGTGATGTAGCACATGTCTGAATTTAGAACTCTCCTCCCATCTGAGGAGGAACATCTTGCTTAGAAACACCTTTTAATCTCTCTTCCAACATCCCACTGGTCTAATGGAGAACCCATCATGAATTTGCAATTCTGAGAACTCTCTAGCATAGCCCACAAGGGACCATGGGACAGTCTAGACTAGTCTCTGAACTGTACCCAGATTTCGTCTGCTCAAAGATATTCACTAGATATTTGTTAAATATCTTTTGTATGCAGCTCTATGCTAAGAGCTGGGAATATGGGTGGGGGGATACAAAATACAGATGAGACATGAGTTCCCTGCCCTCGTGCAACTTATATTTTAGTAGGGAAGAGAACAAGGACCTTTTTTAGCCTTTCTTTATATCCCTAGCACATTCCCTTCTCTGGTGTGGATTCCAACTGTTTTGTTTTTATCTATTTTTTTATAAGTACTCTGTGGAGTATCCTTCTACTATGCTACAAGCCTGCTAGAAAGTTCTTCTCAAAGAAATAGTTAACCAATCCATGATTTGGGCAGTTCATTCCATATCCCTTACTCTTGTTACCTGATTGTCCTATTTTCTTTTTCTTTGTTTTTAACATCATCTCTGGTATATACTCTAGCCTACCATGGACCTTTCTTCACCAGTTTGGTCACCTGCAAGTATGAGTTTTCTGAGATCAAAGCATACTGTGATTCATATCCAGAAAGATGTTCTGAAAAAGATGGACTTTTCCAGCTGTGAGCAACTTATTTCATTGCATGTATGGTATAGCCTCTCAAATACAATCTAACTTGATCTCCCTCTATTCAAATGTGGGCCCAACTCATTGATCATTGACAGTGCCTGTCTAAGATATTGGTACTAATGCAGTGATGGGTAAACTGAAATGTTCTATCTGGCTGCAACATTATTCCTAATCTGACGATTACAATGAATAGGATACAATACAATGACACTTCAAAAGAGTTGCCTTAGAAACATGAGCGTTTCCTTTCCTTTGGCCCCTCTTTAAAAAGTTTGCCCATCACTGTACTAATGGAGTAACTCAATGGACATCCAACTTCAGGCCATAAAATGAGCATCACACATTTTTCATCCACTTTGTTTTTCTGGGTACAGGAGTAATTACACCTCTCCTAAATAACTATGGATTTCATTGAGGAGGCCCTAAAGCTCAGCATAGCATCATCTGTGAATTGGAGAATTTAATGAAACTCAGGATTAATGGGAAATCTCTCCAACATTTGGGCCCTGCATGGTTACTTTCATGGCATGGGCAGGCTCTTTAGATGAACATATTTCTCCCTATTTTATTACTCAATTTAATTAGTACTGAATAGATGATTGAAAAAATTATGTCTGTAATTTCATATGTCTGATTTTTTAAAATTATTTTAACATAGATATGGGAAACATTTTATTTCAGGAGAACCTTAAAGCCATATCTTATTCTACTGAGTCAATTTTTTCCCCAAGATAAATAACCATAAATACAATGGAATTTTATGTTCTCTACACCTCTCAGTCAGTCATGCAACTGTGAAAATGTGCTCTGCTATAGAAAGATATCTACAATAGCCTGTTTGTTCCCTTCTTGAAATTCATTAATGATATCCTCTATTTATACAGAGATCATTCTCGTAAAGGGGAAAAAATGGACATTATGAACAACAGTTTAAAATAGTAGCCTTTTCCTTTTTTTTTTTTTTGAAAAATACCATTTATGGGCTTTGCCATTCTTTGAGAATATTCTCCCTTACTAGGACATCTTGAAAATTGATTCCCAAAGGATTTTAAATCTTGTCACCGTTAGCATGGATTTATTTTTTGGTGTATATTGGTGTTCCTAACTTAATCCCCTTAAGTGCCATTGACACTTCTCCACCTAATACAAAGAGTACTTTTTGGAGAGAAGAGTGAAGTGGGGTCAGGAGTACCTTAATTCAAATTTTGCTTCAGAGATATTAGCTAGTGACCTTGAAAAAATAACAGCCTTTCTCTGTGACAATTTCTTCATCTGTAAAATGAGGGTGATAATAGCGTCCACATTATAGGGTTATTTTAAGGATCAAATAAGATAGTATATTTAAATGCTCTGCAAGTGTTAAAGCACAACATAAATAAAGTTATTATTACTAATATAGGAGTCCTTTCAGAACAAATAACTATAACATACATAAAACTATAACATACATGATAAATGCAGTAGAAAGGTGCAAAATAAAATGCTTTCTAAGGTTCAAGAGAAAAGATCCCCTTCATTGTAGCATCAGGGAAGGTTTCATGGAAAAAATATAATTTCAAGTACCCAGGTTCATCCACATTTCCACAGTACCACTAGGTCTTATCATTGAGAGTATTGATCATATGCCATCCATGTCTGATGACACTGGGCTTGGAATCAGTCAGACTCATCTTTATAAGTTCAAATCCTTCCTCAAACATTTACTAACTGTATGACCCTGGGCAAGGTACAACCCTTTTTGCCTCAGTACCTTATCTGTCATTTGAACTGGAGAAGGAAATGGCAGACCATTCCATTTTCTTTGTCTTGAAAACCCCAAATGGGGTCTGGAAGAGTCGGACACAAACGAACCAAGCAAATACCAACAACATCCATGTCTGCCTCTCTTGTCCTCCAGCAAATTCATCACAGGAGATACCTGCAACTGAGGGTCCTCTTGTATGGTTTTAAAGAAATGCCCTGTACCCTGTGTTAAAACACTGTGAGTGGAATAGGGTATTCCTGCCCTTTAAGAGGTTTATTCAGTTGCCATATAAAACATGCACTATATTTTGCATTTCCTCTTCATGTATTTCATAGATTTATGAAATATTCATATATTTCATGGATATTCATGTATTTCTTAGATCTATGCATTTAGCTTTTGGAACTTTAAGTAGTCTTTAGACTCTTCTGGCATCTTCCTGGAGGAAGGAAAAGACATTTATTTGTTTAAATTCATAATGCCCCATTGCTTACATGACAAAATTTTGTCCTCCCTTTCATATCAAACAGATATAATCAGGCATTGGGAGATCCTTACTAGAGATATATGATGGAAAATGTTTCTTTTTGATCCCTTCTAATCCCAGTTTCACTAATTTTGTTTGTGCAAAAGCTTTTCAGTTTCATGTAATCAAATCTATTTTACCTTTTGTAATTGCCTCTAACCCTTTTTTATTAAGAATTCACTCCATGGGGCAGCTGGGTAGCTCAGTGGAGTGAGAGTCAGGCCTAGAGACAGGAGGTCCTGGGTTCAAACCCGGCCTCAGCCACTTCCCAGCTGTGTGACCCTGGGCAAGTCACTTGACCCCCATTGCCCACCCTTACCAATCTTCCACCTATGAGACAATACACCAAAGTACAAGGGTAAAAAAAAAAAAAAAAAAAAAGAATTCACTCCATACTCATAATTGTTGAACATCATCTGATCTAATTCTCTTTGTATTTTTTTGCAGTTGTTGGTATTTTGAGTTTGTTGTGGAATATGGTGTAAGGTACTGGTCTAAACCTAATTTCTGCCAAGCTCCTCTCCAGTTTTCCTAGCAATTTTTGTCAAATACATAGTTTTTTTCTTTGGTCATCATATTTTTCATGCTTATTGAACATTTGGTTATTGAGTTCTATTATTTATGACTTCTCCTTATCTAACCTGTTTCATCTGTCTACTTCTCCCCTTTTTTACTTGTACCAGAACCTACTTTAACCAGTACCCCATTACTGTAGTTTTGATGATTACTGCTTTATAGCTATCATTTATTTTTTTTTATCCTTACCTTCTGTCTTAAAATCTCTACTGTGTATTGATTTTAAGGCAGAAAAGCAGCAAGGGCTAGACAATGGGGGTTAAGTGACTTGCCCAGGATCACACAGCCAGGAAATGTCTGAGGCCAGATTTGAACCTAGGACCTCCCATCTCTAGGCCTGGTTCTCAATCCACTGAGCTATCCCCATAGCTAGCATTTATAATATAGTTTTGAGACCTAGGTGTGCTAATCCTCCATTCCTATCTTTGTTTTTCCTGATTTCCCTTGATATTCTAGATCTTTGTTCCTCCAGATTAATTTTGTTATTATTCTGTTTAGCTCTATAAAATAATACCACCTTGATAGTTTGGTTGGCAAATAGTACCTGTAATTTATAAATTATTGGGACTCCTTCCTGCCCTCTAGGTACTTACAGTCTAAAGCAGACTTCAATGACAGAGGAAGGGTTTACTGATAAGCAGAATAAAAATGTTAAATAAAGATATGCAAGGAAAAGAAGGATGGAAGCTATGGCCAGCCAGGGTGAGAGGGGAAATAGATGGCAAATTGGGCTAAAAATTGTTACAGGTTAGATTCTCAAGGCTCTTCCAAATCTGAGAAACAGTGTCAAGTTCACTTCAAGCTTTGGTCTATGGTTTTGTTTACTTCTAGTTGGAATGTAAAATGGAGAAAGCTTTCCTCACCTTTTAAAAAAATAGCTTCCTTTTGGTCTGTCTGACCAAGACATCTAACCATTGTTTTCCAAACTCCCTCTCATACCTTTCACAGAAGTGGAGGGAACCCTAAGTGTGGGTGGCGGGATTATAGAGTAGATCTTTGACAGCCCCCTTCATGGTCCTGAGGTTATCCATCTTCATTGCTGTTGCTTTCATTTAGCTTGGTCTTGAGATCTAATTGAGATCACACAGAATGCTGTTTTAAGATGAGCCCTCTCTGTCAGTATTTCAGACCTAAATCTATTGTCAGGTAGGATAAGAAGTCCCAAGAGGCAGATTTCACTGTCTAGGTTTAGTTTTGTTGTCCTGGGCCATCCTGGCCTCTGGCTACACTTATCTGTTTACCAGTCCGGCCCTGGAAGCATTTATCAACATCCTGGCTTTGTCCATATATACCTTCAAGAAATGCAGTTTATTCATCCTTCCTGTTGGATAAATAGATAAGTGTATTGTTTCCATTTCAGAGCTGGGAAAGCAGAGGCCTTGGGAAGGGGCCAGCTCTCACACTATCTTCCCTCTGGGCAAGAGCTTATGCTGCTCACACTGCCTGAAACGCCCTTCCATCTTTTCTCTGCTGACACATGGCCTGCCTATCCTTCCAGACCTAGCATACATCCCATCTCCTCCAGAAGCCCATTCCACATGACATTAACCTCTGGGATTGTCCCATGTCTGCCTTATAGGTACATGTCTTATCTCCCCAACTAGATTATAAAGCTCTTTGAGGTCAAGACCTCAATCTTACATTCCCCAAGTGTCTTCTCCAACACTTAATTCAACATTGTGCTCAGGCAATGTTTGATCACTGATTAAAATCTAGGATCCCAATGAAACAGCTATAAGCTTCAGTCTGTCTGGTTCTTAAGACTGTCAAGCCCAGCTCAGTGCCTTTCCATTTCTGATCCTGTAGGGCTGATACCTGCTCCTAGGACACCACGTGCCAACCAGTGTATTGGAACAGAGCAATTTATTATTGTGTAATTACAATTTGAACCCTAGAACTACAATTCCCAGCACCCCACTTTCCTTCTCACATTACGTGCTGATATAGGGAGGATATAAGTTTTGTGTAGCCCCGTGTGTTTCTCTCTCTCTCTCTCCCTCCCCTTGTGATTGTGGCTGGCTGAAGTGGGCTTTTTGTCAGAGTTGAGAGAACTATTCACATGGTCTTATTTTATAGATTAGATAATTACATTTTATAGGTTAGATAATTACATTTTTATACTTTTATTCCTTTTTATGTCTTTACTTCAAGTGATTATTAATAAACTTTATAAAAGATAATGCTTGGAGTATTGGACATTGATTTAAATCCTACATTTTGAAGATCCTGCAAGCGTATCAAAGCACAGTAGAACCCTCCCCTTTACCTTCATGATCACACAGGGACAGGAGCATCCACAGAGAGAGTCTAGGACCAGAATTTCCTGAGACGAGAAAAAATACCTTAAGTTTGCTGAACCAGCGGCTGACCTCCAGAGAGGTAAATGAGCCTAGAAAGATTAGGGAAATAGCAAAGGTCTGGTCAACTCCCTAGAAACTAGCCTCAGCAAGAAGGATTGAGCAGACACCATAAGTCCAAGCAGTCAGGGTCCAGAATCCAGGAAGTTGGAGATAGCAGTGCCAGTGAATAGACAAGAGAACAGCGAGTTCTAAGAGTTCTAATCTTAGAGCAGAGGCACTCTCCTGCTTCCTTTTGGGTGCAGGAGGCCCTGGGCCCACAAGTGTTGAATGTGGTCAGAAGATCAGTGGAATCCAGTCCTGACTGAGGTAGTGACAGAAATAGCGAGGTTACATCATGCTGCCAAATTGGAAATGTCTTTGGGACCCGTCTTCTTGGGTGCTAGCGATGTGCCACCTTATCGAATGCCAGTTAGTTTTTAACAGGGGGCATAGCGCATCCTCCCCTCACTGACGACACCAGGGATTATTCCAGTGTGTGCTATGACACCCTTGGAAAAGACTGAGGGGCTCAGAGGCAAGCGACTGTCCCCTTGTGCCACAAACAGACTCAAAGTTACTTACTCAATTCAATGTCTTAGCCCGCAGGAAGGCCGCAAGGGTGTCTGGGGTTGCTGGGGAGGGAGGAGTCCTGCTCCAAGGATATGAGTTTCCCAGCCAAAGACAGCCACCTGCATCTTTCTGCTGGTGTTAGCAGTTTCATCTCCCATTATTGGAGTCCAGCTGGCGTGCCTTTGAAGTCAGTCCCATAATGTTAAATGTTAACTGTAATTTTTCTTGGCCCAAGCCTGACAGTGCATTTTTTCCTCTTGGTATGATAATAGAGTTGTATTGGCTACCCACCTCAGCCACTGCTTTCTCTCTTGCAACATAGCAGAAGTTCAAATTCAATCTGATTCCTCAAATGTTTACCAAACACCTACTGTGTGCTTCTCTGGCAATACAAAGTCAGAAACAGAACGGCCCCCTTCCTTCAAGGAGTTCATCTTCTCCTGAGGAGAAACAAACTGAACCTAGATAAATGTGTGCCAGAAATGTCTAACCCTGATAACTGGGAGAGGGGAGGATAGGGAAAGGCAGTGTTCAGAAGAAGATGGCACCTGAAATGTTCTTTGAGAGAAATTTTTTAAGGTAAAGGTTAGAAGAAAGAGAAGGCAGAGATACAGAGGCAGAAAATAGCAAGCTAGGAATGAAGAACAGCAAGTAGGATAGTTAGGCTAGAATATAGAGTGCATAAGTGGTGGCATTGTGCTATCAGATCTTACATGCCATCTAATCCAACCCCCTGGCTTTATAAAGAAGCAAGCAGAGACCCAGAGAGCCTAA
The DNA here is from genome assembly GCF_016433145.1 of Gracilinanus agilis. Taxonomy (NCBI): domain Eukaryota; kingdom Metazoa; phylum Chordata; class Mammalia; order Didelphimorphia; family Didelphidae; genus Gracilinanus; species Gracilinanus agilis. Next base: position 174,272,364 of record NC_058133.1, read on the forward strand.
ATTACCTGCCCCCAAGTCCCTTAGACAAGTCAGGGTCAAAGGGCCTTGAACTCAGATCTTCCTGACTCTGAGTCCATCATTTATCCACTATGCCGGGCTATTTACTTTAAATATTTGCTGTCTTTGTCCCAGACCAACTTGAAAATGCAGGTTACTCACAAGTTCCCAAATGACCTAATATTCTAAAGCATTTTAGGGCACTCAGGGCACTGGACTGGAAGTCAAGAAACCTCAGCTCTAGTCACTGCTGTGCCACACTGTGTGACCTTAGGAAAGTCTTTTCCTCTCTCTGGGTATGAGTTTCCTCTCCTGAAAAAGGTGGAAGAAGGTGCCAGACTAGATGATCTCTGAAGTCCCTTCCAATTCAAACGTTCTATAATTACAGGAAGATAAAGAATGACTTTCAACTTCTGTTTTTTTTTCCTCCCTAGAATCCTAGAACCCTCAAATCCCTAGAACCCCCATCCCTTACTAGCAGTATTCTCCATACATGTAGTCTGCTAGCTTGCTATGTGTGTTCTGAGTAATATAAGAAGAATATGAGGGCGCTCTGACCATTTGAACTTGAAATCCTAGGAGAGCTTTTTATTCTAATAAAATGGCAAAATATTGGCTATATGACACCCTTTACATCAAACTCTATCATATTAAGGAAACCTTAGAACTTGAGGCTGCATTCTGGCCTGATACTTGACAATTCAGCTGGGATTAGTATGAAGAATAATTATATCTATTTATTTATTCCACTGTCAAAATGTTGACACTAAGCTTTCATATTGTCTCTGTCACTAAGGATCATAATTAAATAATATGTCAAAGGTATCGATCATAGGCTTATAAATTTGCTTGATATGCTGTATAGGCCTTTTGTTGTTAGAGCATATCACTAGATTAAAGCCCAAAGTTTGCCAGGCCATCCAGATTTGTTTAAGAGATCTTTTTTCCTCTAATAAACCACAAATTTTTGATGACTTGTCATTTTGACTTTGAATAAAGTCATTTCTTTTTTCCTCTTGTACTACACTATTACATCTCAATCAGAATGGACATCCATAATTCCATTAGAGTGCACAGGAATATATATATGTATGTGTGTGTATTTATATATTTATATATTTGGTGGTTTATCTTGACTTCCTTTCCCCCACAAGTTCCTTCTGACTTTCAGGCCTGAAATAGTCTGGGTTTTTTACACTTTTATTTAGAGAAATTTTCTCAAGGGAAAGGTTAAAAGTCTAGGATTAAAACAATCCTAGACTTTAGTTACCAAACACACATATAGCTAAGCCAAATCATTAACCCATTTTTATTAAGCACCTAAAAGTATTGCATGCCAAGCACTGTGAGGAATAGCAAGAAATATAAAAGCTAATTACTTCATCTGTCTTCCAATATGCTGTTTAATATAACACAGAATTATACAAGTTGAATCAGCGAGGTGGATCAGTTTATAGAGAGCCAGGCCTGGAGACAGGAAGTCCTGGGTTCAAATCTGGCCTCAGACTCTTCTTAGCTGTGTGACCTTGGGCAAGTCATTTAACCCCAATTGCCTTGTCCTTACCGCTCTTCTGTCTTGAAACTAATAGCTAGTGTGGATTCCAAGACAGAAAGGAAGGGTTTTAAAAAATAAAATAAAGGAAGCAAGTTGTCAGTGGATGAGTGATCAACTAATAGCTCTGCTAGTAATTGATTTATTTTTCTTCAATAAAATTGCATAACCAAAAAGAAAAAACTATAGTGCCTAGCCTCAGAGATCCACAGTCTAGTTGGGGTGGTAAGATTAATACATGAAAAGATAATTCCCCAAGCAAGGCAGTATAAGCATAGATGTCAGATGAGTGGTATTGACTAAAAGACATATAAGAAGATTAGGAGAAGGTCTACTGCCAGCAAGTATCTGGAAGAACTTCAAGAAAAAATGAGATTGCGTTTATTTGGGATGTTTTTCCTTGTTTTTGCAGAAATTGTTGTAAAGTTTACTCCCAAAATAACATTTCTCAATTTCTCAAGCATTTGTGACATTGTCGGTGTGGGTCTACCTCCACCAATACAAACTGCAACTCCTGTAATTTAGTAAATGGTCTTTCAGAATTGGTGTGACCAAGAAATTCATCTGCCCGCATCCAATCTGTTATTGAGCTTCCCAAAACCTAGTTAGGCCAGGCCTTGGAAAGTAGTAGGTATTGTATGCAGACACAAAATTCATCACTGAGCCTATGTTCAAATGCTTCTTGCCTTAGGAGGACCTGCTAAACCATGAGTTAATGTTTTAGTAGATTTGAGTTTTGTTGTTGTTAATGATATTTTTGTTTAAGAAAAGATGAGAGGGGGCAGCTGGGTAGCTCAGTGGAGTGAGAGTCGGGCCTGGAGACAGGAGGTCCTAGGTTCAAACCCGGCCTCAGCCACTTCCCAGCTGTGTGACCCTGGGCAAGTCACTTGACCCCCATTGCCCACCCTTACCAATCTTCCACCTATGAGACAATACACCGAAGTACAAGGGTTTAGAAAAAAAGAAAAAAGAAAAGATGAGATCTAGGGTCAGCTAGGTGACTCAGTGAATAGAATGCCAGGCCTGGAGTCAGAAGGTCCAGAGTTCAAATCTGACCTCAGATCCTGCCTAGCAGTGTGACCTTGGGCAAGTCATTTTACCCCAATTACCTGGCCCTTACTGTTCTTCTGCCTTGGAACCAATACACAGTATTGATTCTAAGACAGAAGATAAAAGTTTTAAAAGAAAAGGGGACAGCTGGGTGGCTCAGTGGATTGAGAGCCAGGTCTAGAGACAGGAGGTCCTAGGTTCAAATCTGGCCTCAGACACTTCCTAGCTGTGTGACCCTGGCCAAGTCACTTCATCCCCATTGCCCACCCTTACCACTCTTCTGCCTTGGAGCCAATACACGGTATTGACTCTAAGATGGAAGGTAAGAGTTTAAAAAAATATTTTTTTTTTTTAAAGAAAAGGTGAGATCTGAGCTGGTTCTTGAAGGCTTTGCAAAAATATGTACAGGTAGAGAGAATGAGAGAGGGCCACCTGGCCAGGGTCTTGATGTGGTTTAAAGACAGAGATGGGAAGTAATGAGAAGGTGCTGGCCCAGTTGTTTCCATAAAAATAATTTACATTTATCTACAAAATCATTTACAAAGCGATTTTAAAATCAGTCATAGAAAGCACTATCTGTGCCAAGGACAAGCTTCACAAATTGCTATCATGTCAAATGGCATGAAAAATGCCCTCAGACTTTTTAAAAAAACAAGTTCATTTGGCTTTGGGGTAGAGGAGGAAGGAGGACATTAGTTCCCATGGATAAAGACTGGAACATAGTGAAGCTGCTAGGAGTTGGGGACAGGGAACCTCATTTGGAGTTGTGGAAGTGCATACTAATTAATAACTTCCTATATTCTTGCTAACTAGATGCTGGATAGTCATTCCTTTCTAGGTTTGTTGGTTTGTTTGTTTTTAAACCCTTACCTTCTGTCTTGGAACCAATGCTGTGTATTGGTTTCAAGCCAGAAGAGTGGTAAGGGCTAGGCCAGAGGTCGGCAACCTTTTTGGCCGTGAGAGCCATAAACGCCACATTTTTTTAAATGTAATTTTGTGAGAGCCGTACAGTGCTCACAGTATGCGCTCCTGTAACAGCGCCTGAAAAAAAATTGACTTTATGGCTCCTGCAGAAAGAGCCATATCTGGCCCTCAAAAGAGCCAGATATGGCTCAAGAGCCATACGTTGCTGATCCCTGGACTAGGCAATGGAGGTTAAGTGACTTGTCCAGGGTCACACAGCTGGGAAGTGTCTGAGGCCGGATTTGAACCTAGGACCTCCTGTCTCTAGAACTGGCTCTCGATCCACTGAGCCACCCAGCTGCCCTGCTTTTTAGGTTTTTTGAAGTGATTGTGTTGTCTAAATTTTGTTCTAAATTTCTCTGCCCTACAGCAAAACTTCCTTTGCTTGAACCCTAGTTACAGGGTTTTATATACAATAAGGTCCCCATATCCACAGAGGATACGTAGTTCTAAGACTGTGACTTGCTGAAACCAGGGATATAAGTGAACAACCTGCTTGTAAACCAAAGGCAAACTGAATCATCAGGGTCACAATTCCAGCAACACCACCACTACTATTTCGCTTTGGGACCTTCATTACAGTAATTAAGGGCTTTTAAAGCAAAAGCACTGCAAAGCAGTGAGATCTGATCATGAAGAATAGTAGAGGCAGATTGAAGGAAGTTTTGCATGGAAATTGGGGCATGGGGGCAAAGGGAGATGAGTCATGTACTGGACTGGCAGACTTCACGATGTTAAAGCCTGCTTGGCTGCCAGTTTTAAACTTGCCAATTGTTTTTCCCCCCCCTGGAATTTTCCAATTTACACACACACACACACACACACACACACACACACACACACACACACACACACACCATGGTTAAACACATGTAACTAAATCAGTGGATACTGAATCAGCAGATACGAGGGGCACAACTGTACATTATTATCTCATTTGCTTCTTTCAGTACCTTGTAAGACAGATGGAGCAGCTGTTATCCCCATTCTTCAAACGGGGAAGTGGGAGTGCTGAGTACCTAGGCATAAATGACTTTTGAGGTCACATAGGCAGTAAGTGCTAAAACCAGGTGTTGAGCCCTTGGTCTTTTGATTCTTAAGCTCAGGGTCCTTTCTGTGGCCCCACAGATGTGTGCAGTAAGTACCTGGACCAGGAGAGTGGTAGTGGAAAGGAAAGGAGACAGAGGCAGGAAAGACACTTAAGGGAAGTGTGGACAGATTCTGGTAACTTACCTGAGAAACACATGTCCGCTTACCTATGTGGGACACACACCTACATCTCAAACAATTCACATCTGTCAGTGTTACTAATAAATAAATAAATAATGATAATAAAGCTGTCTATTTTTTTCTCTCAAGACTCTGAATGCTGCCCATTTCTGGAAGAGAAATCCAGAGTGTGTTTTCAAGCCAATGGGACCAAAAAGAATCAGAAGCCCTTGGGCACAAATTTTAGTAACTGGGCCTGTCGGTATGATCGAAACAATCTCTGATGGCTTTTAAAATTAAATTGATTAAAGTTTAGGCCAACTCTAAGACACCACTGTACCCAGCATACTCCTATTTCAGATCTTATGACAAATGAAAACTGACTGCCATAGAAGGTAAACTATGCCCTCTGGCTAACTGAATTGAAGTTCATATCAGCTGTGAGGAGAGAATTCTGTTGGCCTCTAAAATGCCTTTTATAGATAGCTTCCCTCCTACCTACAGCTTCAGGGACTGAAGTTTAAAAACAGCACAAGGACATTATGGAAACCAAAGCTGTAACGAGCAGAAGGCTAGGAGGACTTTGTCCCAGGGCACTGACATTTGGCTTTGGGCATGGGAGAGAGGGAGGGAGGTGAGGAGAGAAACTTCCTCCTCAAGAAGAGCCTTCCCAAACATTCTCTCCATACCTTATTTTGGGGCTTTGCTTACTGCCCTTAGCCACCCCTCTGGCTGCCAAGTTCACCCTGTTAGGGTGCCCCTCTTGTGCCTCCCTAACCCTCACTGGAGTAAGGATAAAACCAACTATTCTCCCAGGCTGGTTGTCCCCATGGTCTCCACTGTCCCAGGTTGAATTTCTTAATCTTTTTTTTCTCTTATTTTCTCTCTCCTTTCAAGTACTCTAACACTTCATCTTAGTGTGGAGATAGCTACAGAATCTTAGCGTTCTACTTGGCATAACTCTAGTTTTTCCTCCACGTAAATCATATTAGCAACTAACATTTATATAGCACTTTAAGGTTTGCAGAGTACTTTACAGATGTTATCTCATTTGATCTTCACAACAATCTTGTGAGAATGGTGTCATATAATTAACCCAGGTTAGATTACTTGTTCATCTATGATTTTATCAGTGTAAATGACTCCCAGTTTGGAATGCACCCATCATATCCCCAATTGATGTGGCAACTCTTCTTTAACTGCTTGACTTTTGCCTTTGTATCCTGAATGCTTAGCACGGTGCCTGGTATATAGTAGGTGCCTTATTAATGCTTATTGGTTGCCTGATAGCTGGAGGTTGGATTGAGGTGAGAGGTTGTAACTTTCCTAGGGTCACACAGCTAGTACTTGGCAGAACCAGGGCAGGTCTCCAAGTCTCCAGTCTCCCATCACTATCCCAGGATGCCACTCTTCTCAGTTATTAGTATTACAATGAAAAAGTTAAGATACTGCAGATGTGGTGAAAGATCTGTAAGAAAAGAGTATCTTGGAGCACTAATAGCCTCCAAAAGCTTCCCACACTTGGTCTATTGGACAAGTTTTCCATCTTTCATCTCTCCCCAAGCCTCCTAAAAAGTGTTTTGAAATCCTTAAATAGTAATAGTGGTAGCCAGCATTTGTGTAGCACTTAAATGTTTCCAAAGTCATTAACTCATTTCATCTTCACAATAACCTTGTGAGGTGGGTTCTATTATTATCCCCATTTTACATAGGAGGAAACAGGGTCATACTGCTACTAAGCATCTAAGACAAAGAATTCAAACTCAGGTCTTCCTGACTCCAATCCAACACCATCCACTGTTCCACTTAACTGCCCCAATTTCCCTTTCTGTAACTTTTTCTCATTACTCTTTATTCTGTCTTTTGGAGCTACAGAAAACAAATCTGATCTTCAAGTGCTTAAAGACAGCTATCCCACCTAAACTGCCAGTAGCTATGTGACTTATAGCCAGTCCCTTTATCTTTCCTAAGCCTCATTTTTTGCATCTGTAAATAAGACAGTATGGTATAATTAAAAATCAGGGGACTTTAGGTTCAAATTCCAGTTCTTTTGCTTACTAGTTTCTTCCTTGAAACTATTTATTCCCCACCCTTCTTGCCACAACTGTTCATTCCTAGGTAAAAATATTCCTACTTAAAGTTCTAATGAAGACTCTTCCCTTCCTGCTGTTTTGATTTAGAAACCAGATTAGACCATGGCTTCATACTTCCTACAAGCGTACACCCAGCCCCTCAGGCCTCCCATCAGACAACCAGGTTTGCATGTGGAAGAGATTGTGACTCAACTGTAATGATCTTCTCTAACTTGAGACTTGGTATCTGGGTCTCAGCCCAGATCTCCTGCTTCTCGCCTCTTCCCCTTCTCTCTCTCTCTTCCTTTTTTGATTTGTTCTCTCTCCCACTCCTTTCCCACCCACCCCCAGTTTTAAACAAGTGAGTTGTGTTTTTTTTTTAATTAAGTTTTTCCAGCTCCCTTCATTTTTGTCCTTGACACAATGAACGTCCAATGACTTGAGGCTGAAAATAAAATTTGGCAGGCAAGAATCTTATGGTATGGTCTCATTAGTGTGGATATTTTTATGTCTGTCCAGATTTGAAAGCTATTTAACAAAAAAGAGCAAGCAAGAGAAAGACTCAGGAGAAAAGGAGGGTTTGTAATGGAATGAATAGACAGATTGCCACTGATTTAGCCTAGGGTAAGGAATTAACATCTTTTCTGAGAGCAAAGAGCCTTGCTACTTTGCAGGGAGAACCATGGCTATTTTGATACCCTTTGAGAGTGCCAGAAAAAAAATTGATTGAGCCATTAAAGTAATTTGTCCCAAGAAAAAAAGTCACGTGGCTGAATATCACATGAGGAAAAGCATTCTCCCACAGCAGCTTGTGAGGTATTTGATGACCACAGGCCCAACTGACCTTCTGCACAGAGAGAAGCATTGGAAAGCCCTGGAGATGCTTTTTCCACAGCCAGAACCTTCTATTTAGGGAAGAACCTATTTATTGCTCATCCACATTATCTTATATGAAATATCGTGTTGATCAAAAGAACACATGCTCAACTGGGGAACATGAGCCAGTGGACAAAACACTGATTGTGGAGTCCAGAAGGCCAGGATTCCTCTACCAGCTCTGTTTCTAACTTGACCCAGAACAAATTGCTTCATTTTTCTGAGATTCATTCTTCATATTTGCAAAGTGAAAAAAGATAATGGCAGTGATTGACAATAATGACATCTTCTCTTCCCAGAATAAAATAGATGCCAAAGTGTTTTAGAAAGCAAATAACAACAAAATCGAAGTCACAGGAATAGTAGATTTAGGATAATAGAGAAATATTATAAGAAACTTGAGCCAGAGGGATACTTTAGAGAAGGAAATTAGTATATGGGCTTCTGGGCTTCCCTCTTCCATATGGTAAATCCATCGAAGGGTGTGTCTTAGTTTCCCATTAGACCCCACCCCCTCAGTTCCAGACCTATGGGACCTTATTTATCAATGTCTGTCTATACAGCGACCTAGGGAAACAGCCCATCATTCTGCCATACTCTAAGGCTTGGAAAAATTTCCATGGCAGTCAGCTCTCAATTATCCAGGGACTGGTTATCTTGTGGGGGGAGTTATCCAGGCCTTTTGTTTGTCCTTCCCCCTCAGGAAGCTATTTCCGTACTCATTAGCACATTCCTCCCAGAGGATGAGCAGAAGGAAACAAACCTTCAAGACACTGGCCAGTTTCCCTTCTTGTTAGCAGTTCATTCTGGCCAAGGGTGGGAGAGGAGTTTGAAGTTAATTGACTCAAACCAGGTGTTTGGCTCTCATCTCTCCATGGTCACCTTGGACCTCAATAGATCCAGATCATTGACTCTCATAAACTATAAGGGACCTCAGCAAGTACCTAGTTCAGCTCCTTCTCTTGATGGATGGGGAAACTGAAGACCAAGCAATGAATGAATTGACTTGCCCATGACCGACCTCACAGCCATTTATTGTCCAAGTTGAAACTAGAAGCCATGTCTCACAACTGTTGTAGTAGGAGACACCGGGATGTAGATAGAGTGCTGAACTTAAGCATATAAAAACATTATCAGTGTACAAGTACCATGTTCAATTTGTACCTCAGATGCTCACAAACTCTGTGTTTCTAGGGAAAGTATTTCACCTCTTGGAGATTTAGTTTATCTGTAAAGTGAGGATAATAGTACTTACCTGTCTCTTGGTTCTGTTCCAATCTATTTGATCACTTCCTAGAAGTCTTTTTTTTCATTCATGTCACAGTGTGTGTCCCTAACGGTCTGGCCTGGTACCTCTTTCTCTCTGCAGTCTTTCACTGGATCTCATTTGATCCCTTGGGTTCAATTATCAGCTGTATGCAAATGATTCTGAGAATGATTTATCTAGCTATCATTTCTCTTGAGCTCCTTTCCAGCTCCATCAACACCCACTGGACCCTTTGATCCTGATGTCCATTGTCATCTCCAATTTGATAAAACAGAACAGAATTTGATATCTTTTCCCTCTCTAAATTTACCTATTTATTGCTGTTGTGGGCACCATCTTTATAGTCATCCAAATTCACAGCTTCGGTGTCATCATGTGTGCCTCTGCCTCTGTCTCTCCCTCTTTCTCTATCTCTGTGTTTCTCTCTGTGTGTCTCTCTCCTTCTGCCTCTATATCCCCTGCCGTATCAGTAGTTAAATCTCGTAATTTTGTTCTCTACAACATCTTCCATATAACATCTCCTTCACTTCACTCACATAGCCACCACCTTGCTTGAGGCCTTTATAATCCCTTGTTCCTTGGAGAAGTGACCTTCTAATGAATCTCTTTCCTCTACTCTAATCCATTCTCCACATAGTTGCCAAAGTGATTTTCTTAAAGCATAGGTCTGACCATATTCATTTCCCCAAGCCCCATCACACAATAAACTGTACTGACTCCCTATCGCCCCCAGGATTAAATATAAATATAAAGTCCTCAAATGGTCATTTAAGTATCTTCAACCTGGTCCCTTCCTTATTTTCCAATTGCATCCTGCTTCCCTCCATATACTTTATTTATTATTCAGCCACAGAGACTTCTTGCTATTCCTTCTATATGGCATTCCATCTTCAATATTTGTGTCTTTGCACTAGCAGTTATGGGAAACTGCTCTCCTTTCCAACCTCTGCCTTCAACTAGAAAGCATCTCTGGCTTCTTTCAAGACTCAGCTCAAGTGCCATCTCTTCTAGAAGGCCTTTCTTAGACTCCATAACTGCTATTGCCTTACCCTTTAAAGCAATTTCTCTTATGTATTTATCTTGTATGAGCTGTTTGTATATGCATTGTCTCCCCATTAGACTGTAAGGTTCTTGAGAACAAGGACACTTTTTTGCTTTTTCTTTCTTTTTTAATATATTTTCTTTTTTCCCATTTACATGTAAAAACAGTTTTTAACATTCTTTTTTCCTAAAATTTTGAGTTCTAAATTCTCTTTCTTCTTCCCCTTCCACCTCTTCTCTCTCCTCCCTAAGATGGTAAGCAAGTTAATCTAGGTTATACTTGTGCATTTATGCAAAATCTATTTCCACATTGGTTATATTGTATAAGAAGACTCATATAAAAAAGACATTTTTTTATTTATAATATTTTCCCATGGTTACATGATTCATGATTCCCTCTCTCCCTCCCCTCCCCCCCCCCCAGCTCTTTCCTCTCCACTCCCAAAGCTGACAAGCAGTTCTACTGGGTTATACATGTATCATTGTTCAAAACCTATTTCTGTTATTCATATTTGCAGTAGAACGATCTTTTAACACCAAAACCCTCATCATATCCCTATCGAACTATGTGATCAATCATGATTTTCTTCTGCATTTCTGTTCCCGTAGTTCTTTCTCTGGATGTGGATAGTGTTCTTTCTCATAAGTTCCTCCGGATTGTCCTAGATCATTGCATTGTTGCTAGTAGAAAAGTCCATTACATTTGATTGTGCCATAATGTATCAGTCTCTGTGTACAATGTTCTCCTGGTTCTGTTCCTTTCACTCTGCATCAATTCCTGGAAGTCTTTCCAGTTCACATAGAAATTCTCCAGTTCATTATTCCTTTCAGCACAATAGTATCCCATCACCATCAGATACCACAATTTGTTCAGCCATTCCCCAATTGATGGACACCCCCTCATTTTCTAATTTTTGGCTACCACAAAGCGCAAGGCTGTAAATATTTTTGTACAAGTCTTTTTCCTTATTGTCTAAAAAGAAATACTTAAAAAAAACAGGAAGAAAATAAAGTGAATATTAGAATGCTTCAATCTGCATTCAGACTCCAATAGTTCTTTATCTGGAGGTAGATAGCATTTTTTATCATAAGTCCTTAAGAATTGTCTTGAATCATTATATTGCTGAGAATAGCCAAGTCATTCATAGTTGATCACAACATACAAAATTTCTATTACTGAGTACACTGTTCTTTTTACTGCTCACTTTACTTTGCACCAGTCCATGGAAGTCCTTCCATGTTTTTCTGATCCCCATTGCTTGCACAGTGTGTAGCACGTAGTAAACACTAAATGATTGTTGTTTGATTGGGAAGTCCAGTAAGATGATGTATTAAAGCATTCTGCCAACCTTAAATTGCTAGATAAATGCCAGCTATTGTTATTCTATCATACTGTGCTATGGTGGGTGCTGAGGTACCTTAGCTAATCCATCATTGACAGAATCCAAAAGAGGGAAATCACAGTGTCATAGTAAGAGCTCTTTGACCAGAAGACTTCCTTTTTCACTTGTGCAATCAGGGGCCAGACTAAAGTCCCAAATTGGAACTTTAGAGTTGGAAGAGGGACCTTAGAAATCATCTAGTCCAACCATATCATTTTACATTTTTGGAAACCTAGGCCCAGAGAAATGAGTTGCCCAAAATGATCAATTAGGACAGAGCCAGCACTAGGACCCAGGTCTCCTGTCTGACTCTCTAGCTCTATTGCTACCACTACACCATGCTACCTCCTTAGATAATCTCTAAGACCCCTTCTAGCTCTAACATATTGATGATCTCTAAATTTAGCAGGCTCTGTGAAGAAGTTTGAAATTCTTAAGGATAAATGCAATGTGTTTATAGGGAGTTCTTTGATGGCTTGTTCAATTTCTTTTTCTGATATGGGATTGCAGTGTGTTTATAGAACACATCAAAAAGTTATTTTTCAGGGAGAAAGTTGGCAAAACCAATTGAAAACAAACCTTTAAAAAAAACTCTCTCTCATTCTCTCTCTTCATTTCTCTCTCTCCCTCTCTCTCATTATCAGCACCTTTACCCAGAGTGCAGAAAATCATTCCTTTATATGCCAGATATAGTGGCAATTATATTCTTTTTTTTTAAACTCTTACCTTCTGTCTTAGAATCAATACCATGTATTTGTTTCAAGGCAGAGGAGCAGTAAGGGCTAGGCAGAGTGACTTGCCCAGAATCACAAAGCTAGGAAGTATCTGAGGTCAGATATGATTCCAGGCCCTCCCAACTCTAGACCTAGTTTTCAATCCACTGAGCCATCTAGCTGCCCCCTCAGATTTGTATTCATAAAGCATAGATCTGACTATACCATTTCTTTTCTCAAAAATATTCAATAGGTCCTTATTTCCAGTTGTATAAAATACAAATTAAAGCCCTCCTAACTTTCTAGGCTTATTTCATCCTCTTCTCCTTTATGCATTCTTTATTCCAATCACACCAGTCTGCAAGCAGTTCCCCATCCATATTTTATTTCCCACCTTTACACAGAACTGTCTCTGATGCTAGGATGATACTTCTTCCTCACCTCCACTTCATAGAATCACTAGCTTCTTTTTAAATACATACAGTCCAGGTGCCACCCACCTCTTGATAATTGTTAGTGCCTTCATCTTCTTGAAGTTATTTTGTACATAGGAAAGAAGATGAGCATTTATTAAGCACCTATGGTATGCCAGCCACTGTGCTAAGTGCTCTTCACAACAGCACTGGGAGGGTTTACATTTTACATTCCCATTTTATAGTTCAGGAAGCCGAGGCAGATGGGTTAAGTGGCTCACCAAGTGTCATACAGCCAGTAAGTGTCTAAAGCTACATTTGAACTCAGGTCTTCATATCTCCAAGCCCTGAGCATTCTAATCATTGTACCTCTTAGCTGTCTCTATCTTATCTATATACATGTTATATCTCTCAGAATGTAAACTCTTTAAGGCCTGAAACTGTTTAGTTTTTTTGGCATTGTAACCCTACCACCTCACACAGTGCCCTTGGACATAGGGTAAGGCCTGGGATTTCATTGGTATACAGAACTCCCTCTGCCAATGCAGGTTGGCATATCATTTGCAATTTATAGGCTTGGAGATTTGCCTGGGGTACAAAGAGATTAAGCAGCTTGCCCAGACTCACAAAGCTGGCCCTTCAAAAAGGTTCATTGGATTCTCTTAAATTCTTCCCAATCTGTTTCCCAAACAAATTGGGAAGATGAGGGGCAAATCTTATGCCTACTTTTTTTTTTTTTTTAATCTGCCTTGGTTTTCCTCCATGAGCACTACAGCTTCTGTCTGGTTCCTGAAGCTTCCTTCCTTTCTGGCTTGGCCACATAGGTATCACCTACATGTAAATCTCCCTGGAAGCTCCTCCCAACTCCTGCCTAGGAATGATGTTGCCCCTGAGGTCAAGATGAGAGGTGGCCTCGCTCTAAATGCCAAAGGTGGCCCCTAAACTCAGGCCTTACCTCAGGGAGAGGGGCAATCCCTGAAGCGATGGGAAAGGCAGGGGAGATGGGGACTGCTTTCCCCTGGGGCCTGTTGCTTATCAGGGAAGGGGCCTGCCTTGACCTGTCACTGGTGGCCCTTCAAAAGCAGCTGCCCAGACACCCCTGCTAATTCCCCATCAAAGGCAGACAGTCTCACATAGAATCTCACCCCATAGGGACCGTGTCAAATTGGACAAATTTGAACAGCAGGCAGCAAAGAGACTACCCTGCAGGGCATTGATATATGGCCCAGGCGAGGGGCTGGAAAGACAAGGCATCCCTTTCAGAGGGAAAGTTTACTCCACAAAGCTGCTGAAGTGACCAGCAAAGGACTGACTCCATTAAGACAATGGGCATTTTCAGGAACACTAGGGCCCTTTTGCTCTGTCTGTTAGATGCCAAGGTAGATAGCTAGCAAAGTTCAGGGCCAACTTTAGGGGCATTCAAGGAACATCAGCCTATGGTATGCTCATGCCCTTCCTCCCCACCTTTCCCCACCTAAACCCAAAATTTTATGCAAGTGAAATAAGGCTAAAATAAGCATCATAGGGAGCCTTGGAGGGGAAAGAATTTAGAAATAGAATACACAGAGATTCATTAAGCACTTGCCATACACATAGCTCTAGGCCAGGTTTTGTGGGGGCTACCAAAATCCTAAGAGACATTTGCAGTCGTCGTGAAGCATGTACTCTAATTGAAACCATTAGACACGCATGTGGGGAAATGTTCAAAGGGGCAGCTAGGTGGCACAGTGGATAGAGCACCAGGTCTGGATTCAGGAGGTCCTGGGTTCAAATCTGGCCTGACACTTCCTAGCTGTATGACCCAGGGCAAGTCACTTAACCCCATTTACCTAGCCCTTGCCACACTTCTGTCTTAGATATAAGATAAAAGGTAACCATTTTTAAAAATACAATCACTGTGTAAGACCATGATATAAGAGCTATCAAGAGCAGAATGCAATTGTCATGAAAGGGAACCTGGCAAGGGGGGAGTAACAGCAGGGAAGTGTCCATCCTTCTTTGCCTTGGGCAGTGGTCATAGGGAACGGTAAACTGACTATACCTGTAAATGAGTTTTAGGTCTCTGTCCATCCCCAGGTTGCCTCCCTCAGTTGCTGCCCAGGAGTAGCCCTGTGTGACCCCCTTCACCACCCCCAAAACACATGAGATCCAAAGGGCCTATCTCTGTTTTCAGTGCTGTAGGGACATCCCTGTTCTGTACACATACTTTTTTCAAACAAACAAAAATAACAACACTAATTGGGTAGGGACAGTGATTAGACCTTTGATTTCATTCGTTGACATGGAGACTTCCCAGGTAAGGAAACTCCTTCCAACCATATTGATCAGTACCTTCTCTACAACTGACAGTGTTAAAGGGTTCAAGGCAGTGATGGGCAAACTTTTTAAAGAGGGGCCAAAGGAAAGGAAATGCTCATCTGTCAGTCTGTTTCTAAGGCAACTCTTTCAAAGTTTCATTGTATTGTATCCTACTCGTTGTATTTGTCAGTTTAGGAATAATGTCGCTGAGCTCCATAGAACATTTGCTCCCCCCCTCCCCAATCTGGCCCTCGGGCTGTGGTTTGCCCATCACTGGTTTAAGTGATTTGCTCAGAGTCCCATGGTTGGAATAGTGACTGGTCTCCAGGTATTCCTGACTCCCAAGCCAGATCTCTTCTCTCTCCACTACACCAGGCTGCCTCAACAAACAACAGGAACAATAAACTTTCATATAGCACTTTTAAGATGAGCAAAGAGTAGCATGGTGATGGTGGAAACAGTATTAGCTTTGGAGTCAAAGGATCTGGGTTTGAATCCTGACTTAACCACTGTGTGACCTGGAACTTTACCTTTCTGTACCTCAATTTCTCTATCTCAGAAGGAGGAGGTTGTACCAGATGACCTCTAAGGTCTTTCCAGTGCTTAGCAAAGTGACCGACCTGTCATAGGAGCCCATCAAGTCAAACCTTCTTGCATTTTACAATTGAGGAAACTGAGGCTCAGAGGAAGTTTAGATTAAATGGCTTTCACAGCTCTTGTCTGGAGCAGATTTGTGAGGCCAAGGCTCTAGGATCCACTGAATGGATCGTACCATGTCTCCTAAACTGATATTCCTCAGCGCAGTTAGGGAAGTAAATAATGTTGGCAGATGGGATTTTCCAAAGAGGATGTTTCCCCTGAAGAGGGCCCACTTTTCAGGGCTTATGGCCAGCTAGTGCACCAACCCTATCCTCCCCTCACCTCAGAGAAGTTTGTCCCCCAGGTTCTTCCTTCCCTTGGGTGAGAGCCCAGTTTGGAAAGGGCAGAATACAGAGTAATCTAAGATCATGGAAGCCTCTAGGATTTTTCCTTCTGCAGCTGGATAAGACTTACTCAGAAACTAACAAAAGCTTCCAGAAAACAGAGACAGGCATGATTGAATACCCAGAGGCTGGCACCCCCCTCCTCAGGCAGAGTCGCTCATACAGTAGGTAGTTGATGCTTATTGATGCCTCTGTGGAAGAGGCACCAAGGACTCCTGGATGCCAAGGAAGCAATGGGCTGGTTGGAGGAGAGCTCAGTTCTGGACTGGGAATCTGTTTGGTATTAGGCTTAGTATTTGTTTTTCATTTACAAAAACAGTGTGATCCAAGCAGTACCTCAGTGCCAGGACAAATGCAGGGACTACAGAGCATTGTTAAGAGCCTCCAGTGACTGGTGTGAAAGGAGTGGAAGCCAAAAGAGAGAAGAATTTAGGAAAACAGAGGAGTAGGCTGGGGGTGACTGTTTGGTGAGTTGGGGGGCCAGGGAGAGGGAAGAGGCAAAGAGTAATATTGAGAAGTAGCTGCTTGGAGTATGAAGCCCCACATGGGGGCCATTAGGTCACTCCTTGTTCCATTCATTGGCTGCTTCCCAGCACAAAGCAGAGGCCTGGACCCTCAGCGAGTCCTTCCATTGGCCAAGAAGTCTCGCCCTTTCATTTAGAAGAGAAGGCGTTTGAGACAACAGAACATCTTTGGGAGGTGACAGACCATTTCACAGTACGGCTAGGTTTGTCAGGGGGAGAGAGGGAGGAGGCATGAGAGGAAAGAGGGGAAAAAAACAGGAACCGTTTATAAGTAAACCAGGATTGAGTCATTTAAGACACCATCTTTGCTACATATCCCGTACTTCTTAGCACTTAGCTCCTATTAATGCCCTCTGGATCACTAGTGATGGTCATCCCTGCCACATATCCATGAAAGTTCTCTGAGAGCCCAAGAACAGGAAGCAATTCATTCCCATTTTATTACTGGAGAAATGGGGGCACAATGCATGACTGGCCTATGGTTATATAGCTAGCTTGTGGTAACATCATGGTGGGCAATCTCCCCCTTGGGCCCTCTCTCTTTAGCAGGAGAATCAGTGGGACAATAAGGTAATAGCTTATCTATTTAAGGAAGTTAGGCCAAATATTTCTTGATACTGTGAATGATAATTAGCCCTCCTACAGCTGAAATACAGCAATAGTAGCTGACATTTGTTGATTCTTTATTTTGGGGGGAGGGGTTAGGAGGTACATTTCATCAGTCCTACTGTGAAAACTCCATATGCTGGAGCAGATTGGCACTCATCTATGATCGATAGTCTTAGAGAGTTCTGTAAAACCAAAAGTCACATCATGGTCACATAGTCAATATGTCTCAGGCAGGACTTGAACTCAGAGCTGTAAGTCCAAGTTTTTGTCTGCTACAACATGCTGCTTTTGTCTGGTGCCTTAAAATTTACAAGGCACTTTTTTACAAGCAGAAACTCATTAGAGCTTCGTAAGAGTCCTATGAGATTCAATACTATTGTCCTTCATCTTACAGGTGAGGAAATAGATTTGGAGGAGGTGAAATAACTTGCCCATGATCACACAGCTTATTAGTGTCAGAATCAGAATTTGAACACAAGGCTTCTTGATGCCAGGTCCAGTAGGCAGATTCATTCCCATTGAGCATGGCCAGGGCTCAGGATGGCATACATCCAGAGCAGGCTCCCAGTTCCAATATTCAATGTCTAACTGTCTGAGGAATCAGGATGACTGCGTACTCCCACACACCTTCTTAAACCCAAAGGAAACTGTGTGATCTCCTCATTTGGGAGTTTTGAGTCAGAATCTCAGGAAAGCTGGCTTTGTTTGCCCAGTTGCTGGTTAGCTAAACTGATTAGGGCACAGTGCAGGTGAGGCCAGGGCCAAAGGTTCAACCCCCTATGACCCAGTTAGCTTCCCTTGCTGTCATCGCCACTGGCCCCTTCTCTGACTAGCCCTCGATTTTGTTGGTTTGTTGGTCTAGGAGGCAGTTGTTCATTTCATTGAGCCTTCACCCAGGCCATGCTTCTTTAGAAGCCCTTTGCTTTTTTCAAGGCTCACATCCTCCTCAGACTTTTTTTTCTGCTCTCACAATTGTTGTGAGACCATCACCATCCTGGATATACCGATTCTCCCCCTCAACTCCACCCTAACCCCCAGTGAATATAACAAGCTCCTCAAAAGTGTGAACTGTTTCTTTTCTAACTGCATTCTCAGGGCCCAGTATAGTCTGAGCACGTAAGAACTGTTGAATTAAAATGAGTCGGGTGAGAGACCAGGACTAGCCCAGTGCAATCTTCTCCTTCAGGTTGAGGAGGCTCAATGTCAAGCCCAGCTGATGGTTGGGTCCGTAACATCCTCTCCTCAGTTGCCTCCAGAAGAACTTTGTTTTGATAAGATATGCACATGGTTATCCCATCAGGGGTGTAAATCCTGCTGAGCAAGTTCATGTGGGAACAGTTATCACAGAAAGTACCAGTGCTATTTGCCTGTGTTGCCAGCACCTTTGTCCTCCCTGGATTGGCTAGCTCTCAGAGCTGTACCAACTGACACAACCTTTGGAATTAGGGGAGAGGCAATTTGGGGCAATTTATCTGCACTGGAGAATGGAGCAGTAGAGTTGGGCCTCTACCTGGAAGAAGATGAATCTTTCCTGGTGAGACTAGTAGCCATTTTTAAAAAAGCCCTTACTTTCTTTCTTAGTAACAACTCTTAAGACAGAAGGGCAGAGCTAGGCAAATGAGGTTAAGTGACTTGCCCAAGGGCACCTAGCTAGGAAGTGTCTGAGGTTAGATTTGAACACAAGTCCTCTTAACTCAAGGTCTGTTGCTCTATCCACTGAACTACCTAGCTATCTCTGGAAACCATATTAGCTTTTTCACTTCTTCTAAGATAATGGGACCATCAAAGTATATCTCCACTTCTTTCTAAGCACGAGGTCCTGGGCTTCTTTTGTGCCCTGTGACAAGTCATCTCATTCAGTTCCTTCTTTTTTATAAATGAGGAAACTAAGGCCTAAGAGGTAATGTCACAAGGAAGCAACAGAACCACAATTTCGACTGCAATATCAGAGACAACATTCTTTTGGCTGCTCCACTCTGGAGTATAGGATCTAAAGTTGAAAGGAAGCCTAAAAATCATCTAGCCCAACATTCTTATTTTAGAGAAGAAAAAACAGGCACAGAATCATCTCAGGGTCATATGGTTACTAAGTGGCAGAGCTACAGTTTGAATCCCAAAGTCCTCAGAATACATCGTTCATGTTCTTTCACTGTAACACATTGCCACACTAATATGTACTTCTTCCTTCTCTTCCATCACTTTTACCCCTTTGCTTCTCACCATCTTCCTTTGATTTGACCCCACCTCTGCCTTCCTTCACTTCCCAGCTTAGGTATCACCTCTACCATGAAACCTTCATCTCATAAGCAAAATCTCCTTGGTTTGGAAGACAGTTAGGTGGTTCAGTTGATAGAGAACTGGGCCTAGAGAAAGGCAGTCCTGGGTTCAAATATGGCCTTAGACACTTCCTAGTTGTGTAACCCCTGGACAAGTCACTTAACCCCAATTGCCTATCTCTAAGACAGAAGACAAGGGTTTAAAAAGCAAATATTGGTCCTCCTCTTTGTACTTCTTCGCTGCTTTACATTGTAGTTATTTGTGTCTATCATTGCTTTACTAGATTTTCTCTTTGATGACAGGCACCGTGTCTTATTTCATCTTTCTCATCCCAGCATCTAGCACAGAGCCTGAAATGTAGTAAAAAATTTGATAACTATTTGTTGAGTTGAAATGAATGAGGAAGAATGACATAGAAAGGAGATTAGGAGGAAGACTAGATTTGGGGTCAGAGTTCCTGGCTTTGGAACCCAGTTCTTCTACTTACTAAACATGTGACCCTGAGCAAGTCTCTCCAGTTTCTTCATCTATTAGATGAGATAGAATTAAATGAAGTCTAAACCCCCTCCTTAACACTAAGTTCCTGATCCTGTACATTTCTGGAGGCCATTCTAACCCTTAAGCTTACATTCCAATTGAAGGAGGCAATGGGGAGAGATGCCCACCAACCTATGACTGCATAACTTTTCCTAGTGTGGACCAGCATGGCATGAAGAATGTAGTAAGCCTTGAGTAAGATCAGCTTAACTCTATTCTACCATATATCTGGAATCCCACCTAACAAATGAAATGTGTGGGCAGCGCTAGCAATTATCAGAAGCTTCCATTGACCACCTGAGGAACTGCAAGGGAAGGAAAACTTTATTGGTTATTAATTGAGCACTTGAATTTTAGGTAGTTTTTCTGTTTATTTGTCTCCACCCCTTTTTTTGGTTTTGTTTTTGTTTTTGTTTATACCAAACCAGCCCTTTCCATGTGTCATCATACGTTTTGGCCATTTGATCTGGCAAGTCCATTCCTCCTCATTTTGGACTAATCTGCCCCACATGTCCCTTAGTGTGGTGTGTGGGTCCCGACCTCCAGTGAGAAGGGTGGGGTAGCCACAGTCTAGGGCTGCAGGCAGTTGTAACCTAGCCCTCAGGATCTTGGGCCTAAACCTTGGGAGATTCTTTGTATGTGGGCTGTTCTCTGGGAATTAGCCAGGGTGGAGGGAGGGGCAGCTGGACAGCTTGGCCTTTCAGGTCCAGAAGTAGTTTTATAACATTGCAGGATTTTGGAGTGAGGAATCATGTGAATAAGATGTATCCAATGAGCATAATGTGGGGATGCCCAGAGTAAAAAGGGATGGCCCCATCAAACATTGAGATTTATCTTTCTGGCCTTCTTTCTCAGAGAAACCCATTAAGAAATCCCTGTTTTAACCAAAAGAACCCTCCTCAACTGGTTAACTGATGAATGGATGGAGAGGCAAGTTGGGGCTTTCCAGATGAAGGGCACATTAAGCTCAGAGTCCCTGGCCCCAGCTCCTCCTACAGGAGGGAGCAGTTTCCTCACTTGGCGGGATGGGATTCTTCCTTGTGGCATTCATTACTGAGTTATCAATTGAAAGGTAGGAAATGCAGACCCAGGCTGCCCAGGCCCTCAGGGACCCATCCTGATTCTAAAGCTGAAGGTTCTTTCCTCTCCTTCCCTTCCTCTTCTGACCCTTTCTGTTCTCCCAGGTCTCTTCTCAGGGTCTCCTCATTAACTTGGAATATTTCCCTGCCTTCCCCGGAAGTAGCTCCTAGTCTTTCTCTGTACCACAGCAGATCTTGGTTGGTAGCCTGTTCAGAAAGAGAGCCCAAAAGCAAAGGAAATGAAATCCCTGTGTGAGGAACAAGTGCGGTTACTGGGCAGGGAAGAGTAGGCTGAGATCCAGGCTGGCTGGATGGGCTGCGCCAGCTAAGGCTGCCTGTGGTTGCTGGTGTTGGAAAAGGCCAAAAGGGTTGGAGTCCCCCACTATTTGTACCCAGGCCTCACCTATAATCTTAGAGGGTCTCAGCCTTACACAGTGTAATAGCCACTCTACTCTGTGGCCTTGAACTGGGCCCGAGACAAGACAAGGGCACCAAAATGGGCAACTTCTGCCACATCACCACCACTGCCACCACCGGCAGCAGCAGTAGCCACCCCTCCCTCCTACTCTGTACTTTTCTTCCACCTTCTCCAAAAATCTCCCCCCTCCGCCTCCCTGCCCCACTGAGCACAGTCCCAACTCCCACACCTCTGGCTTGCTTTCTTTCTTCATCAGCTCAGACTCCCAATTCATTCCTGCAGCGGTTAGGGCCCTGGCTTTTCAGCACCATTCCCACCTACTGACTCTGTGTGTGGCTTCAATCAAGTCACTTAACCTTGCTGGGCCTTGTTTCCTTGGTTTGGAACGTGGGGCAAGTGATTCCCTTCTGACTCACCCAGACATCCTGAACCTTTGAGAGCCCAGGGGCAAGGCTAAGCCCATGAAGGGATCCTATTTCATTCCTCAGCCTTTGAGGTAGCAACCCCTCTCAAATGGGATTCTGCAAGGAGAGCCATTGACTCACTTTGGAAGGATGGTCCTTTTCAGCCTAATAGGACACATTACCCCTCTAGAACTGTCTCTGAAATTCCTAAGTGGATCCAGTCCATCTCAGTTACACCTGGGCTTATAAGGAAGTGAAATAGTTGCCTACATCAGTGATCTAAGACTATAAGCAGAGCACCCAGCCCAAGGATCTAGAGTGTCATTCCTATGGTTCTTCAAGGCTTCTCCACCTCTCTTCTGGAGTCTTCTTTAAGATTGACATAGCCTTGGAAGGAATCTTCATCAGCCAACACTTTAATTCTTCAAATAGTAGCCACTTTAACAGGATGTGGACTGCCATGGAGAATAAGAATAACACAAAGGATATGTTACTGAGCTATCCCTTAGAGAAGCGTATTGTAGGGCCATATTCAGGTCCATTGTGGCCATGGCTTGGGATCCCAGGAAGATAGATATGGGTCTCCATGGGAGATAAAAGAGCATTAGTGATAATCACTGACCTCAGAATTTTTGTCAGAACTAGACCTGGCCTCTGAACTGACCTCCAAGTCAAGAAGTTTCTTCCCTTGGACCAAAAGTGAACCAAGGTGAAAGCTAAATTCTCTTCTCCATAACGGAACCACTGTGGACTTCAGTGTCTTCTCCCATGGTGGCCTCAGGCTCCTTCTTCTTCCTATATCCCCAGAGAAGAGAGCAAGCTGGGATGTTTCTCACAAAACAGGCCTCACTCCTAGGCCACACAATAATGTCCAGGGTTCAGACCTCTGCAGCTTCCTCTCCTTCCTAAAGAAGAACTACCTTCATTACCAGGAGAATATTGGTATAAAAGAGAAAGGCTTTTGCAGCATTGAGTAGTTTAGGGCCACCGAAAGCCATATACAGTTTTCCAAGTAAGACCCTAACACTCCTCCTTCTCTTCAACTCTTGAGCCCAGCTGAAATGTCTTTATGAGCCAAATGAATATATAGAGATGGTTTAACTCAAAAGACTGCCTTTCCAGCTGCATCTCAATCTCCTATTGTGTTCAAATTCTGAACTCTCTCTGATTAGTCTCTCCCCACCTATGTCCTGGAAACATTCTCCTGACACTGGAAAAGTCCCCCTACTTCCCTTGCTTCCTTGGAGAAAAATTATTAATTAAATGTATGAAAAGTCATCACCACATCTTCTATCTCAACAGTCTTTACCAGGAAAATTTGGAGACAGGTAGTGAAATAATTTAATTCAGAAATCTAAGCATTTTACTTGTTCTCTGAGCAAATAAATTAGCCAAACAAGACCAAATTGAACCAGCTCATCTGAAACTCTAAAACTCACATTTTGGAGATGAATGATATTCTATTACTCCCTCAGAAGTTTTCCTCTTTCTTTTCCTAGGATAAATGAAGAGAGATTCTTATTCAGGCTTGAAGAAGAAAGGAGGTTCTTAAATTGGGGTACACAAACCCCACTGAGGGGTCTGTGGATAGATTTCAGGGAATCCTTGAATTCGGATGGGAAAAAGGGCATTTTCATTTTCACTTGTTGTTTGTCCTTCTTGTTGTTGTTATTTTTTAAACCCTTACCTTCTGTCTTAGAATCAAACTATTATTGGTACCAAAGCAGAAGAGCAGTAAGGAGTAGGCAATGCCCAGGGTCACACAACTAAGATGTGTCTGAGGCCAGATCTGAACACAGAGCCTCCTATCTCCAAGGCCTGGCTCTTTATGCACTGAACCATCTGGCTGCTCCCACATCCTTTGTTTTTGAAGAGTAACAATGACATCATGGGGTGATGTCTTGATTTGCATGTGAGTGGGATTTAAGTGAGGCAAAGTTGTGCAAAATTGTCAGCCACTCTCTTCTAGAGTTATCAAAATCTAGTGACAAAGACTTAAATCAAGATGACTGCTGGTGGCCTGGGATGCAGTGTCTTTGATATCTGACCAAGCTAACCTCTAACTAAAATCGAACATTTCCTTTAATTATCTAAAAACATTATTTTGAAGTTTACCCATGCTACCAAAGGGATCCGTGACACATAAAAAGGTTAAGAGCCCCTAGCAGAGAGAATGATGACTAGGGTAGTGAAGAACTGTAAGATCATTCCATGTTAGCATCAGCCAAAAGTACTAAAGACGTATGACCTGGGGAAGTAAAGAGTTTGGAGGAGAGAGGTTTAGACATGGAAGATCTCTTTAAGTATTTGAAGTCTGTTCTATGGAAGAAAGATTCGATTTGTTCACCTTAGAACAATGGGAAAGCTTCATAGCTATTAGAGCTGTTCCGGATTGTAACAGGCTGCCTTGGCAGACAGTGAGTTCTCCCTCTTTACAAGTCTTTAAGCAATAGCTTGCTGTCCATTTGTTAAGTTGTGGCATAGAGGGAATTCTAATTTGGATAGAGGTTGGATTCAATGGCTGCTGAGGGGTCTTGCAACTCAAAGATTCTGGGGGTGGGGTATGTTTGTGTGTATGTGAAGTAAGGTTTCATATTGATTTCTGTGCCTTTATGTTTGTTTTCTTCATTCATTAGCAAACATTTATTGATCTCCTACTATGTGCTACCCAGGTTCCCCTGACTTCAAAACCAGTTCTTTTTCCATTGAACTTGCCTCCAAACCCCTGGGCTAATACCATCTTTCCAGCTAAAAATGTCCTTTGTTCCTTAAGGCTCTTGGGCCCTGGTTCATTGTCCTCAGTAGTGACCTGGGTATAGTCACCATGCTCACAAACCTTTCAGCTGGTCAGTGGGAACTGGGCTGTTGGTAGAGGAAACAGTTGGTTAATGGTTGCCAATGATATTCCTTATGGGATCACAGATTTAGAGCTAGAAAAGATTTTGAGGGTCATCTTACAGAAGGGGAATCTGAGGCCCAGAAAGGACATGCCATACCTACAAGTCACACAGATAGAAAATAGCAGGTCAGAATTTAAACCTAGGTCCCTGTTTCAAAATCTACATTCACCACTGCACCACATTGCCCTGGCTTCTAGAGGAATTGGCTGGATATTGGGAAAATTAATTTTCAAGCACTATGAATTAATGCTCCTACATTAAGAACAAAAGAAGAGAGGAAAAATGCTATTTGATGTCATCCATTTTTTCTTTAAAAAAAAAAACAAACAAACAAGTATATAAACCATAAACTCAAGCATGACTAGAGCCAGATCATATCAAGTTCTAAAATGTAGCATTGGTTAGGCCCAGCCGGAGACAATTGTAGGTTGGGGAGGCTGAAGGGGAGTCATTTTGCCCGTCCCCTAAATTCTGCTTCCCATCCTGATGTACTTTGTAGCTCCTCTCCATGGCTTGCTTTAATGGTCCACCCCATAAAATATCTTCTGATTGTCCTCCAAGCCTCCCCAGTGAAGGATTTCTTTGAGCTTTTTTTTTTTTTTTTTTTTTTGGTTTTTAACATTCTTTCTCAGTCTTTCTGCTATTGGACTTCCCCTGGGTTAAACCTTGCGGAGGCCTTGCCCCAGCCTTGCTGCCCTGGATATGGGCCTCGCTGAACTCCCAGCTCCCTGGTTTGCAAAGCAAACTGCAGCTTTGTACTATTTACCTTGGCAAGTTGGGAGCCAGATTGATGATCTGTAAAGTGGATTCGTTATTTGCCTGTTTGCTTTGGCAAGGCTTGAAAGCCTTTGCTGATTGCAGCCCCAGATGCCATTGCATACGTTACCCCTGCCTACAACCTTGGCTTTGAAAGTTTTAATTCCAACTACAAATACTATTAAGCTTTTTGCACCTCGGTCTGGCCTTCAGCTTTCGTATATTGAATATCAATAAGCAGACAGTCTTGATTTCCTCCATGTTTCCCTCTTATTATCTTTGTCAGCCTCCACCAGCATCCCTCTCCAAGGCAAGGCAAGGCAGCCAGCAGAGAGCCCCAGGCTTTCCCACAACACTTGGGTACTGTGCTCTCGTGAAACCCACCTTCAAACCTGGCATAGGCCTAGATTGGCTTTCCGTCATTGGTAACCTCGTGGTTAGGCTTTGGACTTAGGAGCCTCGAGCAATCCTAGACGTTTGGAGTCATGAGGAATCTTAGAGACCATCTGTTCTAGTTCCAAAAAAATGAAGCCCAGAGGGTGATAGTAACTGCCCAGGGTCATTCTGCAAACTGGGGACTAGTGAAAGGATTACTGACCCCTTATGTTAGACAACTTTCATCATTTCCTTCCCTTCAGCCCTGGAAGGCTTTTCCTTTTTCTTTTTCTGTCTGTCTGTCTGTCTGTCTGTCTCTCTCTCTCTCTTTTTTTAAAATTTCCACCAGTTCTCCTTCAGTAGAGTAAGTAGATTAGGACAGGGAGCCTTCGTTCCCTTTTACCTTTAGTATCACTGAGGCACAGAGAGGGGCTGAGGGATTTAGCTAATGTCACTTAGCAAGGCAGCAGCACAGTGCTTGTGACCCCAAGGTTGATTTGTTACTACTTCATTCACATCTCAAGAGAATTGAGCTCTGGTGGCATTACTAAGTGAAGGCACTTGCTCTTTCCTTTTTCTTTGGGGACTCATTGCTGGAGAGAGTATTCAGCGTTTGGCTGGATGGGCTGTCAAGGGTGTGCCACACTCAGCTTTCCTAGGTAATTGCAAGGTCTTCCTGCAGTAAACAAACCATTAGCAGGGGTCCCACGTGAGGCAGCCACATAAAGCAGCACAGTTTCCAGGACCTGAAGCTGAGCTGTGCCAGGTGCCCCTGGC
The DNA here is from genome assembly GCF_016433145.1 of Gracilinanus agilis. Lineage (NCBI taxonomy): Eukaryota > Metazoa > Chordata > Mammalia > Didelphimorphia > Didelphidae > Gracilinanus > Gracilinanus agilis. The sequence goes on from NC_058133.1 coordinate 174,298,836, forward strand.
CCTGGGTCTGCCCCTTGGAGCATCAAAGTGCTTACAGTCATCTTTCTGCCAACATCCTGACATGCCTTCCCTGCGGCCCTTTGATTTGCCAGACTCTGCGTGAAGTGGGATTAAGAGAGGAGGTTGCCTGTGTTGTATATTACCTTCTAAAGACTGGAGACTGTTTCCAGCATGCCTCTGCGGACTGGCAAGGGTTTGCAGAGATGTATTCCTTCAGGGGTCATCTTGGACTCTCAGAAGCCCCTGCCTTGGCAACTCAGTCTTATCTCCTTTGGGTTAGAAATGGCCAGAGGAAACCGTAGCCTTCCTTACAGATGCCTTCCTGTGTATCCTAGTGCTTCCAGTTAGAGATAGCCTATGCATGCCTGATTTAAATCCCTCCTGCATACTCAGATATGATGGAAGTTTTTACTTGTGGAACTGAAGTATCTGCTCTAAACTCTAAGCTTGTTATCTTTGCTTCCTTCCCCAGACCCAGCTCTTAACAAAGCCATAACTAGGATGGGGCAACTGGAGCCCAGAACACCCAGTTTAGAGGGCACCGATAGCTCTTGCAGTCCAACAACAGAGCATAACCCCTAGTTAGTGAGAATAAAACTTTTCTCTTCCCCCAGCTCTGCTTCAGGCTTCCTGGAGCTACCCTAAGGCTTCCTGGTCCCCATGTCTCAATCACCTCCTCAAGCCCCCCCAAAAAAAGGTACTTTAGTGCCACTTGACCTAAGTTCAGGATTCCTAGTTACAGCTCTGGCTCCCAGCCCTATGTCTCCTACCTTACATAGATACATATGGGTACTCACTAAATGTGTACTTGTTGAATGAATGGATGAGTCTTTGTCCTTACAGAGAGGCCCCAACTTTGAAAGCAGAGTCTTTCCCTGTAGCTGCTCTCAGGGCCTTGCGTGGGGGGCACTTTTGACTTTGAAATACTTCAGTCAAAGAAGTTAATTCACTTTAAGTGAGTTTACTTTTGGAAGAGAAAAGATTACTGCAGTATTTTTGGCCCTGGCCCTCAAATTCTTCTAACCCTTTACTATAATAAGCAAATTGAGCAGATTAAGGACATATTCTGCTGCCAAACAGCTTTCTGAACTGTGTACAACTACCCAGGGTGACATTTTTTTCTGTGTAAAAGGTTGTGTGGGTTCTGTGAGTTTCTCTGCTTTTTTTAGCTCTTCCTGTTTTATTGTGTTTGAAGTATCTTTGTGGTGACCTGTTGGGCTCAGATTCTTCCATATGGAAGTGTTTCTTTAACTTTTTAATCATTTCTTTGGGGGGAGTGGAAAGGCTGGGGTGGTGGTGGGGGAGAGTTGCAATCCGATTTGCAGATGTGGCTCTGGTTTTGGTTGGAAGTGGAAGTCTGCAGTTAGTTGTAAGGGCTTATGGAGTCATGAGTCAGACCAAAACCAGCCTGGAAAGAGAAGGGCCAATCCCAAGTGTACCGGCCGGCCAGTCACTAGCGTATATGGCAGCAAATGCGGGCTTTGTATGATCCACTGTTTCATTCCTCCCCTGAGTTAGTTAATGCCTTTTCCATTTCTAAGACAGAAGATGTTTTCCCTGGCGACAATGAGCAAATTATTTTTTCAGTGTCCCATGGAAAATCCTTAAAGGTCCTTCTATGGGAAGGCTGTCTTGAGCCTTAAAAAAAAAAACAAAAAAAAACCAGAGACCCCTCATTTCTCTCTCCTTCACAGCCGTCTCATCCTCTCCACACCCCATTTTTCAGTAAGCCTGAGTCAACATCTGATTCCCTGGGTTTAAAAAAAAAAAGTGTTGCAAAAACCTCTCTGATTCTCCTGTTTCCCTGTGTTCTTTCAGAGCCAATTACTCAATCAGACTGTTCAGGAGGCAACGTGTGATCTTCTGAGGACTGTTTGTCCTGCGGGGGCTAGCAATTGTCAAGAGTGCCCCAAAGCTCCTGACCCAAGCACAGACTTAGTTGGCTGGAAATGTACATCAGCTGTGAGCTAGTCTTATCACCTCACCTCCCACTCTCATTCTTCCTCTTTCCATTCCCTGCCCCCCCTCCCCCATTGCATCTAAAGCTTTTTAATCCTGGAAAAACTATTATAGATGAGGGTCTTACACTCAGTGAGTGAGAACCACATAGCAACAGCTTAGATTAGGCTCATGGAACAAAATGTCACACCTCAATGATTTTAGGGGCAGAGTAAGGCCTAGTGGAAAGTGCCCAGTTGAAAACTAGAACTCAAGGATTCTTGTCTCAGCTGCTTTGATGCATGAACTCGAGTAAATCAGTTAACCTCTCTGTCTGCCCTCCCAGACCCCATGAAATAAAGATTACAAAGCTTATTTCCACTTGCCTACAGCAAAATCGGGCCATACCTGGGGCAAATTTGATTGGGGGAGGCGGGGACAGACGGGCAACACAGGTCAGTGTAAGTGTGCAGATTCATTGAAGCAGGGCAGCCTACCCTTAAAGAGTATGTCTCTCATCGAGGGGAAAGGCAGGCCCTAGGAAAATGATGCCATGCAGGTAAGACCCAGGGGTAGTAGCTGGAGAGCCTTAGGGTTAGACCGCTGCTAGAGGAGTAGGTGAGGCATGGGAAAGTACTTGGTGTGGGAAGAAAGCATACTGAAACAAAGCCCATAGTCGTTCTGGCTGTGTTCATATAACAAACATTTTCTGTTGGTCTGTCATTTTTCGGTTGTGTCTGATTCTTTGTGACTCCATTTAAAGTAGCTGGCCATTTCCTTCTCTAACTCATTTGACAGATAAGGAAACTGAGGCAAACACAGTTAGGGGACTTGCTATGGGTCACACAGCCAGTAAGTGTCTGAGGCCAGACTGGAAAGCAGGAAGAGGAGTCTTCCTGACCCCAGACCCAACACTCTATCCACTGTGCCACTTAGCTGTCCATAACAAGCACAAGGATACACTTTGACAGGTGTGATATTGTATAAAAGACACTGGACTAGAAGTCAGAAGGCCTGGGTTCTAGTTCTGATTACACTATTTCATTCATGTATATAGATATACTCACACATACATGTGTGTCTATGCATAGAATAGACATATATATTTATACACCAATATCCACACATAGATAGATTGATAGATAGATATGATGAGAGTGTGTATACGTGATCTTGGACAGGTCATTTAACCTTCAGTTTCTTCACGTGTAAAAGAAGGGGTTTAGACTTAATGATTTCTAAGCTAAAGTCCTTTCATCTCTAGATCAATGATCCCATGAACTTAGGACAGTGAATGACCTAAGTCTGGAGTTGTTTAAGTGCTTCAGTTATGAAAAACCCCCGAAAGCTCGTTTCCAGTTAGAGAAGCTTGCCTTCATTCCTCATTTTCCGTGTGTGATTGGTTAACAAAGAGATGTATAAAGGCTCTGCTCAGTGGTCACATTCTTCTTTGGCCCAAGGCTCCTCAGAATTGCTTAGCTCTTGAGACACTCCATAAACCCTGACTTTCAAAAACTCTCCTATCCACAGTGAGGTGAGCCAGTTCATAAGAACCATAGAGGTGGGGGGGGGGGCAGTGCCAGGCCTGGAGGCAGGAGGACCTGGGTTCAAATCTGGCCTCAGACACTTCCTATCTTGTGATCCTGGACAACCTATTTGTCTAACCTTTGCCACTCTGTCTTAGAGTTGTTACAAGACAGAAAGAAAAGTTGTTGGGTGTTTTTTTAAGACCCATCAGAGGGAGGGTTAGGAAAGCTAAATTCACAGCGGTCAGAGTCATTCCTAGGACTGGGTAGTCCTGGACTTTGTTATCGAGTACTAGCAGCCAGGGGTACCCTTGCAGTAACCCTGAGACACGTGTGCCATGTGGTACAACTAACTGCCTGTGCATCTTAACCTAACCCCAGGCATCCAACCATAGGGCTCCATTAATATAGTTTCCCTCTCCCAGAATCTTTCTTGTAAAGGCAGCTAAGTGCTGGAGTCAAGAAGACCCAAATTCATATCCAGCCTCAGGCACTCAACTAACTGTGTGACCCTGAGCAAGTTACTTAACCTCTGTTTGCCTCCATTCCCTCAACTGCAAAATGAGGGTAACAGTATCACCTACCTCACAGAGTTGTTGTGAAGATCATATAAGATATTTGTAAAGCCTTTTGGAGGGGGGGGGGGAGG